>NC_089230.1:7021575-7321575 GCF_963924675.1 Phocoena phocoena | reverse complement strand
TCTTTATCCCCAGTATTTGAATACTTTGTTAAAATGTCCATTCACATGGGTTTGTGTTTCGAGTGGGCCGTTTCAACATACAAAGCCATGTCCTTCAGTTCTGAGAATTTTTCGTTGTCTTCGTTATACACACACATATGTGAATATTATTTTACTTTAAAATTGTTAGTAATATATAACACTGAAATGTTGTAATGTATGTGTATATATATATATGTATGAACAATTTATATATGTGTACGTATTTTATGTACATATATATATATATATATACACACACATATTTTGACATTTTACCCCAGAAAATAAGGATATTCTTTTATATAACCATAATACCCTTTCCACATACTTTTGAAAACTAAAAGTAATTCCCTATTACTTAATACCCTGTCTATATTCCGATGTCCATAATTGTCCTCAAAATGATTTCTACGGTTGTTCCTAACTTTTAGAGCCAATCAATGAACACGTTATATTTGATTGTTGTGTTTCTTAATATACACACACGTACTTTTTCTTATTATTATTTAAATTGGATTTTCCTGATTAGCAGAGACTTGACATTTCTTTTTTTTTTTTTATTTTTGGCGGCGTTGGGTCTTTGTCGCCACGCGGTGGCTTTCTGTAGTTGCGGCAGGTGGGCTTCTCACTGCAGTGGCTTCTCTTGTTGTGGAGCACAGGCTTCAGTAGTTGCAGCCTGCAGGCTCAGTAGTTGTGGCACACGGGCTTAGTTGCTCTGTGGCATGTGGGATCTTCCCGGACCAGGGCTCGAACCCGTGTCCCCTGCATTGGCAGGCGGATTCTTAACCACTGCACCACCAGGGAAGCCCTTGACATTATATCTGCTAGATTTCTTCTTAATAGTCTGTTGCAAACTTTTATATTCTGACTGGTTTGTAAAACTATTACCTATACCTCCCAATGTTGTTCCACTTCCGAGTCACTGATAAAAGCACTGAGTAGAGCTGAGCCAATGTCGGGGCCTTGTGACATGCCCCTAGAAACCAGTCTTAGAGTGGAAAGTGATCTATCCATCCGGAATTTTCAGATACAGAAACTTAACATGCTATAATTTCACTTCATGTTTCTGTTTTTGCATAAGGCCAGCATGAGCACCTTTGTGAAATGACGTATTGGGAAACAGATATGTATTGTACCTGTAGCAGGCTTCTCGTCTACCTGCTAAATCCTCAGACTGAAATTGGAAACAATGGCTACCATTTATTGTGTGGCTGCCAAGCACCCTGTATTTTCATGTAATATCTCTAGAGCTCACAACGCCCAGTAAAATAGAACATTATGACCACAATTTTAGAGATGAGTAGAATGAGGCTCAGAGAGACGAAGGAGCTAGTTTAGGTTACAGTTTTATCTGATCCCAAAATCCATTCTCCCTCTGCTACTTCCCATTGCTCATATCATGAATAGCTTGTCCTGACTCTTCTGAGCAATCACCTGTTGCCTTCTAAATCCTCAGTAAGGCATTTAGCAGCCTAATTCTTAATGCCATCATCATTAATAAACTGAATAATCAGAATTAATTAGTGAATGGTTTCTACCTGTCACCCCTTAGGGAAACTTTCTCCTGAAATCTACATAGGCACCAGCTTCAGCCCTTGATTTGAAATAATCGTCAATAAGGAAGAATGCAGAATCCTTAATAGTAGAGGTTCTGGGTTGTTGTGTTTTCTTTAAATTGTAAACAAAAGATTTTAATTGTCTCCCCAGCCCACACACACGCACACACGCACACACACACACACACAGATGAAAATCATGGAGGCAAGGGAGAACCAACTATTACTTTTATGCATAGTTATGTGATAGTAAAAAAAAAAACCAGAAAAAACCCACATTAGGTATGAGTCTCTTTCATACTTTTCTTCACCTTTCACATTTTCTTCCCCTTTCAAGAAAATACAAAAACCGTTTTGTATAAGGAACACTGGCCGATAGGCTGAAATCTGTACCCTCATCTAGAAGCCTCACTAGAAGGTGTCACCCCACTAGAGGGGTGTCAAGGCCTATCTCCCAGCTCCCAAACCGTCTCTGTACCTTTGGTGTCTTCCCATGGGACGTCACCCAAGAAAGCCATAGAAGCTCTTCCTTGACCCCTCTGGGACTTCACTGGTTAGGACAGCTCTCTTCCTTGGTTCAGTCACATAAGGAAAGAATTGATTACGTTGGAATAAGTAAACATGCCAACTTCCAACTAAAAAAATAATAATAATAATAATTGGGAAATTTTGCCTTTTGAAAGCAATATTTATATTTACATTATAAATATTGGGCTGGCCAAAAAGTTCATTGGGCTAATGAATACATTGTTCAGTGAAGCTCCTGGTGAAAACGAAAAAATGTGTCCTTTGTTTTTACTTAAAACCCAACAAACTTTTTGACCAACCCAATACTTTACATTAGAAATCAAAAGTCATTAGAAAAGTAAAGATTTTAATGCAAGGCAATAAAATATTGGTTATGTTTTCATGTAATCATGCAACAAATGTGTATGGATTGTGTACCAATGTCTTGGGCCTTGGGATGAAACAAAAGTGATAAATAGGCAAGCATGGTCATTGCCCACCCCAAGCTTACAGGTAAGTGAGGGATACAGATGAAGACAGAGGCAGTTACACGCTTCTGTGATAAAGCCCATGATGGGGGAGCATGGGGGGTTACAGGCGTCCACAGGAGGTATTGAACCCGGAATTGGTGGAGGGTAGGGTGGTCGGGAGAGACTTCCAGAGCTGTTTCTAGATTCCAGCTCTCTTGCTGAGATCTGATCAAGGAAGAACGGTAGAGATGGTGGATTGAGGGCATGAGGATGGAAGAAATCGTCTTCTAGGCAGAGGAATGGGAACCCAACCAGAGCTCCTTAAGGGCCATCGCTGGAGTTGGGTGTTGCGGGTATGAGGGAAGCTGGGCTGAGCAGTGGGTCTCATGACTGAGAGAATCAGGGTACTCTGGGTTGAATGTCTGAAACCTGCCACCAAGGATTTTGGTGGCAATTCTATTAGAAAAGCCATGAAATTATGTCACTGAAATGGACCAAGCTTGTAGCCATTGCGCTAACTGCTTTATAATCAGCTCCTGAAGTTGAAAAAGGACATCGACCTGAAAACAGTTAGTTCGCTGGGTAGGTGTCGACCCTCACTTTTCTTTCCCTTTGCTCCTTCGTTTGGTTTTGGGATCTAATCTATCTCTACTTATTTGTCATGTTGTATTAGTAAGCATCCCTTTGCCGCCAGCCAATTAAAAGAGGATTTCTGAGGAGTAGACCCAGAGGCTACCCCATCCTTACGAAATCCTTTTTTCCCAGTTGTAATTTATTTCCTCAGCTTCCAGCTCTCCTTCTGTTATGCCTCTTCTCTGCAGCAAAACTGAAAGATGTTTTCATTAGAATTAGAAGGTGCGGCACATTATACCAGTTTGTTTTCCCTCTTCCTGTCTCTTTATAAAAGCTCCCGTTTGCTTTCCTGGAAGCCATTTATGAGCGATCGCTTTGTTCTGCTCGCCTCACACCCTTGCTTGTTTGTTCTATCATTCTTTTATCATTGTAGCTTGAGCTGTTCCTCATGTGGATTGTTTATTGAGATATCGTTTACACTGCTGTTGTCTTCACTGGGCTACTTTTCCATGTGGCTTTTTTTTTTTATTTTATTTTATTTGCGGTATGCGGGCCTCTCACTGTTGTGGCCTCTCCCGTTGCGGAGCACAGGCTCCGGCCGCGCAGGCTCAGCGGCCATGGCTCACGGGCCCAGCCGCTCTGCGGCATGTGGGATCCTCCCGGACCGGGGCACGAACCCGTGTCCCCTGCATCGGCAGGCGGACTCTCAACCACTGCGCCACCAGGGAAGCCCTCCATGTGGCTTTTTAACGGTAGTTCTGTCAAGATTTTCCTCTTATGTGTGCTCAATACAGGCTTCTGTTTCTTTGTAGATTTTGGTTTTACAACCTCTATTTTAACACGTCTCCCCCCCGCCCCCCGCACCGTGTTATTAAAGGGAAGGCTTTGGTCATAAATAAAAGAGACTTTAGAATACAATTGACAATGATTTGGCTTCCCCCCATTTCAGTAAGAGAATTGAGGGCAGCAAATTCTCTGAACATACATAGAAAATACCACTGGAGAACTGCTTCTATACTCCTGATTAAAGAGATTGGAGGCATTACTGCCATAAACTATTTGCTATTGACCACTTTGCCTGTTTGGGTCAATATAACTATCAATATGTTGGGAATGTCAGAGTTTTCTGTGACCTTAAGTATGCATTTGAGCAACTATTAAAACTATATGTGATCTCTCAGATGTCTCACAAATGAATTTCCCAAAGCAAAGGAAGAATTTTGACTGGTCTATGTTCAAACCATGTCTTACTCTGTAAAACCAACAGATCAAAGATTTCTTATACCTGGGTCAACATACCAATATCCAGGGGGAAGGTAACAATATTTATCAGTATTTCTAATATATGAATGTTATAGATCAAATAACAGGATATTTTAATTTTTTGTTCACGTCTTTAACAAAACCACTTCCCCTTTCATCACCAATTTTTTTTTCTAGTCAATAAGAGAGAGGAATCTATGTCACGTGTTAAAACTACCTCAAAGCTTCATTTACATTCTTCTTAGGAATCTAGACATCTTAAAGTGTCATATTATTCCCAGTTTTATACCTTAATGTGTAGGATAGGTATTGCCTGATAGTTATGGGATAAATAAGTACAGATTTAATTTTGTTTGCCGGATTGTGAAAATGATGAGTTAAATCTAAGAGATACACTTTTTTTGTGTGTGTGGTACGCGGGCCTCTCACTGTTGCGGCCTCTCCCGTTGCGGAGCTCAGGCTCCGGATACGCAGGCTCAGCAGCCATGGCTCACGGGCCCAGCCGCTCCGCGGCATGTGGGATCTTCCCGGACCAGGGCACGAACCCGCGTCCCCTGCATCGGCAGGCGGACCCTCAACCACTGCGCCACCAGGGAAGCCCCTAAGAGATACTTTTACAGTTGCTTCTAATGGTGGTCTTCTGGCCAATTACATTATTATTAAGTTAATTTAATTTCAGGAAGGATGTTGATTCACAGATATAGGACTAAGTAAACTGGAAAGGCACACTTATGGGTCAATCATGGTCTATTCTATTCGTTAGGAATATAAGTAAAGTTTCTAATTATGCTGTCATTATACCTACAGTGGCATGTCCATAAGCCCTCCATCTTTGCCCCTTAGTTATTTGTGTATTTTGTTTGTAAGAAATATACTAACAAAATAACATAAAATATTTATTTTTGTAATATAATGATCTTGGCCAAGTAACTAACAGATAAGCTCATTATAGCTAAAATCATACTGAAAATATCTCTTCACTCACTCATCTCACGTACTGTTACTACAACACATATATTTACCTGGGTTTTTACCCCCTTTCCTTAAAACAAAAGGACCATCTCACCACACAGCAAAACCCTAGGTAGGTGGAAACAAAACAGCAAGGGAAGATCTAGAAATCAGTTAGATTCAAAAGAGCACAAGATAAGCAGTAACTGAAAAAGAACACATATTAAGGTTTCACAAAACATTTTTAAATGCTTTTATTCTAGATATGAAAGGTCAGATTCATTTTGCTTGATTATATTTTGTATACTTTTTGAAGTTTTGCATTTATGAAAAAACTGATTATTTACTATGTGTACATTTTCTTAAAAGCATTCCAACAAACATTTATATTTTAGGGTTTGTTGAAGAACTTTACCAAAGGCCTCTTTTTAAATAAAAAAAAAAAATTTTGAGCCCAAGTTACCATTTTCCGACTATGAAGTACCACACACGGGCAAGTGCACACAAACACGTAAACACACAGCCTCAGTGTTATGGGCAGAAAGATTTTTCACCAAAGACCTAATTTTAGATGAGTTCTGCACCAAACTATACCGTTTCATTTTTTTTAAGTTAAGAGCAAAATTTCATTTTAAAATGTTTTTTGAGGGGCTTCCCTGGTGGCGCGGTGGTTGGGAGTCGGCCTGCCGATGCAGGGGACACGGGTTCGTGCCCCGGTCCGGGAAGATCCCACATGCCGCGGAGCGGCTGGGCCCATGAGCCATGGCCACTGAGCCTGCGCGTCTGGAGCCTGTGCTCTGCAACACGAGAGGCCACGGCAGTGAGAGGCCCACGTACCACAAAAAAAAAAAAAAAAAGGTTTTTTGAAATATGTTCAAGCCTTCTTGGGGATAATCCAGCTGTTTAGCCGAGCCCCCTCCTCACCCTTTTTTTTTTTTTCAAGGTTACAGAAGTACAAAGTGTAGATTCAATTTGTTACTTAAAGGATGTACTTTGAGAAGACTGAAGTTACTTCTAGTTAGCAAGTTCTTTGCCATGCAGGTAACAATTTATCACAATTTGACAGGATACACTTTTTAAATTTGAGGTTGAGGAGGAATGTAGAAATAGCTCTGGGCAGAAAAGGACGGCTTGCATGGAAGTATATAAGGTGTTGTGATGTGATATTTTACTCCACACCCATATTATAAATAAACACAACTGGAAAAAAAAATCCTCCAAACACTCGCTGTGCTAAAACTAAAGCATGTGTGCTATATTAAGAAACTGGGGATATATGTTTGCATTGGTAGGGATGGGCTGGTGGTTTTCATGACAAAATGCTTTCCTTGTCCCCCCCCCACCAAAAAAAAGGCTACAAACTCTGTCATAGTGATTGTGTAGTTTGTAATTTGAAGTTCAGAGTTCAGATTCTATGTAGTTAGAGAAGTACAGTCAATTTTCGTTTATAAACATTCTAGATTATGCATAGGTAGTTTGCTGTCTTTGGTAATCATTTATAAAATCTGGCTAACGTCTCTTTTCCCTCCCAACACTTAATGAGGCTTCTCTTCTTCCAAAGACCTCCTTAAATTTCCCATCAGTGTTTACAGAATAGTAACTAATTTTGAAGATAGGTCAATCTTTTAGGAGAAAGCATAGGTATTTGAAGGTAAATGCGTGCCATTTTGGTAATCTGCTATTTTGAATGGTGACATCACCAGGCCGTGCCACCCACGGAACCCTGCCCAGGTGCTGGTCTCCTCCCAGTTTGTTTACCTCAGACTATTCTAGAAACGGGTTAGGCTATGACTCAGGACTAGTGTTGTGGTATTTTGTAACACTTAAAATAATTCACCAGAGTATATAATGATTTTATATTTCTTTGGCAACAAAACAGTGTGGACCATCGTATTTTGAAAATACAGACAAGTTTAGATATTATTATTATCTGTCTTGCCAAAATCAGTAATCTTCAGGAAGCTTAAATCAATTATTCCTTTTCAGGGAAAAGCAAAGCTGCGTCATTTCACTTCCACATATAATAACTTTTGATTGCTGGGTTGAGAATTACCCACATGTAAGACCTGCAATCACCATTCTTTCATTAAACAAACATGCATTGACGTCTTGCCGTGGGTCAGGCCTGTGCAAGGTGCTAAGCTTGCCCAGCTGAGCGAGGCCATCCTTGTCAGATGCTGGAGGGAGACAGCCATAGACACGTGATGATAATTTAACGTGGAACATGTGACTTTTAGGATGTGCCCAGGGTACCAGGTGAACACGGAGAAGCAGCAAGTAGCTGGCGGGGTGACGGGAGGGGCACCAGGGAAGCTTCCCTGAGGTAGGATACCCGAATGGAGTCAGAGAGGAGGACCCTCAGCAAGGCGGGGAGAGCGTGTGGCAGGGGGTGGCAGTCGCAGCAGAGACATGAGTGACAACACAGATGCCTTAAAGAGCCTGCTGCCCTCGCGGGAAGTATGAACGGTTGGCGTATGCAGTGACGGACAGCAGGAGGCAAGGGAGGACGTTGGAGAAGTAGAGGCTGGGCCGACTCAGGGAGGCTTCGGGGCTGTGTTAATGAACTCGGACTTTATGCTTAGCCAATGGGGAGCCATGACGGATTTTGAAGCAGCGGGCTCACATGGTCAGAATTGCACTTTAGGCAGATCCATCTGCAGAGGAAGAGAATTGAGGAAAGCAAGACTGAATCCCGGGAGGAGAGTTGCGAGACTCGGCCAGTAGTCAGGCCGAGATGAACGGGCCGGTGTTAAGGGTGGGGAGGGGAGACAGCCTCGGGAATTACAAGCATCAGACGGCCGGAAGGTGATGGCGGACGGGTGAGAGGGGTCAAGGGTGGCGGCAGCATCCTCGCTCGGGGCCGGTGGGCAGATGCGGACACAGGCACACACGCGCGCGCGCACGCACACACACTGCCCCCTCTCTCGCACACGCACACACACGCGCACACACACACTGCCCCTCTCACACACACACACACACACACACACACACAATGCACCTCTCTCTCTCTCTCACACGCACACACACACATTTTTATTATGTAAGTTTCAGGTGTACAACATTATAATTTGACAGCTGTGTACACTACACAGTGATCACCACCAAAGTCTAGTTACCATCCATCACCTTACAGTTCACCCCACACAGACTACTTAGATCTAACTTTTTAAAAATTTTTATTAAAGTATAGTTGATTTACAGTGGTGTGTTAGTTCACACACGTTATTGAAATTTCTCTGTTGGGCTTCCCTGATGGCGCAGTGGTTAAGAATCCACCTGCCAATGGAGGGGACACGGGTTCGAGCCCTGGTCTGGGAAGATCCCACCTACCGCGGAGCAACTAAGCCCGTGCGCCACAGCTACTGAGCCTGCTCTGTAGAGCCCATGAGCCACAACTACGGAAGCCCACGCACCTAGAGCCCGTGCTCTGTAACAAGAGAAGCCACTGCAATGAGAAGCCCGCGCACTGCAACGAAGAGTAGCCCCCGCTCGCCGCAACTAGAGAAAGCCCACGTGCAGCAATGAAGACCCAACGCAGCCAAAAATAAATAAATAAAATAAGTAAATAAATAAATTTATTTTAAAAAAATGTCTCTGTCTTGCTCTTGTAGTGCACCGTGCTTCGCCTACAGGGTCACCACTGCTCTTCATTTTAATTGCATGTTTCATCGTCTGTCTTCCTCACTCAACTGTAAGCTCCTTGGAACAGGGGTTGTGGTTGCCTTCTTCATTATTCACTCCCACGTTAGCAGCCTGCCTGGCACGTTGTAGGCATCAATAAATATGTATTAAAGGGGTGAATGCAGTTTTCAGATCATAATTAAGAGTCAGCCATACATTTTCAGTTAGTTTTCTATGTGGATTTTTCTCTTTTTTTTTTTTTGGTTTTTGGTTCTGTTTTGTTTTGAACAACAACCCTGCTGAAGTTATTGGCTGAAGAGCTGGAGCTGGCACACCAGTGAACCTGGCTCCCAGTCCCTGCCCCACCCTTTGCCAGATCTGTGATACTGGGCAAGGGGCTTACCCCCTCCTGGGTATCTCTTCTCCACGAGTATAGTTAGGAATAGGGACAGGTCTGATCGCTGAGGTCCTGCCAATCCTGATGTTTTACAAGAAAGGAGGACATTTTATACGACTGACCAGAAAGAGAAAAATAGTAGTAATACATTAAATACTTTATTGAGCAGAAAAAAGCCTCAGGAAAACAGAAATCCCAGACTCTGAGTCTACTTGCCATTAACACGTCCACTGTTTTCCAACTTGGTTGATGATATGGACTTACTAAATTAAAGAGAAATCAGCTCGAGTGATATATGCTGCATATTTCCACGTGGCATCGCCACTGTCCTAAGGTCTGATGGTCCCAAGGGTTGTTCAGGATGAGTAATAGGTTAAACGAGACGTGCCCGTCTGCGGTGCGCTCCGCGCGTGCCCGCCTCTCCCCAAAGCAGCTCCCTGTGTGCTGCAAACTCTCTTTTGTCGCCAATGTCTCTCTGTCCCCAAGAATCCCTGCATTTATTCTGCTTCTAAATGGGCTCCCCTCCCTGTAAAGCATCATTATACCCCGTAGAAAAGAATGTGAGCTCAGAGGCGTCTTTGTCCGAAAGAACTTTGAAGGCAAATTCCTTGAACTTCTGAGACATTCAACAGACAGTAGCTCCTTTCCTCGTGGGTGCATGTGTTTAACTCTGGCAGGAACCTTTGACGTGTTTTCCCACAGTTCTGTTTATTGTGACTTCCTAGGGACATTTCCCTGTTGAAAATTTAACTAGAAAAGAAAGTTTGCATTACTCTTGCTGGGTTTTAAGCAAGGATGAGAAACCCGTTTGTTTTACACTGATTGATAATAACCTTTTTTCAGAAACTTGTTTTCTTGAAGTATAGTTGATTTACGATGTTGCATTAGCTTCAGGTGTACAGCAAAGTTATTCAGTTATACATATATATACATTATTTTTCATTATAATTTATCAGGATATTGAATCTAGTTCCCTGTGCTATACAGTAGGACCTTGTTTATCCATTCTCTATACAACAGTTTACATCTGCTAACCCCAAACTCCCAGTCCATCCGTCCTCCACCCACCCTCACCCACCCCTTAGCAATAACCTTCTTAAGACAACGATGGGTCTCCCTTGCTTACATAAAAATGTGCGCTGAATGACGTGCACAGGTTAAGTTTCTGTGAACTGAAACCTACATGGTAAGTTAAAGGAATTTACCATGCTCTTGTTTGCATTGAAAAGTCTGCTTTATAGAGGGCAGTCTCCTAACTTACCTGTTTGCTTATTTGTTATTACATCGGAATAACTGCCTCTACCCTGATCCTAGCCAAGCACTTTCTCCATCTGGGCTATTGTCATGATCTAACTGGCCCCTCAGTTCCACCCTAGTTCCCAAAACAGAAGTCAGGGCGATCCTTTTAAAATGTAAATATGTCTTAAAACTTAACGTCTGCGTTCAGAACAATCCAACACCTCCGTTGCTCTCCGAGTAGAACCCCAAGTCCTCAGTCCCACTCACCTTTCTAAATACACCAAGCACGCTCCTCCCCCGGGACTCCGTGCTGCCTGGGCCCCGCACCTGGAATCTCCTGCCAGACACACCATGTGGCCGCCGCCCTCTTTCCTTCAAGATCTTCCTCCACTCAGACCTCAGTGAGGCCGAGGGACACCACTCAGTTGAAGACCGTGGTCTTGACTCCCACCCTGCACATCTCATCCCCCTTCCCGGCTCTGGTTCCGCCCTTACCACCTTCTGACATTCCCTATATGTGCTTGTTTATTATGCTGTTGTCTTCATCATAGAAGGTAGCTGAGTGAAGGCAGAGTTGTTTTCTGTTTTGTTAGCTGCTATATCCCCAGTGCCTGGTGTGGTGCCCACACACAGTAGGGGCTCTGAAAACTTGTTGAATCAATGAGTGAATGAATAATTGGGTGTTTCTCAGGTGTAATCTAAACAAAGTCGAATTTTTATTTTCTATATAGTTTAAACCCGTAGAGTAAGGGTAAAGTCTATCAAAGCTGACAAGGACATTCTTTATAACATAAGGAATCATGATGACAAGGACTAAACGTAGGGAGGCACAGAAGGTGGTCAAAAGGGAGCAGGACTGAAGATGCGGTCCATATACACAATGGAATATGACTCAGCCGCTAAAAAGAATGAAATAATGCCATTTGCAGCAACGTGGATGGACCTGCAAATTATCACACTTAGTGAAGTAAGTCAGACAAAGACAAATATCATATGATATTGCTCATACATGGAATATAAAAAAAATGATACAAATGAACTTATTTACAGAACAGAAACAGGCTCACAGACTTAGAGAATGCAATTATGGTTACTGGGAGGAAGGATGCGGGGGAGGGATAGATTGGGAGTGTGGGATTGACATGCACCCACTGCTCTATTTAAAATACATAACCAACAAGGACCTACTGTGTAGCACAGGGAACTCTGCTCACTATTCTGTAATAACCTAAATGGGAAAAGAATAGGTACATGTATATGTGTAACTGAATCACTTTGCTGTACACCTGAGATTAGCACAGCATCGTTAATTAACTATACTCCGATATAAAATAAAAAATTTAAAAAGGCGGGGTGGGAGCAGGGCTTAAGGCTTAGCCTGAGCTTTTGTGCTCAGATCTGGCCTCAGGAGCACGTGCATTGTTGTAAGGATTTGAAGATGCATGTAAACTGCCTGACCCACAGGGATGTTTGCTACACAAAGGGAATAATCGTGAGCTTTCTGTCATTATTTGGAACCATCCTGGAGATTGCCTCCGCTGTCCCAATGACTTAAGACTTCTAAGAAAGCCACCAAACAAGGGGATTTCCTGCTGGAAACCCGTGGCCCACTGCATCCCGTCAGGGCCCCTTTGGAGACTGGAGCAACGCACAGCAGGAGAGCTGTGCAACCATACTGCTCTTAAGAATGAAAAAACGAAGAAAGGAATCCACTTGTCCCTTTCCCAGGATAAAGCACACGCCTCCTCCTGTTGACTTTATACTTCCAGCCTCGTGCCTTTGATGTCTTAGTGTTTTGCACGTTTACTGATGCTTCGCAGTGGGCCCATGGAATAGGCAGGGCGGCTACACTCATTCTCAGTGCCGAATTCCACATGACTTGTTTGTGGCTACAAGGTGGCCTGAACTCCAGGTAAGGGTTCTTTTGACCATTTGTTGCCTTTTTTAAATTTATGCAACAATTACTGGACTGCTCCTTATATGCCAGGCGCTGTTCCAGGCACCGGGAATACAGCAATGTCTCTAATCTCATGGAGCATACATTCCGGTGGAGGAAAAAAGACAGTAAACAAAGGGCAAGTAAATGTGCAATGTGCCAGGTAGAGATTTTTGCTACACAGGAACATGAAGCTAGGCGAGAGGCATCGGATGTTGCTATGTAATATCAGGAAATCAGGTAAAACCTCACCGAGAAGGTTACATTTGGACAGAAACTGGAGCAGGCCTTGCAGATACCTGGAGAGTGTTGCAATGAGGGAGCAGCAAGGGCAAAGGCCCTGAGGCAGGACCATGTTGGGCCACTCGAAGCATGACACGGAGGCCAGAGTGGCTGGAACTCAGTGAGCAGGTGGGAGAGTGTGGGCGAGATGGTCAGAGACAGTGGGCAGAGGTCAGGCCATTGGAGGACTTTGATTTGTGCTCCAAGTGAGATGGGAAGGCTTGAGGGTTTTGAGGAGAAGAGTGATCCTTGTGCTGCTGTGTTGCGTTGAAAGGACATAAGGGAAGCCACGGAGAGCAGATGTTGCAACAGATCCAGCTGGGAGGTGCTGGCAGCTGAGACCAGAGTTGTACCAGTGGAGGTGCTGAGAAGGAGTTCGGTGTTGGATATTATCTTGCAGGTAGACCTGGAAGATTTTGCGAAAAGATTGGAAGTGGGGTTTGAGGGAAATAGAGGCGTTAACAATGAGCTCCAATCTTTTGGCTCAAACCTCTGGAAGAATGGGTCTGCCATTTCCCCAAAAGGGAGAGAGTACAGGTAGAGCAAGCTTGTGTTGGTTTAGCTGTGTCTGATTTTTTTTTTAAGGATGCAGTTGAAATTAGGGGTTCAATTTTGGGCATGTGAAGTTTATTAAACATCCAAGCGAAGATGTCCTGTAGGCACGTTGACAGGCATGAGTCTGATAGGAGACCAGGACCTGTCTGGGTTGGAGACGTGAATGCAGATACATCAATTCAGAGACGCTGTTTAAACCCGTGCAAGTAGATGGAATCATCTGGAAAGTGGGTGTAAACCAGGAAGCATCCAAGGTCAGAGACCTGTAGCACTGCAACATTTGCCATTTAGGGGATGCCAAGGAACCAGCAAAGGAGGCTGGGAAGATGTGACCCACAGGGAGGGGAGTGGAGAGAGATTCGGCCCAGGAAGCCGGGGAAAAAAGTGGAGGGTGAGATCCCCTCTGTCAGGTGGTGCCACTAGGTCAAATGTGTAGATAGACAGATAGACAGATAGATATGTACAAAATATGTACAAAATGTATATGTACATATGTACAAAAATATATCTATGTAGTACAGTATATGCCTTCTTAACTTGACATTACTTCATGAACCATTTTCCATGTCATTAAATACAATTTCCACGCGTGGCTTTTAATGACCCCATAGTATTTCATGTCATGGATATGCTATAATTTATTTACTATTCTCTGACTGTTGGATGTTTGTATCAATTTTTCAGTATCATAAATAATGCTTATATATACATCATGCTGTACAGCTTTTGATTCTTCTATATAAACTCCTAGAACTGGAATTATTGGGGTGGCCATACAGTTCGTTCCGTAACATCTTATGGAAAAACCCAAACGAACTTTTAGGCCGACCCGATACAACCCAATCGGAAGTGAATATTTATTATAAATGTCCATCCAGAAAGACTGTACCAACGTTTGCTTCTACCAGCTTTGTGAAAGAGGAGTACTTATTTTACTGTGGGCTTCACCAATATTGTGTATCAGTTGTTTTCAGTTTTTTTGACAATAGAGTAAAAATGGCTTGTCGGTGATGTTTGCGTTTTTATTTTCATGAGATTACTATGGCTTCGTGTATCTTTTGTACCTGTCTCTTGTCAATGTATCTGTTGGAATCATGTACTTTTCTTAGTTACTTGGCAAAGCCACGCATGCAGTAAGGATATTGATATTTTACCATAACTGGGGTAAATATTTTTCCCAGCTGTTTGCACTTTGGTTTTATAGTGACATTATATGAGTTATAAATTTTAACATTACATTTAGAAAATTCTTTGCAATTTTGAAAGTAATATATATGTATATAGTTTCAAGATTTCTAAATTTTAAAGTTATTTATTTTTATGTATAGTTAAAGGTAAGGCCCTAACCTTTTTTTTTTCCCCCAGAAGTAATCAAATCTACTCACCCAGGTCAAGAATTTCTACTCTATGTTCCAAATTCAGCCTCTCACTGAACACTTGTAGAACAAGGCAACATAATTAGTAAACAACCCGTTAAACAGTTCTAATAGTTTAAGCTTCATTTGGTCTCAAAACCTGCTGCCATGTAATTCCTATATCAGTGAGGACGTGATAGGCTGTGCTGCTGTAATAAACAGCCCAAATTGCTTCTCTGCCTTGTCCGGAAGGGATACCGGTCACTTCCCTCCAAACCGCATTGGCCAGAGCTAGTCACATGGTCCTACCTAACTGCAGGGGTTGGAGAAGATGGGAAGCAAATGGAATGTTTCAGGAGTACCCCTCCATCTGCCGTAGATTCCTGCCACATATTCTATCTAGCGTTGGCCTCAGGAACGCAGAGTAAGACTTTTCCACATATGCCTTCAAATAGTTGAAAACAGCAATCACATCCCACTCCCCCCCATATGCACACTCCCTGTGCACTCAGAGTCTTCTGGTTTTCAGAAGGAGCCTCACTCTTTTGATCACTTTTTCTCTTAGTTTCTTTCTTTTCTTTTTCTTTTCTTTTTTGGCCGTGCCACAAGGCACGAGGGATCTTAGTTTCCTGACAAGGCATCGAACCCGTGCACCCTGCATTGGAAGCGCAGAGTCTTAACCACTGGACCACCAGGGAAGTCCTATCTAACTTAGTTTCTTATCCCGTTGCCATCCTGGAAACCCTTTCCTGGGTGCATTCCCACTTATTAGTATCAGTTATTAATACCCCAAATGTCTCGTGATTTAAACAGAGATTTATCTTCCATTTCATTAACTTCCGGTCTTATATTCTCGAAGCAGAGTCTTCATCCTCCCCTGCTTGGTGTTCCCTGCTTACACCTTCCTATCCTACCAGCATGAGGCTTGGCTCGTAGCTACCCAGTGTGCCAAATGAATTGTACAGCTGTAGTTTCCCTCGACCTACGATCGTGATGCTAACCAGTTCAGGAAGACATATCCTAAAGCCATGACCTGTCATCAGTTCATTAAGATATGCAACTGTTTTATGATACAATTTGCTCAAGCCGTAAATCACATCCAGTTTCTGTGCTTCAGCTTTTCAGTGCTTCCAGCTGCTGCATTTTCCCGTTGGGTGTGGATGAACAGCTGGAGGTTGAGACAGTAGACAGCCTAGGAAAACGATGTCACTGAACTGATATGTGTGTGAAAGTCTTCGAGTCTCTGCTGACTTAGAATGAGGAAGAGGGAGGGGCTTTTGATAGCCCTATTCTCCAAGTGCTCATGTTATTTTTAGATCAGAAAATTTACCTTGATCCATGTTGTACTTCTTGAACCAAAAGGGCTTTGCCACCCTCCCCCTTCCCCTGAGGGTGCTTCATTGTCCCATGGAGTCAGATGGTGACAGTGGGCCTGAAGGGTCTATAAGGGCTAGACCTCTTACAATGCTTCTGCCAAGAAAACTAGCCGAGGTGACATTTGAGGTTTACTGGGCAATATAAAGTTGACGTCCGCATTACCCATCATCTAGGCCTTGTTTGTGTTCAAAACCTATTTCAAATGCTAATAGCCAGTTGTGCATATGGTAGCGTCACGTGTGTGAGAGCCAGTCATACATGTCTATTAAATCCTTGTGTGGACCCAGAGATGCTGTTACTTCTAACAGTCCAGATTCAGACGTTTACTGGGACACTCAGGTATATGAGAGCTTACGCTTAAACATGCCCTTTAACCTACCTAATAGTTTCCAAATACCCATTCAGCTACCACCATCTCCCGACTTCCTTCACTAGCGTAATTGAGTACTAGGAGTCTGTTTTTCCAGGGTGAGAATACCACGAAGCCTCTTTTGAAACCAGTGGAGTCAGACTCACGTCAAACTGCCACTCATTAAATACACAATAAGCACATCTTAATAACCTGACAACTCCATGTGCTACCCTAAAGGTATTTGCAAACATTATTTCCGAAACACGTTCTTGTTCCAAGTAACGTGAGTAGGCCTCACAATTAACTAATTTCCAGCCAAGTCTGAAATATCAAAGGTTAGTGTCCAGAGATCGTAGTGTGTAAAAGAATGGGAGCTCTTGTTTTCAAATTCAGCTGTGTTGGTTTTACAGTTTCGGGACTGGAAAATGGCCAGAAGACTGTATTAACCTTCTTTTCAATCTTTCTTAAGAATTCCCTCATGTCTAGGATGCCAACTAGACTCCGAGAATTTATGCTTATTCTGTTGTGTCCAGGGGATGCCTTCTGTTATCCGTAGTTGCCTGCAATGGCGAGGGGTTAGAGATTAAAAGAGTAAAAGTCAAGTTTTTAGCCCAAGAATAGGGTATTTGTTTCACCGGGCATCACAGTCAAGTTCAGGACCACCGGGAGCTCACGTGAAGCCTAGAAAAGAAAGAAGCTTCCATGCACATCCACTGTCTGAGGCTTAGGCCCTGGTTGCTTGATCCGTACTGGAACTTGGTTTTTAGTCCATTCCCTTGACTGCAATTTTAGTTCCTATTTCCTTGGCCCTCAGATTTATAGGTTAGAATCTTCATAACTGTAGCTTTGCTTCCCTGTTTCCCACTTCTGAACTTCCTATCCTCAGACCCTTGGCCCCTGTCCCTCAGTCGGGGTCTGCAGAGCTATGCTCCCCAGGTTTAAAATGCTTGTTCTCATTACTCAGGAACATTGCAGAGAAAAATCCAGATACAATATGTTTATGATATGATTGAATCTGGTTTGAATATATTTCAAGAAGAGCATAGTTTCACGTAAAAAAAAAACTGAAATTTATTCAGAAATAGATAAGTTAGTAAACTTTTGCATGCAAATTCACAATATGTAAAAATAATAACAGAATTTTGTAATGACAGTGGCCCCTGCATAGCATTTTTGTTTGTTTGTTTATTTTTTGTAGCACAGCAAAAAGCCCAGATATCAAATAGACTGGAGGCCGGGAAGATACGTACACTACAAACCTATACATTTTTAAAAAGTAACCTAATCCCCCCCCCAACCTCACCCCCAAAGTTGTCTCTTACATTCATTTCTCCCTAGCAGTGTTAAATCTGGTAAGGATTGTGTTCATCTTGCCACAATTAAAAGTCTACAAACTAAAAAATTTCCGTAAAAGCCAATCATCAAAATGTGTGAAACATCTAAGATGTTGATATACTTGAAACCTGTCTTCAGTATTTGCTAAATACATTTTTTCCCTCCCTTGACATCTAATAAACAACTGTAGAGCTATGTCTGAGTTTAGCATTGTAAGATCCGGATTCAAAGTACCACAGGAGAACAGTCAACTCTGGTCTCTGGATTCATGCTCTATTTTTAAAATAAATACCATCTACATAACTAATTTTTAAAAACTCAAAACTTTGTTATTGGTTGGTTATTTGTGATACAAAACTTTCTACCTGCTAGAAGATGATAAAAAAAATGATGATCAATTTTCCTTGCTCAAGAGTTCCAAATAACTTAGCTAGATACACACACCCCCAACTCAAGTGGGGGAGCGTAACACCCCTCACCTTAGATGTGGGCTTCCATGGGGACTCCCTTCCAAATGGTAGAGGATGGAGGCGGGAAGAGAAACTTCCCAGTGGAGAAACCTGACAAGCCCCAGTCAGCCAGTGATCAAGGCCAACGTCGACAGTGATAAGGACCCTTGCTGTCCTGTTCACCTCTGTGGTTGTCTTCCCCAAAACCCATAACCTTCGTCTAACCATGAGAAAACCATCAGACAAAACCCAGTTTTGGACTTTCTGCAAAATACCTGATCACTACTCCTCAAAACTGGCATCAAGAACAAGGAAAATCTTATAACCTTTAAAAATTGTGAATCACTATGTTGTACACCTGAAATACAAAATACTGTGTACCAACTATACGTCAGTACCAATATTTTTTAAAACAAATGAAACAAAAACAATGAAGTCTGAGGAGTTATTCCAGCCAAGAGGTACCTAAGAAGATGTGATGACTAAATGTCATATGGTGTCCAGGATGGGACTCTGGAACAGAAAGAGGACATTCAGAAATCCAAATAAAGTGTGGGCTTTAGTTAATGAAATGCATCGATGTTGATTCATTACTTGGGACAAATGTCACATACAAGGGAAGATGTTCATTAGAGGGGAACCTGGGTGTGGCGGTTATGGGAACTCACTGTACTATCTTCGCAACCGTTCTGTAAGCTTAAAGCAATTCTAAGAGAAATAGAAGTTTATTTTTAAAAAAGGCTATTAACAGACCCTCCAACTGGGCCAATAGGGTTCTTTCTACAACCTGATTCCAGGACACCCCTGCTTCTGTGCTCAGAGACCCCCTACCTGGTGACCTGTCTGTGGACCTTCTCTAGCACCAAAACATCTCCTAAAACATCTTTTATAAGTCGTTCCACACATCTGGCACCAGGGCTGAAGTTTCCCGGAGTCATCTGAATCAGTGTCTGCACCAGAAGGAAATCCTGCGCACATGTGGTAGAAGACACTCGCCTTCTCGTTACCCATCCAGTGTCTTGACTCTTTCCTGCTTTTTGAGTCTCTGTGTGGTTTCTCACTACAGGAGTTGAAAATTCCAGACAATGGCCCCAAGACTGTGTCCTCTGCTACATTCATCAGATGCACCCATGGCAACCTTAGGATCAGGAGGTGAGGTGGCGGGGAGTGTTCCCAGGGGACAGCGGTGTGTTGGGGGGTGATGGGGGAGGCGCAGGGACTAGTGGAAGGGTCCTGCAAGTTTCGGGGGGTCTACTGTCAAGCAGTGGAGTCCTATCAGCCATGCTGGGCCAACCAGTTCTGCAGCAGACTTTGTTCCCAGCCTGGTTCTCCAGCCCTCCTAGCAGTACTGAAGCTACACAGTGTTCTTTATGTAAAATTGTTTGTTGAAAAAAAAACATGCATACATAACACCGCACAGATCATAAGAGCACAGTTCGATTCATTTTCACAGAGTGAACCGATCTACTAGGACTCACATCAAGAAAGAAAACCTGGAAACCCCTCCCACACCTTCACATCCCAGCTCAGAGGAAGCTGGCCAGGAGGGACCAGCCACGGGAGTGCAGGAGGCAGCAAAGCCTGTGAGAAGGCTTGCGTCAGCCCACAGACCTGCCTGCCATCTCAGCTTCCATTTCCATGTCTCTCGCGTCCTTATGATAAGTCCCATTTTCCTGAGTTGATTAGAGCTGGCTTCTGTTCCTTGCAGCCCAAATGGCCTGAATAGCAACTGTTTCGACTTAGGCGAACAGAAAACATAACGGTCCGATGAACACCATGACTCACTCATGCCAATATCTCATGGGAAGGAATGCCTTCAAAATCAGTGGCTTTGGAGAGATACTTGACACAATAGCATGAAAAATAAGATGTCATTTAAAGGGTGATATTTATAGAATTAGATATAATCTCAGAATGGGGAATAGGACATTGGAGTACCAACAACACCCCACTGGTTCCTGAGCAATGATCTTTAGTAAATCATTTCTCTGCGTTCCTGCTTGTGTGGTCATGGAAGAGAGCATTAAGAACCTGGGCTAAAAGATGCTGCCCCAGGGGAAAGTATAATGATCTTAAACGGCAACGAGTCTCATACATTAATTTCCTAGCAAAGTCTGTGTCAAGCCCAGATGCTGGAGAGAAAGTGAAAATGACAGCACCAAACAAAACAAGAGTACCTTTTGCTGGTGTGTTTGCTGACAGCCTGTATGTGTCAAACTTGATGAAATGCATTTACAAGCCCCGGCCAGACGTTAAAGAAAGCAACTGTGAGTTCTCATCCTTTGAACCCTACAAGCCACCAAAGCAATTTAGCTGATGGCTCTGGGTATCAGTTTATGCTGAGACAGGGTGTGGGCTATCTCCTCTCGTGGGCATTTCGCCTTTTGGACAGCTTGTGGGAACACGCATAAAGACTCTGGAGGACATCCGGGGCATTTTAGGAGAACTGGGTGGGTGGCAGTCAGCGGTGACACATTCATGCGTCCACTCTAAGTGCTTTGAACTATTTTTACTAATTTATTATTTTACTCATTTAGCCTTAGCTAGATGTGTTTATTTGCAAATATTTGCTTAGCAGTTGCCATGCAGAATCCACCAGAGAATTTTCAATTGTGACAGTTTTCTTCACTTTGCATCTCTTCCATGACAAACTCTGTAAGGTTAGAGATCTTCCATTTGTGAATCCCCAGCATTGGGGTCAGGGAGGGAGACAGTGACTGGCTCATGAAATGAGCTCAAAATATAGCTATTGCATGAGTAACTTTGTGATGTGTTGAGCTCCGAAAGGGACTTGATCCCTTAAACATTGTGGCTTTACATAATTGAAGCAGAGAACATTTAGAAAGTGAATGGACTTAGAACCTGAGTTTATATGCTGGCTCTGGTATTTATTAGCTGTACCTCAACTAGTGAACCGGACTGCTGAGCCTCGATTCTCACCTGTACAATGGGAACAACATAACTGCCCCACAAGTTTCTTCTGAGGATTAGAAGATGGAGTATATGCACGGTTCGTGGTGCAAAGTGCCGTGGTCATTGCTGTGAGCGTCATAAGAGTTAAATGGTGGAGAATGAGGGCTTTAGAATCAGACCTCAGCTCTGGTCTCAGCTGTAGCATTGCCTTGCTGTGTGACACATGTAAATCATATGGCCCCCTGCCTGGTCCAGGGTGAGTGCTTGATAAATTATTATTATTATTAACAATAGAAGGCAATTATCCTTATGGTTGTATTAATATTAAATTATTCCCCTAAAAGGACACACAAAACAAAGAGTTTCAAATCCGTTTAGAAGGAAGAGAAATAAATTTTAGAGGCACTCTGGATGAGAAAATCTCTGTAATTGAGCATCAAATTTAGCCTTGGGTTTCCTGGTAACCAGGGTAATAAAAAGAATCACAACAGTTTATATAATTACTATTATCAGTTGTAATTAGTCAACTAGAGCTGCTCTGTCCAATATGCTAACCAGTAACCACGTGTGGCTATTACCGAGTCTTCGAAATGTAGTGGGAAAAAGTAAAATATCTCATTTAAAAGTTTTGTATTTGCTACATGTCGAAATTACGGTATTTTGGTCGTTTGGATTGAATAAGATATACTGTTAAAGTTAATTCCACCTATTTCTTTTTACTTTTTTGGTGTGGCAACTAGAAAGTTAAAAATTCCATACATGGCTCACATTTTTGACTTCCGTTTTGTCCCTATTGGACAATACAACTCTTTAAAACTCTCATTATTCTAAATGGAACTTATATTACTTATATTTTATTTATATAAAATATCAATATAATTCTATAACATAATTATAATAAGTATGACATATCGATAATTAATTATGATATAACACCATATGATATATTATATAATTATAAAAATACAAAGATATAAATATATAACACCAACATATTATAAACATACAATATAATAAAATATGTAATATTAATATAGTATAGATATATAATTACTACAATATAATTATTAATAAAAGTACTAGAAATAAAACAATATGTTATATATTAATATGTTATTATATACTTTATATTATTTATAAAAGAGGCTTTTGATATCCATATAGGTAACATCTTCACCTACAATTTTAAAGAAAATTTGATAGATCCTAAAGGAGCGATGTTATGATAATTACATGAAGGAGAGACGTAATGATAATTGTAGTGGCTACCGTTTCCTGAATGCTTGCATACGTGCTAGGCACAGTCCTAATTTCTTTTCAGATATCGATCATTTAAAAATTCATAAGCGGTATGATCATTTTTGCACTACGCCAGGAAATTATACCTTAGTAACTGGTATAAGATATAAAGACATCCGTCTTCTCTGCTTTCCTTCCTCTTTGGTACCATTCACAGCTGCAGACAGGTGTTCGGTAGCAAATGGTGCTCAACAAATCGGTGTATATAAATAAATACCTAAATGGTGTCTCTTCTCTCCTCATTCAGCTTCTCTGTGAGATCTAGTTCTTTTAAATCTCAGTAACAGCAGGACATTTAAAAGTCTATAAAATTTGGGAATAATCTGCCACCCGAAATCGTCTTGTGGCTTGAAGTCTACAGAAAAAACTTGGCAACAGAAGTGATATGAGTCCACTGATAGACCCCCGGGCTCTGCTGTGCTCTGGTCGGAGCCTGGACGTAAACCGAATTACAATAACTAAAGAATTAGCTGTTTCCTGCGGGTACAAATCATCTCTAAACTTTCCAAACTTCTTGTATATTTTGAAGAAATTTATTTAGCTTTTTTGGAATCTGAGTCTATTAAAAAACCAAATATTTCAAAGAATATATGGTTTTTACAAGAGGCAAAAGTGTAAAAAAGAGTAAATGAATCTTATCTCTTAAATCCAACCTTGTATACCCCACTGAGACCAGGAGAAAGAAACTGGAATTTAGGATTTTAAAATGTAACTGCAAGTAATAGAAAGATGTGCTCAGCTCTGTGAAGGGCCAAGGGCCAAGAAAAAACTGTCTTTACTGTTTCACAACATACAGAGAAGGGAAACTTGGAAATCGTTAGAAAAAGAGTGTCAGGGGTCATGACAGGTTTGGAAAATAGGTCTAATGAGCAAAGAATATAATAGTTGGTGTTATTTTTCCCAAGGAAAAGAGAGGAGGTTAGTCGTGATTGAGAATCCAGGGACAGCGTTGTATAAGCACTAGTACACGGTAGGATCCCAGCTGCACTGATGGGCACAAGTGTAGATTTCAGTTTAAAGCTAAAAGAATTTCTTCACAGTCGGAGCTGGAAACCAATGGTCGAGCCAGCAGGGAGAGGTAAAGAATCTTTCTGGAAGTCCTTCAATAGGCTGATCACTTGTCTACCTGTGGTAGTTGGGGGTGTCCTGGATTTGCTGATTGTGGAGCAGAATAATCGACATAGTTGCTACGTTCACCTTAGAAAAAGTGATCTGCCCCAGATATTCAGACAACAGCTTTCTCAAAACAGACTCTTCATTCATAGCTTCGTCATTCTCCGAAGAACCCATACATTGAGAAAATGAAATATAGAAGTTCAGAGACTGGTTCTTGGTTGCATAAGTGGATCCAGGCTAACAAAGAAAACCCCTCACATTAAATCCAAAGCTTTTCCTCGAGACCATGAGGCTATTTGCAGGACTACATTTGAATGTCAAGCTTTCTGAATTGAGGGGTTTATATTCTAATTCAAAACCCCTTTCACTTAACTAGTATAAAAGCACCTGTAGTGATGAGGCGGTGTTTCAGATGTCCACGTGGACGCTTTTCAGCAGCTGATGGAGGCGCAAGAATGCACTGTGTCGGGTCATGAGGTCTACAGCCCAGAGGACACCCACACCCTAATGCACATCAGAACCTGAATTCTTCCGATCACAGTGGCCAGGTTCTGCAGCTTAAGGGCCCCCACGGCTGATTCCGTTCAACAAACTACAATATCTTATTCCACTACAAACATCTCAGTAAAGCCACTACTGCTCAAAATTTTAAAACTATGAGGAATTGAAGCATTTACCACTCAGACATTGGTGGGTTTTAATAACTGCTTATGTGGAAGATTGGTAGAATTTAGAAACCCATTTCCAGCAGACATAATGAACTGCTACTAACACCTCATACCCATGACTCAACTTTGATTCATGGAAGTAGAAATGGCTCTTAGGTACTTTCAATTGAGGTAAAAGTTGATTTTTAAAACACACATGTTGAATTAAGGAAAGAACATTGTCAACATCAGGGCATAGAACAAGTAACAGTTAAAGATAAGCGTTAGAGACCTGGCCTTGTCATGATTATATTCACTGAAATGTTTCCTGGAGAATAACAAAGATTTCAAAGATCCCTCACGGCCCCTTCCTGCAACGTTCCACTGGTTAGTCTGGGCGCCCTGGGACTAGTAATTGGGGTGCTTTTTGTTCATTTGTCAGAAATTAGTTCAGAACACACAAAGCTGGTTACGATTGGTTTTGATGTGAAAATAGATAACCTACTGACCTTGGCCTTCGGAGCCTCCAGCTCATAACTGATCACAATTATTGACATTGATTACTTCCTGGTTGTTCTCCTCTCTGAGATGCCGGGGAGTGGGGCCTCGTGAAGCCTGAACCCTGCACTTTATCACTTGACTGTTTATCGAGTCTTGTCCATGTACTAGTTGCTGAGAAGAATGCAGAAAAAATGTAGATCCTTGTCTCCCAAAAGATTGCCATCCAGCTCAGGGACAAATGCGGCACACACAAGACAAGCAATTCACAAGGGAAGGCTGTGCTCCCGGAAGTGGCCAGGTGGGCTGAGAATGCTGGGCCCTGGTAGGGAGAGACCTGGCGAGGCTGAAGACTTTGTCACAGAGGAGGTAACAGTCTAGATCCAGAAGGATGGGCAGAGAGCAGGGCAGACACTTAACGGCCTGACATTGTTACTTAAATGTTACCTTATCTCCCAACCGGATCCCACACTCCCAGGTGCGCTTGACCTTTTCCTCCGTGACTAGCACAGAGCCTGCATACAGTAGGTGAATAATAATCTCGCCTGAAATGAGGGTGTCCTGAAAGTGCTCAGAAATAAGGGGGGGGGGGGGCATTAATTTGCAATTATTGAAATTGTTAATGTTGATAATGAAGCATCTTTTAAGATCTCTTGTTTTTCTCCTCTAAACATTTTAATGCCTAGGATCACGATAAAGCCAGAGGTCTCTAACGCTTATCTTTTGTTTTATGCTCTGACGTTGACAGTGTTGTCTCTTAAACTCAACACGAGTATTTTTTAAAAAACCAACTTTCACCTCAATCTAAAATGTCTAAGAGCCACTTCTAGGAAAGGGAGGCTGATTTGCAAGCCACATCCTAGAGGAACTGGCTGAGGAAGTTTTTTTTTTTTTTTTGGCTGCGTTGGGTCTTCATTGCTGTGCGCGGGCTTTCTCTAGTTGCGGCGAGCAGGGGCTACGCTTCGTTGCAGTGCGAGGGCTTCTTATTGTGGTGGCTTCTCTTGTTGTGGAGCACGGGCTCTAGGAATGCGGGCTTCAGTAGTTGTGACACACGGGCTCAGTAGTTGTGGATCATGGGCTCTAGAGCACAGGCTCAGTAGTTGTGGCGCACGGGCTTAGTTGCTCCGCGGCATGTGGGATCTTCCCCGACCAGGGCTTGAACCCGTATCCCCTGCACTGGCAGGTGGATTCCTAACCACAGCACCACCAAGGAAGTCCCATGATTTTTTTTTTTTTTAGTGTTAATAATCAGGAGATGAGACAGTTGAATCTGGAAGCCTGAGAGCTGTGGCAGTGGACTCTGGACCGCAGATGTAAGGACGCCCCTGGGTGGGGTTACAACGGGTACATGGTGTCCATTCAAGCAGGGAGTATGCAGGGGACAGACTCGCTGTCCCACCTACTCTGTTGGACTCAGGGAATAGAGGAGAGACAAGGAAAGGGACCAACCCTGTATTTGGAGGACAAGGGCTGTCTCCACACTCAGGCGTTATTCCTTCTTTTTCACTTTCAAGGAGGAAATGGGAGCAAACCCAGAACCCAGATAAAGTAACCAGAATGCTCTCCCACACATCCGCCCTCATGTGGCCAAGGTGTCTGGCCACTTTGCAAACACCCACAGTGAAGGCCTAATCCTAACAGAAGCGTCAGGCAGGCAGTGGGGACAGGAGAAGTTTGGCCGGAAGTGCTCTGACATGTCCAAGCCACCTGCTTGGCTTCTGCTTTCACACAGCTCCCCAGCACCCAGCAAAACGGGACCTGGGGATGCTCTGACAGACTGGGGATCTGGGATGAATGAATCACACGAGGCTGCCAGTGGAGAGAGAGATTCGCAGTCCCTAGGCCTCAGTCCTCTGTGGTTTTAGACATGGATGGGGGCTAACAGTCTCTGCTGAAGTGGCCCAAGCACCTCAGGCTCAGGCCCCTGGGCTGCTGCTGGGGAACCACGGCAACACCCACATGCATTTTAACCTGCCCTCTCGTTATGACAGTTTGTATTGCACTAAGAATCTAAAATTAAGACTCTAAACTGGTATATAGAGAAAAAACTAGTTACCAGTGGTGGGGGAGAGGGGCAACATAGGGGGTGGGGGGTAAGAGGCACAAACTACTGGATGTAAGACAGGCTCAAGGCTGTATTGTACAACACGGGGGACATAGCCAATATTTTGTCGTAACCAAACGGAAAACAATCTTTAAAAGTTGTATAAAAATAAAAAGTTAGGGCTTCCCTGGTGGCGCAGTGGTTGAGAGTCTGCCTGCTGATGCAGGGGACACGGGTTCGTGCTCCGGTCCGGGAAAATCCCACATGCCGCGGAGCGGCTGGGCCCGTGAGCCATGGCCGCTGAGCCTGCGCGTCCGGAGCCTGTGCTCCGCAACAGGAGAGGCCATAACAGTGAGAGGCCCGTGTACTGCAAAAAATAATAATAAATAAAATAAAAAGCTAAAAACCATAACCCCTCCCCAAACCCTCCGATGGTACATGAAGTAAAATCTAAAATATGCTAAGAATAAGCACATATAAAATATAAAATGTAATACATTAAAGAAAGAAACATTCCAAAATCAATAAAAATCACAATATGAAAAAGAAAAACCACTCTAAACCGAGAAGAATAACTTGGGGGCCATCCGGGAGCCACTGCGGGTTGCACACAAAGTAGAGAATGACATCTGAAAGGCTTCACTTCCTAAGTCCCACCCGTCCCACCCTTATCACCACATCATCTTGAACTGCGTGCGCCTTTTCTCTCTGTCCTTCTCTCTCCCTCAGTGCCCTCCCAGCCTCCTACCTGTGACAGCCCACTGGTCTCTTGAGGACCTGCTCCAGTGCCACCTCCCGTCCGAAGCTGTCTCTCATCAGCCTCCCTCCAGAAGGGCCCACATATGTTGCTTTATGACAGTCATGTTTGAGACACAGACGATTCTAGCTCTGCAGTCAGTTGGTCAATACAATGTCTTAAACTTCCTCTGCTGTACCATGTGTAAAATTAGAAGAAAGATGCAAAGAAAACCAAAGATCTAATGTGACTGCTGGCTCTTGTTCTCACACTGATTTATATGATTTCTAATATAAATACATTATAATATTTATACAATAGGTTTATATCACATTTATATGTAAATATTAATTTTATTATAGTATAACGATATTATATATGTATAATAAATATACAGTATATTTTATAATATTTATAATATACACGTATTACTTATATTTATTAACAAATATAACCCAGGAATTTGTTGAAAAGATGCCTGAGTCCTAACCCAGGGGTCTGATTCACTGATTCCTTGGTGGGAACTAGGGATTTGCATTTCCGTATAGAGCTTGCGATGCCAGTGGCCAAAGGATCCTGCTTGGAGAAACACAAAGCTAGGATGTGCCAACCTGCTGCTACTCCCCTCCTTCCTCCTGCTACTCTCTTATTTAGCTCTCAGTGCTGGACTTGGTGAGTCCCTGTGTGATGGTTAATTTTGTGTCAACTTGGCTGGGCTGCATTGTCCACATATGTGGTCAAACATTATTCTGGATGTTTCTGTGAGGTTTTTTGGGATGAGATGAACATTAAAAGTGGTGGATGTTGAGTAAAGCAGATTGCCCTCCATAATGTAGGTGGGCCTCGTCCGATCAGTTGACATCCTGCATAGAACAAAAGCCTGCCCTAAAGCAAGGGAGAACCCTGCCAGCAGATGGCCTTTGGATTTCGTCTGCACATTGGGTCTCCCCTTGTCTCCAGCTTGGTAGCCCACAGACTCTGTAATCTTGTGAGAGCCAATTCCTTAAAATGAATCTCTTATATATATTTATACATAAATATATATGTATCCTATTGGTTCTGTTTCTCTTGAACCCTAATACACCCTGTGAGAATCTGAACTCACCTCCCTTTTACTGCAAAGCATATGCCGTTGAACACCATGTCAGGGTCTCTCGGTGTAGAGAACAAGGCTCAACCCCATCAGAACCACCCGGGAGCCCTAGAAAATGCAGGTTCCCAGTCTGCATCCCTAGAGACACTGACCCAGCAGGGACTGGGTGGGCCCTGAAATCTGCACTTACAGAACACTTGGTTATTGTTTAGCACAGGACTCTAACTCGTTTCAAAATGTGAGTCGCACTAGTGGAGAGCGTGGTGAATGGCACAAAAGGACATAAGAACCAATCCTTCTGGCAGGGAGTTTGCAATTCAAGTGAGGACTTCGATTCTGGAATATTTGGGGAGTGACACACTGTACTGACCCACTGTACTGGATTGAATAGTGTCACCCTAAAATTCACGTCCTTCCTGGGAACCTCAGAATGTGACGATATTTGGGAATAGGATGGTTGCCAGTGTAGTTAGTTAAGATGAGGTCATCGTGGAGTAGGGTGGGCCCTTTATCCAATATAACTGTGTCCTTATAAGAAGAGACACAGAGACAGACAGACAGAAGACGGCCATGTGATGACTGAGGCAGAGATTGGAGTGATGCTACTGGAAGCCAAGGAAGGCCAAGGACTGCTGTCTGCCACCACAACCCAGGAGGGAGCCGTGGAACGGATTCTTGCTCTGAGCCCCCCAGAAGGAGCCAACCCTGCTGACACCTTGACTTTGGACTCCTGGCCATCAGGCCTGTGAAAGAATAAATTTCTGTTGTCTTAAGTCACCCAGTCGGTGGTACTTTGTTAGAGCGGCCCTAGGAAACTAATACACCCACCCACTATAAACGACTAGAAAACTGGACAAAACCTATCAAACCATTGTTTGCAGATATTGGACAGCCGGCAGTACAGGCCTACTCTCTGTGGGGAAAGATACATAAATTGCGTACGGGGTACCCATGTGGACAACCAGTGCAGTCAAGGCTAAGCTGGAAAGTTCTGTGTTTGGGCGCCTGGATCCCTACTGGATGGCACCTCCCGTGGAGTCGGCAGCTGGTTATCTAGACTTCTGTCTTCCCACCTCCAGCCCGTGCAGTGTTGTTCCGACTGAGCCCTCGGTAAATAAGTGAGGCATCCTCTTGGACCGTGTTTCCCAAGGTCATCCTGCAGTTGAAAGTTCGGATCTGTAACAGTCGTTCTAACCCTGGCTGGAATTTAGAATTACCTGAGGAATCTTCTCAGTGTATCGATGCTGGGGCCCCATCCCAGACCAGTTCAACTCAGATGTAGGAGAGGGGCGGGACCCTAGCATTAAGGTTTTTTAAAACCTCCCCAGGAAATTCTGTCATGCAGCCAAAGAGAAGACCCACTGATCTGTATCTTACTTCCCAAACTGTTTTGAACAACGCTCCTAAAACGTAATGTAAACAGGCGCTTCTTCGTGTAGGCATCTTATAAGTTACTCCTCTACCGTAATGTAAGTGCATCCATCCTCGAATTCGCCCAAGCAGGTGGATGTTTTGTTTCATGGCTGTTGTTGTGTTGGTGTCCTCCCAGCCCACTCTGGGAACTTTTCCTCAGAGGAAACACAGCTTCCTCATGCTCCGGCAGTGATTCCCTGGAGTGGCTGTAGGTCCTCCTGGCCACTACGTGAAATCTAGTGTATTAGTTTCCCAGGGCTGCACGACAAAGCACCAAGACCGAGTGGCTTCAAGCAATAGACATTTATGCTCTCACACTTCTGAAGGCCAGAAGTCCAAACTCAAGGTGTCTGCAGGGCCATGCTCTCTCTGAAGGCTCTAGGTGAGGATCCTTCCCTGCCTCTTCCTGGCTTCTGGTATTTGCCCGCCATCGTTGGCTTGTAGATACATCACTCCAATCTTTGTCTCTATTGTCACATGGCCTTCCCCCGTCTCTCCACGTCGCCTTACCCCTGTGTGTGTCTATCTTTGTGTCGATTCTACTCTTCTTATAAGGATGCCACTTGCATTGAATTAAGGCCAATCCTACTCTGGTAGGACCTCATCGTAACTGACATCTTAAATGCATCTGCAGAGATCCCATTCCCAAATAAGGTCACATTCACAAGTGCCAGGGTTAGAACTTCACCATAATCTTCTGGAAGGACACGATTAACCCACAACACCAGGATTACCACATGTGTGCTGATTGCACCTGGCCAGTGGGGCTTAGTTACCTTTGCTTGCAATTAACACCTCCATCCTTTCTCTTGGTCATTTTCTTTAAGCACAGGTCTGTTGGCTATCCAAGCAGAGTGCTCTATCCTTGCAGTTCAAAGTGTGGTCCACCTTCAGGCAGCATCCACAGCACTTGGGAGTTTGTTTGAAATGCAGATTCTCAGGTCCCACCTTAAACTCACTGATTTGGGAATCTGCAGTTTAACAAGATCTCCAGGTGATGCATATACACGTCACATCTTGAAAAGCAGTGCTCTAAAAACCAAAGGCTCAGCTTCCTTTTATACTGTTGAATGATTCTGGTTGCTATGAGCACATAATGTCCTTTGCTTAAATAGGAATGAACCATTAAACACTCTTTTCTTAAATACCTTCTAATTATATTTTGAAACGTATTTGAAGTAAAACTGTTCTGAAGTTATGATTTCAAGTGCTCTGATTAGTTTAATCAAAACTAACCAGATCTGAATTACCAAGTGAATCATTGTAAGAATGGAATTATCTCCAGCCTGTGTCACCCAAGTCTGGATGGAGTGAGGGAAGAGGATGATTACTCTGGAAATTAAAAAAAAAATTTTTTGTTACCGTTTTGGAGGAGAACCACAAAATAGCTGTTCTCAAATGTCAAACGTTTATTTTATGTAGCCCTAGCAAGAACACTGGATAGACGTATTAGGGAGGCATTTTGGGAAGGATTATAAACAGTGATTTCCTAAGAATGAGTTGTTAAAATACAGGATAGACTGCCTCATGAAACTGGGACACTTGTGATTGATGAAGAGAAAAATCTTGTTCTGAAAAGGCAGATTAGGTAGCTTCCAAGGATGTCTCCAACTCAAGATTTCATGTTGTTGCAAAACTACTCCGAGACTGTAAACTTCAGAAGGATGGCTCTTTTCTTCTTGGAACTTATTTCTGGCCTTTGGTTATGAGTCCATGGCCTTGAAATATTTCTAATGTGCATCAGAGTCATAGCTCAGTGAAAATCTGTGTTTTAAGCTCCATTTCAGTATTTATCCTGACGACTATCTTACTTCAACCAGAATAATGGAAGAGCCTTTTATTTGTTGGTGTGTAAGTGTATAGACGCAAATAGCCCGAAGAGCCATTAAGATGGTCCACTGTCAATATAAGAATACAGGTTATTTCTTTTCTTTCTAATACTTTTTGTCAATTAAAACCTCACATGATATGAGTTAACATTGCTTTTATGCCTCATACTGAATGTCTATTTTATATAGTTTTTCTTCCTTACTTGTGTCTACTTTGGGTGTGTCTCTTCACAACATCTGTTACCCTTTAAAAAATCTGCCTTTTGATGCTTCTCAGAGTCTATTTATACCACAGTAATTGTTACCTAGGCTTATTTCCCCAATTAGATCCATCCATCCATCCATCCAGTTTATTTTTTTAACAGACATTTTACTGAACATGTATTATGTGTAGGATGTTATTCTAGGTGCTGAAGATACAGCGATAGCAAGAAATATTGCCTGCTCTGGAGAAGGTCACAGGGTAAGAAATACACATGTCATCAACCAGATAGGAAATGTAGATGGTGCTAAACTAAGGGTTTGCCCGAGATGTTACGGGGGCCTTCAGGGGAGCACCTCACTGTCAGGGTAGGGCAGGCTAGTGGTGGAGCTCAGAGGAGTCTTCCCAGAGCGGGTGGGAGGCCCCTGAACTTCATTTGGAAGGAGAGGTGACACCGCCACGTGGCAATGGGGAGCAGAAGCCCCTGACAGAGGGTGCGGGAGCTTGGCGCTTGTTCCACACAAGCTCCGAGTGCTGGTTCCGGGCTGTGTGCAAAGTCTACACCTCTTGATTTGAAGGGATCTGAAAATAATTTATGAACTGCAGCTTCACAATTCTCTAAAAGTCACACCTGGATGTCTGAAAGAGAAGCGAAAGGATGAGAATCAGGCAAGTTCTGTGGCCGTTTTGGTAGGGAAATAACTGAAATGTTTGGCCAGCAAGAAGAGCGGGCTCTCTCAGAGATTTCATTTGTTTAAAGCCACCCGTTCCTCACGTTGGCAGGATCCTGGAGAGGTGGAATGAGAAGTCAGAGCAGAGATGAGACGTGGGCTCTCCTGACGTCCGCTGCCTGCGCTTCCTTCTGGAAGCTTCCAGAAGGAGGGCTCTTCACCGTGTGGATTTCCGCTAAGGCATCTCTCACCCTTTAGAGTCCGACTTGTTCTTTGTTGGAGGCCACTTCCTTTCTCTTAATTAGTTTCATTCACACTATTCTAACCATTGAAAAAAATAGCGAGAGTAATGTTTTGTCCTTGGTTTAATGATTCAGAGCTGGCGGGGTGATGCACTCTTTAGATCCTTTGTTTGCACAGACAAGCACCTCTGAAATAAGGGATGATTTGGGTCCTGGTGGAGAAATAAGAAAAACGGTCAAATCACCTCTTAGAAAAAAACCAAGGGAGATTTTATCTAACTTGCCACTATTCAAAAGAGAAAGACTAAACTTAAATGTTACAAGGACCAGTTAAAAGTGTGGCAACTAATTATCCTTTGTATGTATCCAATTTTTGGTGTGCTTTACTGGTAGGTAGAAATAGATGCCATAGTATCATTTTGGGGAAAAAAAAAATCCATGTATGAAACGCCCAGTTTAGTTTTTCCTTGCTTGGAGTGAGGTTTTCATTGCTCTGTCACTGAGTTGGCCTTTCTCCGTGTGTGCTGGAGTGAACAGGAATCGATCCCCTCTGGTCACGAGCAGATTGGGAGGTTTGTGCTCTTGTCTTTCTGCCTCTGCAGAGCTGCTAAGGAGCCACCAGAGAGGAGAGGGCAGGGCTGGCGAAGAATCTAGGTGGGAAGCTCGCGAGTACCATAGGGAAGCGAGAAACATTCTAGGTAAAGTGCGGCCCCATGCTCAGAATAATTAAAAACCTACAGCCTTAGAGGTTTTGTTTTGTTTTCTTAAACAAAGACATAACCCTATTTACAGCATAGCTTGAGCACAGACATTCTTTTTGAATTATCTTTTCACAGAACCATAAAATTAAGTTTCTGCTAATACGCTAGCCTTGATAAGACGCTAAGGCATTATAATGATGCCCTTAACACTGATACATACATAGATATAGATACACAGACAGACGGATATCTATACCTATGTTGGTTTAAGGCTTTATCAGAGTGGTAGAATGTGTCAAAATTGGGCCTGAAACTAGTGGTAAGCCAAGTTAAGAATGTTCTGTAGCTTAACCTAAACTGGACCTTTGGTAGGACTTTAATCTGGCTTTTGTAACTCATTTTAAAGTAAAGAAAGTTAATAAGGGCTATGTGGATTCAGTCTCGAGGACAGAGTGAGAGGCAATCCTCTGAAGATCTTATTGCCATTGGTTTTAAGAACATGATTAAAGGCAATGAGATCAGCCACATTCTAAACGGTGATAAATTTAGAGACAAAAATCTAATTATAATAGTAGTTCATTAATGTTAAAATAAAAGATCCTACTTTCTGAAAGCAATAATATTTACCGAGGTCCTCCGATGTTTGGGGCACCCAATGAAGCCTTGGTCCCCTCCCTCCAGGACTGTTCCCGTGGTGGTCGGAGGTCAGTGGTAGTGAAATAAGGGATGATTTGGGTCCCACAGAAGGTGTCTGTCCTGAAGGAGTGGACACCCCAGCAGAGAAGGAATCTGGGGGCTGGAGGGAGTGAAGGCTGTGAGGGCCTGGGCAGGGGCAAAAAGCCATGCACTTTAATTGAACATTTAGTACCAGTTAAGTAGGGTTCCTACACATGAAGCCTTACCTGATCAGCTCGATGTAAATTTGTTTGGCTCCTGCTGAAACAGACAGTACCCTCAGGTGGAAATGAAAACAAGTCTCCCTGACGCTGGTCTGTGTTGCTGAGTGTTTCTGTGGCAGGTGCATGTGTGTGCCTCTCTGTTCCCTCAAAGTCAGTGGTCAAAGCTGGTTGAATACCAGCATCGAAGAATACATGGTATAGTGTTATTTAGAGGAGAGGGATCTGTTTGATTCTGTAACGTGTAAAGCTAATATGTCTTCCAAGAAGGATTCTGGCTTGGAGGATTGTAAAGGAACATTAGGAAAACTAGAATTACAGAAAGCTGGGAAATACTTTGCGGAGTTTTCTTCACACAGTGGCCTTGAATTAGTGTGTAAAGAATAGTTTTTATTAAGATGAAATCAGTTTTTCCCTTTTGGACTATTTTTAAATCACCATTTGAATGGATGCCAATTCGTAGCCTGCGGGAGTGCCCGCGTCTTGTTCCTGCCCTAGGGAGAGCTCGTCACCGGCTGAGAGGTGGCCTCGGAAGAAGCAGGCACGGCTTAGACTGGAAAGGGTGGGCCAAGTGGAAAGGTAGTGTGATGGAATAGAACCTCCTTTTGCACAATCCGAGTAGCAGGACCAAGTATGGAGCATGTGAAGAACTCAAAAAGGTCCGGTAAGGACTTTATTGTGACAGCAACGAGATGTCAGTAAAATGAATTAGATAAGAGTGACATGTTTAGATCAGTTTAGATCAGAAAGGCTACTGTGGCCTGCAGCATGAGAAGAGATTGGTTGGGGAGTGAGCACTCCAACAGGCAGGGAGAGCTGGAGACTGTCGCGGTTATCCAGGGAGATGCGACAGTTGTCTGAGCTAGCTAGCGAGGATGGAGAGAAGTGAAGGGATTCCAGAGGGAGGGAGAGTTTGATGGGACTTGGACCCATCAGTCAGGGGCTGAGTGGGTGGTTGTTCAGAGTTCGGACTGGGTTAAGGTGCTGTAGTTCATCAAGTCAGAGAACACAGGCAAGGAGTGGAAGTGAGGCTGGCGTGCGTAAGAAGGAAACAAATTCAGAGCTTGAAATCTGGAGTACTGAATTGCAGAAATGAAGTGGCATAGAATAGGAGGAGAACAAAAACAAAAAAGGCTGATACGGGACACAAAATTAACTTGAATGAAGAAAAGATTCACAGCACTTAAACTGAACACTTAGTACTAGTTAACTTGGGTCTCTACGTGCCTTACGTGATTAGTTAAGTGTAAATTTGTTTGATTTCTGCTAAAATAGTACCCTCAAGTGGCAATTGAAACAACAGCAAACCATACATCTCTCAAATGCTGGTCTATACATCAAATATTATAGATTTACAAGCGGGGAGACCTGAGGACAGGCCCCAGGTTGACTGTCTTCAGGAGTTATTTGTGAACTATAACTGATTCAGACTCTTACAATACTTAAAGATGTGTTAGTGAGGATAAAGTTAAGTGATTTGGTCATACCACTGTTTCAAAAGAAAATTTGAAATTCAATAAGTAAGAAGTTATCACAATTTTCTTTTCAAACAGTGCTATGACCAAATCATTTAACTTTATTCTGACCAATCTGCGTAAAATAGCATCGTCCCCTCCAGCCTCTTCTCAGCTTACTTTTCTCCATAGCAGTTATCACCGGCTGATATGCTAAGTATTTACTTGTTTGTTTTTCTTCTGTCCTTTCTCTCCCCCTTACTCATCTAGGATGTTATCTCTACCAGGAAAAGACTTTGTTTTGCTTACTACTATATCCCCAGCGTCTAGCTTAGTTCCCGGCACATATACGCATTTAGTAAGTATTTGTTGAATAACTGTTTTTGAGTAAATAAAATGAATGTCAATTTGGAAATTCAGCACTACCAGGTCATATAATAATAGGCTATCTTAATAAAGAAAATAGACTGAAAAAGTTCTTAAACTACAGAGAAATTTCTGTAATGTACTTTGAATGCACTATAGCTAATTTCACACATATATGTGAAATACACGAATATGTATATACAGTATAATGTACTTATGAATGCGACATAGCTAACTGGCCTTTAAATATAATCACATTTAAACTTTTCCATCTTGGCCACTTTTCTTACCAACGTTTAATCAAAACGTGTATTTTACATACTCAACCTCCACCAAATGAGCTTTTGAAAACCAGTGCATTTGAATCAACAGAAATGTACTTAAATTAACTCTGGACTTCACCTTAAGGGAAATTTTGTAAATATTTGCAAATTAAAACTGTGAAGCCTCAGATGCTCTCAGAGTAAATGAGGCAGTGATATTTCAACAGTATTTTTACAACTCTGAAATAATCTTTAGAACTGTTCTCTTCTTTCTTTTTTTTCCTTTAGTGTAGGAGCACTCCAGCCCGAGTTTCTGGAAGATCAATACCAGATTCCAGAGGTTAGAAGGTTAGATCAGTGTTCCTTCCGCCCTGTTGATAGCAGGGTAACTTTAATGTTGTGCGTTTCCAGAGTCTGTTTACACAGTCTCAGAACCCTGAGTCTTGTGTGTGTGTTGAAGATTTCTTTTTCATCGGAGTGCACCCCCGGCCCCCCAGGACTGACAGGTCTCCCAAAGCCTCCACGCCCGCGTGTGAGCTGTGAGCGTTACATCCATCCCTGTTTCTGAGGATGGCATCTACGTTTGGCGACGATCCTCTTGCTAAAGTTCACAAAGCACTTCAAAGTCAGGAGTCGCCGCCTAACCCAGGCCGCGATGCCCTTCCCGGGGCCCTCGGTGCACGCCCCCCGCTGACCACCTGGGAGCACCGGCGCGCACAGCCCACCGCACACTCCCCGCGAGCGGAGCCAGACGGCGGCGGCGGCGGCGGCGGCGGCGAGACCCAGCCCCCGGGGCAGAGCGCCGCTACCCCAACCTGCTAGCTGTCTGCCGCCCGGTCTCCCACGCCTCCACCCCTCCCCTCCCCTCCTCGGCCTTCCCCGCCGGTCCATCCCCGCGCCCGCCGCCGCCTCCCTGGGAAGCTTGTCCCTCGCCACCCGCCGTAGCCCGGCGCTGGCCGGTCGCCGTCTCCAAGATGGCCGCGGCGCGAGCGGCTCCTGCGGCGGGCTAGAGGCGGAGGCGGAGCCGAGTCACTCCTGCACTCCGGGGCTCCGGTCCCCCGCGCCAAGCTGCAGCTTACTGCCCGCCGCGGCCATGCGGGGCTCCGTGCACGGATGAGAGAAGCCGCCGCAGAGCTGGTCCCGCCGCCCGCCTTCGCCGTCACTCCCGCCGCCGCCATGGAGGAGCCGCCGCCGCCGCCGCCGCCGCCGGAACCCGAACCCGAGCCGGAGCGCTGCCGGGCGGCGAGGTGAGTGGGGCTGCCGCGGCGGGCCCGGCGCAGAAAGCGGGTCTCGTCCTGGCCCGAGCTTGGTCGGGGGCACGAGGGGGCGTGGGGGCCTCTGCTTCCCGCCAGGTGGTGCGGGAGCATCCAGGCTGCCGGGCCGGAGGGGCGGGGTGCAGCCCTGGACGGAGGGCACGGCGGCCGGGTCGGCCCAGGGACTCCTGCCGGGGCGCCGCAGGTCCGGCCGAGCGCTTAGCCCGCCGACCCTCCTTGCAGCATCGCCGCGCGCCGGGAATGCGGCGGGGCGGGAGCGTAGCGGGGCGCCCCTGGTCCTGCCGGGACTGGCACCCCTCCCCCTCCCCCCCCTCCAAGGCTTCCGAACCGGCGCCGCGCTGAAACTACGCCCCTCGTTACTAAGCGAAAATGCTACCTCCCCTTCGCCCCCGCTCAAGTAAAGAGGTAGACGCTCGTGAAGCAGATGCACACTGGCTGTTTCCCCTTCGTTCTCCCCCTGCCCTCCGTTTGTCTCCCCCCGAGTGTGCCTGTGCAAACAGGTTGGTTTCTCTTTCTGAGGGTCCTTCACCGGCCGTGAGTAGTGGCGTTGTGCAGATTGTTGCGCACACGTGCACATCAAGTGAAGGATTGATTTGTCCAAAACTTTGCTCCCACAGGAAGCTGTAATATGGAACTTTGGTACCCAAAGCATTCGTTGCATTCTGTTCCCTAGGGGCTCTGTTACTGAATTCTTATGTCATTTTTCTGATCGGGAGATGAAATTCACCATAACTAAGAATTTCCCTCTTATGTGCCTCCGTTTGTATGTTCAAATGACCTCTTACCCCTGTCTTTTGCATCCCAGTGTAAACTTGCAAACTGCTGCCCCCTGTCCCCTGTAAGGAAAATACTTCCACGTCTCCTCTTGCATCTTGCTATCTTGCTTTGTAGTTGCAGGAATAAGGGACTTAAGTGTCCTCTTTCTTTTTCCTCCTTAAAGAAATTTTAAACAAAATCTGCAGCTGTAGTTAGAACTGAATACAGGAACCACATTCGTGCTTGTTATGACCCAGTCGGCCCAAACAGATTTGTTTGGTTTTTACAGGCTGTGAAGAAAGTCGTTCTTCATTTTCCTTAACTCTGAGGTACTAACGAGATACTCTTGTGAACTTTTAGGGAACAGCTTCTGTAAATAATGGTACATGGTGTAATGAGAATTCATTTTGGTCCTTTGGAATACATCTAACATTTTTAGAACTTTTGTCAGAAAGTTTATTATATAAATTTGGTAGTAGATTCATACTTTGAGTATTTTGACTCCTTTATGTTTTTCTTTAAAAATAATAATAGCGAACACTTACTAATCGTTTAAAATGTGCCATTTCCTTTGCTTCTGTTAACCCATTTAATCTTGACCAACAACCTTATGAGGAACATACTATTACTGTCTCTTTTTAAGATGAGGAAACTGAGGCACAAAGTTAAGTGTTTTGTCCAAGGTTTCACAGTTAGTGCTGAACTCAGGTCTGGCTGCACATTCCCTGCTCTTAACCGCCATGAAGAAGAGAGTTGATTTCATTATACAAACGGGCAGATCAGAAGTTATAATTCTGTATAACTATACTCTGGGAAAAAATGGATGTGAACATTCTTAGGTAAAAGGAACAGAGAGAATTGCAAATGTGCTGTAAAAAATGACTGTTTCTCTAATGATAAAAAGAAATCTTTAGTTTTCAGCCAGGTTTCTGTCTTTGTTATAGTAGAAATAGGTCAGGATAATCGGCTTCAACTTTAAGTGAACAGCACTGTACAGAACAAGAAGATCTTAGAAATATTTTTCTTAGCAACATTGCAGTTAATTGTAGATCATTAGTAAAAGATGCTTCAGGGGCTCTGCAGTTGTTTATTTGAATTTCTTTTACCTGTGTTTTTAACCATTTTAAAGAGGCTCAACATGCATTTTCAAATAATGCTAGATGCCACATTTAACGCATAGGAGACCAATAACGTGACTTGTGCTACTAGGTTAACTGGTTTGGGACAGACCAGAATAAAGCTCCATGTGCCATCCTTGTTCATGCACTTCATGTCGATGTGTCATTGATGAGGAAGGCTGATCTGATGCACAGGTCTTTTGTGGAAAGCAGGCCCGCACACGTTGGCCAGTGCAGCAGTGCGGCAGGTGCCAGCCCAGTACATCTGCTCAGCGCGTGCTGATGTGAGAGTTATGCAATGACCGGGGAACACAAAACAGGTTGAGAAGCGACAGTGCTCTTATGGGTTTACTGCCTGTTGTCAGTGGTGGATACTTCTTGTCCTTGTTTTTGATAAATAATTCATGATAAGGATAGCAGTTGTTATTGTTAGTGATTAAACTTAGAAATAAGCATTCCTTATAATTTCTTTTTTAAGCTTCTGGGTCAGTTGGAGGAGGATCCTGAGATTATAAGGAGAGCTTTTAAAACTAATTTGGAACAATTTACTTTTGTGATTTCTTGAAGCTGCGTTTAAAAGAAACACAGATCTTGGCTATTAAGGCTGATATGAGACTGCTCCTATCTCCTGTAAGCTTTCATAAAAATGTTTACGTTAGGGCTTCCCTGGTGGCGCAGTGGTTAAGAATCCGCCTGCCAAATGCAGGGGACACAGGTTCTAAGCCCTGGTCCGGGAGGATCCCACATGCCGCGAGCAACTAAACCTGTGCGCCACAACTACTGAGCCTGCGCTCTAGAGCCCGTGAGCCACAACTACTACTGAAGCCTGCGTGCCTTGAGCCTGCGCTCCTCAACAAGAGGAGCCACCGCAATGAGAAGCCCACGCACCGCAACCAAGAGTAGCCCCCGCTCACCGCAACTAGAGAAAGCCCTTGTGCGGCAACAAAAACCCAGTGCCAAAATAATAAATTTAAAAAAATAAATTAAAAAAAAATAGCCTCCTTGTTCTCATTTATTGACCCGTGTAAAGTACTTGTTACATGAAATAACTTTTTTTAACCAGTGACTTTATTTACTTTTTATAATATGGTTCTTATAAGTTCATTTGAAAAAATGGGTTTCACTACTAAAAAAGTACTTCAATATTCTGTCCCTCCTAGGTGGTTTGATCTCTCCCTCTCCTTGAATGTCCCCTTGGAGCCTGCTTGTTTCAGTCTTGCCACTGGATGTCACTTATTTATTCTCCTTAGCGAAACCCACCTTGCGGTGCAGCTGCAGGCTCTCCTGGCAGCATCAGTGATGGGCGTGGCTTGAGACCCTTACTAGGGGAGATACTGTTGGCAGGGGTGGCTTTAGGCAGAGAAGCAGTGACCACACAGCAGTAACAAAGGGCTCCAGTGATAGCAGAAGCTCCTTCATGTTCTGAAATGGGGACAGCTCGTCTTTCAAGAAGGACTTTGTGGTTCCCTTTTTTTTTTTTTTTTTTTTTTTTGCGGTACACGGGCCTCTCACTGCTGTGGCCTCTCCCGTTGAGGAGCACAGGCTCCAGACGCGCAGGCTCAGGGGCCATGGCTCACGGGCCCAGCCGCTCTGCAGCATGTGGGATCTTCCCGGACTGGTGCACGAACCCGTGTCCCCTGCATCGGCAGGCGGACTCTCAACCACTGCGCCACCAGGGAAGCCCTTGTGGTTCCCTTTAATTGTCATATTGTTAGAAGTTGCTTCTACTTCTTTCACTTGCGTTCTCTTAATGTCTTGTAAATCTTGTTCTGAGCCCTACTGAAATAAGGGGATATAAAGTCTTGATTGTTTACTGGATACGTTGCCTTAATAACTTCCTGTTACTTAATAATTCCTTATTCTTCAGTGATTATAATTTTTACTCATAGCATGCTGTTGTTTTAGCCTTCTCATTTGACCAGGTGGTATGTATTGTTTATAAAGACACTTTGATGCCTCCAGTCAGTAGGCCACTGGAAGTAATTTCTTTAAAGAGAAAATGGGGGAAATGTTGGAAAAAGAGTTTGGCCAGTGACTGCTGTGGGTCTTTTTTTTTTTTTTTTTTTTTTTTATTGCGGTACTCGGGCCTCTCACTGTTGTGGCCTCTCCCGTTGCGGAGCAACAGGCTCCGGACGCACAGGCTCAGCGGCCATGGCTCACGGGCCCAGCCGCTCTGCGGCATGTGGGATCTTCCCGGACCGGGGCACGAACCCGTGTCCCCTGCATCGGCAGGCGGACTCTCAACCACTGCGCCACCAGGGAAGCCCTGCTGTGGGTCTTTATAAGCTGGCATTCCCTGGGCAGCATACGGTAAGCAAGGTTCAGGTACTGTGCTTCAGCTCCTACTTGGCTTTGTCTGTACCTGCTGGGTCAGTGTATTCTTTTGCCTGTAGAAAGCCAAAGTATAATTAAGAGATTGATTGGTAAGCATGACATCAGCTAGGGAAATTAGTTGAATGATCTTAGTGAGTAATGTTAACAGACCAGGTTGGCTTGCATCCCTAACAGGCATACCCCCTGCTTCTAGGATGAGAGGCAGGTAACAAGAGTCTTACTCTTAGGTTTTCGTTTCCCTAGGCTTCACACGGGCTGCTGTTTTTCTTTTCCCTCTGGTCACTAACTTCCCTCAGTTTGTTAGGTTACAGTGTGTTTGTTTTTAATCTTCAGTCTTACTTTAACTAGATTATGACAAACCTTGCTTTTCCTGCTTTACTTTGAGGTATATTGTATCCTTGTCCCTTAAAGACATCTGTTTAAAAAACCCTCAGTGGTAGATTTTTACTAATGGTAAGTCTCAGAGGATCACCTAACTGTCTTCACCCTCCTCATAATCCACTCCTCTGACCCTGCCCCCAACAAAGAGTCCTTTGGCGTAGTTTCTGGAAAAGGTGTGGCAAAGATGTCAGTGGTTGGTGCTTTCGTAAAATGCTTTTTGACTCTTGTGAGTATTGTGTTCAAAAAAGATCATGATGGTATGTGGTTGATCTGGATTTGTCATAAAATTAAATTTATTTTAATTTTTTTAATAAATTTATTTATTTTTGGCTGCGTTGGGTCTTTGTTGCTGCGCGCGGGCTTTCTCTAGTTGCGGCGAGCGCAGGCTACTCTTCCTTGCGGTGCACGGGCTTCTCATTGCGGTGGCTTCTCTTGTGGCAGAGCACGGGCTCTAGGTGCGCAGGCTTCAGTAGTTGTGGCATGCAGGCTCAGTAGTTGTGGCTCGTGGGCTCTGGAATGCAGGCTCAATAGTTGTGGCGCATGGGCTTAGTTGCTCCGTGGCATGTGGGATCTTTCCAGACCAGGGATCGAACCCGTGTCCCCTGCATTGGCAGGTGGATTCTTTTTTTTTTTTTTTTTTTTTTTGCGATACGCGGGCCTCTCACTGTTGTGGCCTCTCCCGTTGTGGAGCACAGGCTCCGGACGTGCAGGCTCAGCAGCCATGGCTCACGGGCCCAGCCGCTCTGCGGCATGTGGGATCTTCCCAGATCAGGACACAAACCCGCGTCCCCTGCATCGGCAGGCAGACTCTCAACCACCGCGCCACCAGGGAAGCCCTGGCAGGTGGATTCTTAACCACTGCGCCACCAGGGAAGTCCATAAAATTAAATTTAAAAAATTTAGACCTACATGAGAATTCTGTGCAGCTATTAAAAACCATGTTTTTAAGGAATATTCAGTGACATGGGCAAGTGGTCATGATATAATTCCTTCTAGATAAGGCTTCATACAAGTGGGACCTGAGTATCTACTTTTAAAGAGATTCTCAGGTACTTCAGATTTATACATACCCACCACTGTGTTCAATGAGAAAAGCAGATTATACAACAGCATGTGCAGAAGATGGTAGCCAATACTTGAGGTGGCTGCTCAGCTCGTATAGATCTCTCCACCAGCTGTGACTGTCCTGCCCCCTCACCCAAGCCCCTCTCTTGATTCTAGCTCCATGGTACAGATTGGAGCTGCCCTCGGCTTATGCACTCCTGGCTATAGGGATGGGTGCTTGATGCAAGCCAGGCCATTCGAGTTCTTTCCTAGGATTTTTCAAATTGGAGCTGGGGGACAGAAAAGCTCTTTTTAGTAACTGAAATGTATACTGTGGAGTCCTGAGCCTAGAGCTAGCTCCCCGAACCGTAGTCACCATCTCACAGAGAACTAGTTTGGTTTCAGACAGTGACGTTGAACCCCAGAGAAAAGAAGAGACCAAAAGAAGTCTTTGGCTATTGTCCTTTTATGCTACATTCACCCCCATTTTTCTCTTGATTCGTTATGTGAATTGATAAATTCTTTATTTCTGCATAAACCATTAATAATTTGAGTTGGGCTTCTTAAAATCCTTATACTTAGTGTGAACCCATTAAAAAAAGTATATATGTGTCTAGAAAAAAGGTTGAAGGGATACATCCTACTTTTTTCCTAAAATTTTTTATAATGAATGTTACATGTTTTTATTTTACAATAAAAAGCTAGAGAGCCCAAATTCCTCTACATTTATCATTTTAAGTCTCTTTACTTTGCATTGTTCCTAAAATTGAAATTGATAAGATTCTATATGTTGTGTAAAGAGACTATTGTTGCCAAATTTTAAATAAATTAAAATTTTCCTTTTTAAAATTTTAGTATATATGCACTGTCTGAGCTGACGATATCCATTTGGTTTTCTTTAATTATTTAGTTGATCCTGGATAACAGAGTTTGTAGTTGAGGTACAAACAACATCAGCAGTAACAAACAAAGGGCTTTGCTCTATGGTGGCCTTTATAGTCATAGAATTATTACTTCGATCTATAACTATATTCTCAACATGTATGTTATGTTAAAATACTTTACCCTTTTTAAGAGGCATGGTTGAAACCACTGTATTTTAAAAGGAACATTATTTCTCTGGAAGGTAGGTGTGGTAGGTACAGTCTTATATTTCCCACAGACCTCACACTCACGTATGGAGTGCAAGTTGCCTTTAGATATTTATTCACTAATGGCATAGGCAAAATGAAAATTTGTTTTTGACCTGTAAGAACACTCATTTGTCGTATTTTGCAGACATCAGTAGAAGTATTAGTCTCATGGATCATATGGATGCCAAGTGTTTATAAAGTAGCAGGGAAAGATATTAAGAATATATTAGGCATTCTTTCAAAAGCGTTTCATAAGAGGATTTCCTTTCAGCATAATTTCAGAAGAAGTAAGCCTTCTGTGGAAAAAAGTAGATGCTAAGCTTTAAAGCTGATCAGATTTGATGTTTTCAGTGGAGCTTTTTTTTTTTTCTTTTTGCATGTGAGCAGGCTATTTGAGGGTACTGCTGAACTGTAGAATGTTCTCAACAGGGCTTATTAGAGGACAGCTAGTTTGGAGATGTAAAATTAATAGAAATTGTCAACCTTTTTAATCTTTCAGTGGAAATAGTTTGGAAGAAAATTTAATACATGCATTAAATTTATTGTACCATTGAAATTCTGAAGTCTTTTTGTGTAGGAACATAAAAATATAGGTATAAGTTGGTTTTCTCACAAAATTTTTTTTAATTAATTAATTAATTTATTTTTTGGCTGTGTTGGGTCTTCGTTGCTGTGCACGGGCTTTCTCTAGTTGCAGTGAGCAGGAGCTACTTTTCATTGTGGTGTGCAGGCTTCTCATTGCAGTGGCTTCTCTTGTGGAGCACAGGCGCTAGGCGCATGGGCTTCAGTACTTGTGGCGTACGGGCTCAGTAGTTGTGGCTCACGGGCTCTAGAGTGCAGGCTCAGTAGTTGTGGCGCACAGGCTTAGTTGCTCCGTGGCATGTGGGATCTTCCTGGACCAGGGCATCTGAGCCATGCCCTTCATTTTAGAGGTGAGAAAAGCAGCCTACAGAGGCTGCAGCTTCCCCAGGGTCACAGCCTAGGACCCAGGTCTCCAGGCTCTCACCTCCCGTTCCTTCTGTCACTCTGTGCTCCCGTTAGTGTCCAGAGCTAAAGGTGCTCTTCAGCTCAGGCCCGCACACCAACCATGGATGGAATACTCGGCTTTCTGGATTAAGTGGACTTTACAGGGTGGAGAAGTGATGAAAGATTTGTTTTCAGAAAAAGAAAAAAAAAAATGCAAAAGAAACACCCAACCCTGAAATCTCCCCCAAACTCATTGTACACACCTTTTTTTCCCATGAAACTTTGTTTCAAGTTCACAGAATAAAGAGGTGCTGGCACTCAAACCTTTTTAGAGATCTCCTTATTTTTTTCTGTGCTCAGTCTTTAGGTCAATCAGGCAGTAAGATTGTAATTTCTGTCCCGGGGTGGTGATGTTGAAACTCTGGCTGTGCTTGTGACCTATGGTAGGAAGTATGTTTTACAACAGTATGTGGGTGCTGTATAACTGAAACAAAAATTTATGAAACAATGTTTGACCTTGTAATATATGATATATGCTGAAAATTCTTGTTTTGTTCTCCTACTAAAAAAATTGTTCATCGTGACTCATTAAATTGGTTTTATTATCTACAAATGGGCTGTGACCCTCATTTTGAAAAGCACGGCTCTACCAAAATTTTAAAAAGATGCTATTGCAAATACTTTGTCCTTTGTCCCTTGAGATTGAGTCAGGAGAACAAGCATTGTGCTTATCCACTAAATGGTCAGAAGGCGTTTTGAAGAAGCTAGGCACGATTTGGATCCGACTGTTTCTTCTTTGAAAACAGCGTTGTTCCCCAAAGGCAGGAACAAGAATGCATCTTATCCTGTGTCTCAAGGTTGTTCTCTTGGTTGCCTATCCTTAAACACAAGGGTTGTAAAGATGAGTTTAAAATTTGGTATTAATTTTACAGTAAAATTTGTGTTGGACTATATGAGTACATTAGATAATTTGTTCATTTTTCTCTGAAACACTAATATGTATTTTAATTTTTTTTCCAGTAGAGCAGTCCTCAAGAAAAAAAAGGAACTCATTCTCTCCTGCTCTGTGTGTGTGTGTGTGTGTGTGTGTGTGTGTGTGTGTGTTAGGATACAGCAGTTTTCACTGCAGTGAAGTATATTTTTATTTTTTTAAAAATTTATTTTTTATTTTTTGGCTGCATTGGGTCTTCATTGCTGCACGCAGGCTTTCTCTAGTTGCGGCAAGTGGGGGCTACTCTTCATTGCGGTGCGTGGGCTTCTCATTGCGGTGGCTTCTCTTGTGGAGCACGGGCTCTAGGCGCGCAGGTTTCAGTAGTTGTGGCTCAAGGGCTCTAGAGCGCAGGCTCAGTAGTTGGGGCGCACGGGCTTAGTTGCTCTGCAGCATGTGGGATCTTCACGGACCAGGGCTGGAACCCGTGTCTTGGTCTCCTTCTTTGCCTTGTTAATTCTTCCTCCTCCTCCTGGTCTTCTTTTAAGCATTGCTTACTTCAGGGTCAGCCTTCCCTTAACCTCATACCCCTTCACTAGAAGTTAGATTAAGTCCCTCTGTTCTGAGTCTTCCCAGTCCGAGTGGTTCTCCACCATGTTCTGGCATCTCACCATTTGTAATTATCTACTTGAATGAACATTTGTTTATTGTCTCTTGGCCTCAATAGCCATCAGACTCCAGGAGGGCAGGGATGTGGTTGTTTGGCTCACTTTTAGGTCTCTGTTCCTGGCACAGTGTCTAATGAGTGCTAGGCTCTCCACAGGTACTTGTTGGATGGAGGAGGCAGTGGATATATTGGAGGGCACAGAGGTGTTGGTACTAGACAGACAGGCTTTGAATCTTACCTTTTAATTAGTAGCCTCTGATTTGGGGAAAGTTACTTAACTTCTCTCAGAGTCAGTTTGCTCCTTTGAAAATCAAATAATAATAGCACCTCCTTCGTAGGTTGTTACTAAATTAAATGAGATAATGGCCTTTTATATAAAGTGCTCCGTAATTTAGTTCTCTTTATTAATTTCTTTGCTTTTTATTTTTTCATTTAAAGTGAAAAGGGAGGAAGTCCATCGTAATTAATTTTCATAAAAAGCCATCAGGTATGTTTTGAGGCTAGGTACATTTTAAAATAGCTGCAGTAATCTTTATTCAAGAAACATTTGTTTTTTCCATGTCTGTTGAAGGCATAGGAGAAAGAGGATTTGGGGACCTGGCTTTTCCAGATTCCCTCTTTCGCTTCAACTGTGATTATTTTGCATATTCCTAAAGGTGTTTGGAATTTTGACACGAGCATCGTAAATCATGACACTTAAATCAGAAGTGTTTACACTGCAGGTTGAATGACTCCTTTAGGTCATCAGGCACAGCTCAGTCTTTTTTTCTCTGGAACTTCTTTTTAGTTGTTTGTTTAACTTGACATGTCTTTACAACTTAGATTACTACTGTTTTCATTTTTTTAAATGTTGTGCATTATATTTAAGAGTAATATTTTCCAAACTGGTCTAGCTGTTGCCTTAGAAAAGTGAATGAAATCACTTTTCTAAATCAGTTAGAAATCTCTCTGATTATAAAAGTAACACATGTCAATTGTAGAAAAATCTGAAAAGTATAAAGAAGAAAATAGCCAGTCATAATCCTACCATCTAAAAATAGTCACCATTAACATTTTGGCATATTTCTTTCCTGGGCTTTACCTCTTTACCTCTGTGTGTGTGTGTGTGTGTGTGTGTGTGTGTGTGTGTGTGTGAGATTTATATATTGGTTTGGCCAAAAAGTTCGTTTGGTATTTTCCTGTTAAGACAACTAGCAGTGCTTAGTTGTCTTTAATTTCATTCCAGACAATTTTGTTGGGTTGCATTGTGACATATACCCTAACATATCAGTGTGCATTTAAAGAAAAAACTTATCAAAATTGGTGGATTTTTGTGTAGCCATTTTAATATTGCAGGTGGAAGGAAAAAAACAACATTTTCAGCATATTATGCTTTATTATTTCAAGAAAGGTAGAAACGCAACTGAAACCCAAAAATGATTTGTACGGTGTGTGGAGAAGGTGCTGTAACTGATCGAACATGTCAAAAGTGGTTTGCGAAGTTTCGTGTTGGAGATTTCTCGCTGGATGATGCTCCACAGTCAGGTAGACCAGCTGAAGTTGATTGTTCTCATTAATTGAGAACAATCAGTGTTATACCACGAGGGAGATGTCCGAATTCTCAAAATACCTGCATCAAGCATTGAAAATCATTTGCACCAGCTTGGTTACATTAATCGCTTTGATGTTCGGGTTCCACATAAGTTAAGTGTATTTCCGCATGCGATTCTCTACTGAAACGTAAGGAAAACGTTCCGTTTATAAAACAAATTGTGACGGGTGATGAAAAGTGGATACTGTACAATAATGTGGAATGGAAGAGATTGTGGGGCAAGTGAAATGAACCACCACCAACCACAGCAAAGGCCGGTCTTCATCCAGAGAAGGTGATGTTGTATATATGTTGGGATTGGAAGGGAGTCCTCTATTATGAGCTCCTTCCGGAAAACCAAACGATTAATTCCAACAAGTACTGCTCCTAATTAGACCAACTGAAAGCAGTACTCGTCAAAAAGCGTCCAGAATTAGTCAGCAGAAAACACATAATCTTCCGTCAGGATAACGCAAGGCCGCGTGTTTCTCTGATGACCAAAGACTGTTACAGCTTGGCTGGGAAGTTCTGATTCATCTGCCGTTTTCACCAGACACTGCACTTTGGGATTTCCATTTATTTCCGTCTTTACAAAATTCTCTTAATGGAAAAAATTTCAATTCCCCGGAAGACTGTAAGAGGCACCTGGAACAGTTCTTTGCTCAAAAAGGTAAAAAGTTTTGGGAAGATGGAATTATGAAGTTGCCTGAAAACTGGCAGAAGGTAGTGGAACAAAAGGTGAATATGCTGTTCAATAGAGTTCTTGGTGAAAATGAAGAATGTGTCTTTTATTTTTACTTAAAGACTGAAGGAACTTTTTGGCCAATCCAGTATATAAATTACATATATGTTTATATATATATATATATAAAAATTTCCCCTCCATACAGTCTATCTTTAGAAGCTACTATATCATGAGCACTTTCCCATGTTTTAAACATATTTAATGACAAACAATATTCCTCTTTATTGGAATACTGTAATTTAACTGTTTTTGAATTACTTTGACTAGAGTTCTATAAATCCTGACTCATTCCACTGGTGTGATCTCAGAGTTGTTTAAAGAGGCCATCAGAAGCCTCTACCTGAAAGTATAATACATGGGAGAGTCCTTTTCCACAGGCCCTGAGATGGCCCTTCTTTGTTGAAGACAGGCACCCTGGACTGTAGCCGAGGCTAGGTGCTTTCAGGGAAGCAGCCGAGTAAAACAAGCACCTGTCTGTAGGTGATGGAAAACTTAAAGTGGGATGTAGTGATTCTTATTACACAGTATTGGGGGTAATCTCTGTCTGCCAGTGGGAGCCTCTGTTATGTAGCAGCTGCCTCCTGACCCCCATTGAGTGTTTTCTGATGTTTCTATTCCAGGAAGCTGCTTGTGATCTTAATTAATTTAACTAGTCCTTTGTTGGACTTTTAGGGTGTTTCCATTTCTTTAGCTATTATAAGCAACAATGTTATGAACATTCTTTTTGGCTCAGTCTTTATGTATATCCAAGATATTTTATTAGAATAAAATCCTGGAAATGAAATTACAGTATTAAAGAGTATACCTATATATATATTTTAGGTATAATCTGTTCCTCTGTAAGTACAGAATTTTACATATTGAATTATATATAATAGAGGCAACTATATAGGCAATTCACAGAATTTGATAATACAGAGATGAAAGAGAAAGAGAGGCCAATTGACCAATTAGGTGGGACCCGGTAGGTTCCCTCAGGTTTTTTTATTTTAAATTTTTGTGTAATATTTGCTGTTGTGTAATGTAACACAGACATTTGTATAATATATATATGAAATGCATAGCATGATAAATTATCTAGAAGTGAACTTGCTCTTGTAAAGATCACCTGTGTGAAGAAAGCAGCATCCTAGAGACCCCTTCTGCCCCCGCACGGTCACTACCCTCCTCTCCTCGTTGCCCTGACACTTAGTGATATTTCACATCTTTCATGCAACGTGATGTTCATGAGATTCACCTATGTTGTTTTGGGTGATAGTGGTTCTTTTATTTTTGTCACTATGAAGTAGTTCATTGTGTAAATGTATCACAGGGTGTTTTTATCCGCTCAGGGTTTTGGGGGGCTTGTTTTTTACCATTGGAGTCATTGTTAAGTGTTAGTTTAGTAGCGCTGAAGTATATTCATTCACACTGTGGCAGATCTCTGGAACTCTTCATCTTGCAAAATGGAGACTCTGTGTCCAGTAAATAACAACTCCCCTCTCCTCTCCCCTACCCCCTGGTCCAGGGAGCTTTCTGGGTTGGAGATCTCCCTACCCTCAGATTTAGCTAGAAATAGGGAGGCCATGAATTTCACTTGAAGTCTGTTTGTGAGCAGACCTTTCAATACATCCCTACACAAATTTGCCACTCAAAGGTAGCTAAATTCGAAACTCCTTTAAGCTTAAGGTCCAGGCCAAATAGACCTCATCCACACTGAACATCTCTCCCCTTCCTGAACATGGCATCTTTTTTCTCAACTTCTTGCCTTTGAGTAGATTGGTTCCTGTGTATCAACTACCCTTTCCTCACTTTTCTACTGCAGTCATTTCAAATGGCACTTGTCTTCTGAATCCTCTCACAGTCTCCTAGGCAGATAGATAATACTTGTATTATGTGTAAGTGTAACGTAAAACATGCCCTGTCTTCAAGGGATTTATAATTTAGTTAAGGAGAAGAGATAAGGTAAATAGAAGCTTTATAATTCATGGTCTGGTGCAGAAATGGTAAGTTTACATCTATCATCTACCTGTGTACCATCATTCAAATAGTATAACATGTTTTATATAATGATTACAATGAACTTGTAAAATAGATGTGCATTTTTCAGATGGAGAAAGTGAGTCTTTAAGAGATGTATTAGTTCAGGGGACTTCGCTGGTGGTCCAGTGGTTGGGACTCCTGGCTTTCACTGCAGGGGGCACAGTTTCAATCCCTGGTCTGGAAAGTAGGATCCTGCGTGCTGTGCGGTGCGGCCAAAAAAATAAATAAAGGGGAGAGAGATAGATAGATAGATAGAGAGAGAGAGAGAGAGAGAGAGAGAGAGACAGATGTGTTAGTTTAGAATACCTGGAGTCAGGACACATTCATCCTTGTTATGCTTCAGAGTCTGTGGTTCTGTGTTTTATATGCTATCTCCTTAGGCATAAATGTGAAAGGATGTGGTGAATGATTTAAATAATAGTTTATTATAGCAGTAAAAGATATCAAAAGGATGATTAATTGCCAAGTAAATTATACAGGGGTGAGAAGAGGTCCCTCTAGACTGAGGTGGGCATGATATATTATCTGAACATATTGTGAGCGTTTGCCATGTTAGTAAAAATATTAAAACATCATTTAAAAATAGCTGTATAATTTCAGTTTATGGTCATGCTCTAAACCATTTACATTATTACCAGTTTCTTGCTGTCCTAGGTAGCACTGCAGTGAAGCTGCTGATCCACAGCTCTTAATGCTCTTCTGGCTGCTCTTGTAAAGTCATTTCCTGAATGTAGAATTTGAAAGGAGTTTGAACACATTTCAGAGTTTTAATATCTACTGTTAAACATTTTCTTCTGAAAAGATTATATGAATGTATAGGCCACAAATAGTGTTTATCTTACTAGATTTCTAGCTTTGAGTATTATTATAAAAAGTCTTTGCTAATTTAATAGCCCGGAAAGGGTTATCTTGTTTTAATTTGAGTGTCTGGTTACTAAATAGGTGGAACTATTTTCATGTTTTATTGCTACTTAAATTTATTTTGTGAATTATCTTTTTATATTCTTTGCTTATTTTGCTGTTGGTATCTTAGGGTTTTTCTTGCCAGTTTTTTTTCTTTTTTTTTTTTTTTTGCGGTACACGGGCCTCTCACTGCTGTGGCCTCTCCTGTTGCGGAGCACAGGCTCCGGACGCGCAGGCTCAGCGGCCATGGCTCACACTGGCCCAGCCACTCTGCGGCATGTGGGATCTTCCCAGACCGGGGCACGAACCTGTGTCCCCTGCATCGGCAGGCGGACTCTCAACCACTGCGCCACCAGGGAAGCCCTCTTGCCAGTTTTAATGAGTCTTTTTTTTTTTTTTTTAACATCTTTATTGGAGTATAATTGCTTTACAATAATGACTCTTTTATAAATTAAGGACATTTTTTTTTCCAGGTTAACTTTTAGTATGTTTAGTTATTATTTTTTTATATATTGAAGTTTTAAATGTTCACATAGTTAAATATTTTCTTTTAAATTTTCTTCCATTTCTTTAAAGCTAGGAAGTCCAACACATGTAATTAAGGGAAAATCATTTCAGACCCATTTTTTCTGGAAAAATACCATAAGTACCATTTTCTATATTTTATGGAAAAATACCATAGCTTACATAAACTGTAAGCCATAAAAGAGCTTATAATGTAGGTTTTATGTATTTTTATATCACTGTAAATCTTGTCTAATAGCTATGCACATGGTAGATACTGCCTAAGTATCTGTTGATGGAACGAATGAGTTAATTCAATGAATTATCACTGACAAGACTTTAATAATTTTACTGGTTCTTGGCACCTCTTCCTTTGTACTCCCTTTCTGTTCTCATTTTCTGAGAATTTGTGAACTAATAAAAGACAAAGGAGTGTCTTTTTTTAAGGCTCCGTATGCAAGATTTCTATTCCTTTTTGCATCGCTGGATACTACATCTTACATACCTGGTAAGAGCTCTCCTCTTAGAATTGCTCTCTGAATGAGAGTTGATGTAGAACCTGTCATAAGATCCCTAATTCCCCTTGTTTTAGTAGAAATAGGATTGCCTTCTGTTCAAATCCTGCTCATTTGCTAGTGCTTTTTCAAATTATTTTGTTAGAATTTGAATAATAGGTGATTAAAGTAAGGTAATTTGGTTATGTAGAGATCTGTACCATACAGTTTCCCAAATGTTTTGCTGTTCAAAATTTCTTCAAGACATGAAAAAGTGAGATAGCCCCCTTTTTTTTTTTGGTGCTAGAAGCTTGTACTGACCTTAAAGTATATATATTTGAATTCTTAAACATTCCATTTCTAGGCTATCAGAAAGTATTCTAACTGAAACTGGGTTTTACATGGAGAGTAAGAGAACTATAGGAGTAGGTATCTTGCCTTTACGTATTTATTTTTTTTGAAATAGCTTTCTGCCAATCAAGAGGTCCTTGGTTCATATCCGAGGTGTCCCCACGTAAAAAAAAAAAAAAAGGGAAGGGAAAAAGAAATAAAATAAATTTATTGAGATATAATTCATATGGCATACAGTTCGCCCATTTAAAGTGTCCAGATTGGTTGTTTTAGTGTGCTCGAAGGTATGTGCAAACATCACCTGGTCAATTTTCGAGTGTTTTAATTACCTCAGAAAGAAACCTGGTACCCTTCAGCTACTGCTGCCTCCCACCCCCCATCCCTCCCAGTCCTAAGCAACCATTAGTCTACTTTCTGTGTCTGTATATTTGCCTGTTCTGAACATGTTTTATAAATGGAATCATATAATATATGGTCTTTTATGACAGCTTTTATTTAGCCTAATGTTTGCAAGTTTCATCCATGTTGTACCATGTATGAGTCCTTCATTCCTTTATTTGGCTGAATAATGTTTCACTAAATGCATATGCATTTTGCTTATCCATTCTTCACTCGATAGACGTTGGGTTGTTTCCACCTTTTGGCTAGTATGAGTGATGCTGCTATAAACATTCAAGTGTTTATACAGTTGTTTGTGTGGACATATGTTTTCATTTTTCTTGCATATATATACCTAGGAGTCTAATTGCTGGCTCATACGTTTTTCAAACTGGCTGCACCACTTGACATTCCCACCGACAGTGTTTGAGAGTTCTGATTTCTTCACATCCTTGCCCATGCTTGTTATTGTCTGACTTTAAACTATTTATTTATTTATTTTTGGCCGCACTGCAGAGCACGTGAAATCTTAGTTCCCTGGCCAGGGATCGAGCCCGTGCCCCCTACATTGGAAGTGCGGAGTCTTAACCACTGGACTGCCAGGGAAGTCCCTTTCTGACTTTTTGATTATAACCACCCTAATGGATGAAAAGTACTATCTCATGGTTTTGATTTGTATTTTCCTAGTGGTGGTGAGCATCTTTTCAGGTGCTTGTTGGCCATTTGTATATCTTCGGAGAAGTGTGTATTCAGATCCTTTCCCCATTTTTAATTGGTTTATTTGTCTTTTTATTATTGAATTATGTTCAGGTATGTTTAAAGGAGAACATGAACATTGGAGAAAAATAAAAGATATTAAAAAAAACCCAAATGGAATGTCTGAAGATGAAAAATACAGTATCTGAAATGACAAATACACTGGTTGGGATTATCAACAGAGTAGGCACTGTAGAAAAAATTTTGAACTTGTGGACATAGCAATAGAAACTATGCAAAATGTAGTACAGAGAGTACACCGACTAGAAAAAAATGTATAGAACATCAGCGACATATGGGATAATATCAGGCCCTCTGCATGTCTGTAATTGGAGTTCCTGAAAGAGGAAAGCGAGGGGGGGAAACTGAAAAACATATTTTAAGAAATATGGCTGTAAATGTTTCACATTTGATGAACAAACACTATAAACCCATAGATTCAAACAGTTCAATGAGCCTCAAGAAAGATAAACCCAAAATTATCACTGGAAAATCACTGCTTAAATCTCTTTTTCTCCCATGGTTTCTACCCTTGTATGTCAGTTTTATAAATAACTTTATTCTTTTTTTGTTAAAATAAATTTATTTTATTTCTTTATTTTTGGCTGCGTTGGGTCTTTGTTGCTGCGCGCGGGCTTTCTCTAGTTGCGGCGAGTGGGGGCTACCCTTCGTTGCGGTGCGTGGGCTTCTCATTGCCGTGGCTTCTCGTTGTGGACCACGGGCTCTAGGTGCATGGGCTTAAGTAGTTGTGGATCGCAGCCTCCAGTAGTTGTGGCTCACGGGCTCTAGAGTGCAGGCTCAGTAGTTGTGGTGCACGGGCTTAGTTGCTCTGTGGCATCTTCCCAGACCAGGGCTCGAACCCGTATCCCCTGCATTGGCAGGTGGATTCTTAACTGCTGTGCCACAAAGGAAGCCCCAATAACTTTATTCTTGTAATTGTTTTCTTCTGCGTTCACGTCTCTAGTAATGTATTATATGAAACATTCTCCTTTTATCTCATTCACCAAACCATTGTGTTCCATGTTTGCTTAAATTTTTTTTCCAAGAGGCTTTGCCTTTATTGTATTTAGTTGTAGCCTTGCTTATGAACCATTTAAGGATTTTTCTAATTATTCCTAAATTAATTGGGCTGTTAAATTAAATGTTAATTTATTTTAATTAACCACTTTTACAAGAAGCATGGAGGACGGTGTCATTCCAAACGTAAAACAACAGAGTGTCACAAAAGATTGAAAATTGCTGTCTTATTTGGTGCACTTGACATTGATGTGATTTAGAAGTCAGCTTTGGGCAAAGCCAGTGTATGTGGTCTGGAGGGGGGTTGTTATTCTTGCCTAGTGCGGGTGGAAGCAACCTCGTAGCTTGAGTATTGATTTGAATTACTTATTCATCTGATACCTTTATCCTTTGAATGTCTGTTTAGTATATGTCAGGATGAGATATTTTGAAAGGAGAACCCTGCTAACTGTGGTAAATATTGTCTAGGTCCATGCTTCTATACCCTTTGTGGGTCATAGACTACATTTGAGAATCTGATAAAGCTATGGACTCTTGACTCCAAAAATGGATGTGATTAAAATTTACAGTCAGTTTCAAAGGACTCATAGTCTCTTTGATGGAGATATAAAGTAATATAGTTTTGATACTTTATTTTTTACATTCCCTGTATTTTGTACATGTTGCACTTAATTTTATACTGTGAGATACTTCTCTTTGGAAACTGTGAGTGGTGTTTATATACTCATGGGCCTTCAGGCCCGACATTTCCAGTTAATTACACATTAGCCTTATGTATTCAACTGCAGTTACCAATTATGTTCTTAGTGAAGAAAACTATAAAATTAAAAATAGGAGCTTCTTTCTAAAATTTTTTTAGGTACATTATAATTATTTCCCCCAGTTTATATAGTTTTTAGTTAGAAGAAAGTTATAGTTTTCATGAGACAAACTTTTTTTTTTTTTTTTGCGGTACGCGGGCCTCTCACTGTTGTGGCCTCTCCCGCTGCGGAGCACAGGCTCCGGACGCGCAGGCTCAGCGGCCATGGCTCACGGGCCCAGCCGCTCCGTGGCATGTGGGATCTTCCCGGACCAGGGCACGAACCCATGTCCCCTGATTCAGCAGGCGGACTCTCAACCACTGTGCCACCAGGGAAGCCCCAACTTGCCATTTTTAAGGATTTCATAACTCCTCTCAAGTGAACAATTCTTTTCTTCCTCCTCTGTTGGCTCCTGGCAGGTGAATTGGTCTTGCTTGTTGGCCTAGTGTAGACAGAATAGTTGTTTAGATTGACTTTAAGATTGAATAGTTGAGAGGCCTTGTGTGTTATATCTTTATGCCTGTCTGCTAGTGTAAGGTGATGTGGGAAATACTTTGACGAGAAAGGTCGGTTCACTCATGCCCTTCCCCTACTTAATGCTCTTTGTGGCTGCACCTTTCTTCTAGGATGAATCTGCTTTAGCGTAATCTGATGACTGCCTGCCCCTTTGGGTGCTCTTGTTTGCTCTGCCCTCTACTCTAGGCCATCATGGCCTTTATGTTTCTCAAATGAGCTGTGGGCTCTTCTGTCTCAGCCACTCCCCCTCACCCCCCTTCTGGTCAGTGCCTTCAGAGCTTCTGAGTTTCCGTTTAAGTGTTCCTTCTTTGGAGATGTATTCTTTATTATCACCCTATGGGTTCTTCAGGCTGGATCCTGTCTGCTGGTATGCTTTGTAATCTTCCTTCACAGCATAATGAAGAACTGCACTTTAAAGACTTTTGTGTGTGTACTTATATGCTAAATACCTCGTTCTTTCTATAGGTCGAAAACTTTAAGAGGGAAGGCATGGTGATTCTCTTGTTCACTATTGTATGTTTCCTCAACTCCTAGCACAGCACTTGTCCAGTAGGGCCGATGGTGAATGAAGTGAAGGTCTAATGGTGTAGTTGACACACATGCATACATAGTGCAGTATGAAACAGTTAATATGTGTTTTCAACTGTAAATAGATAAATCATTGGACTAGAGACCCAAGGAACAAAAAGCTGAAAGGGAATGAAATAAAATAACATACATTTAAAAATTTTATATCGTTTTCTATCTCTTACACAAAATCCATTCTCAAACAAAGTTAATTGTTGTTAATTCCAAATAACTGGCCTCTAATTTAAAAGGCCTGTTTTTCTTTCCCTGTAGTGGGTAGTTTTACACTTTTTTAGTCTTAAACACACACAGATTTACATGAAACGGAAACAGCGCCTGGTCTGATGAGTCCTCTGTGAGAGGAATAGTACTTTGGTGTTCCAGGGAAGACAGGGTGTGGTTCCTGTACTTGTTAGGGGCAGTAGGAAGCTACCAGAGGGAGAGTGGAGTTGAGTTACACCTTTTATTTGGTATGCAGACATAAGCAGGCCAAACAAAACTCTCACTTTTCCCCTCTCATTTGTGTCGTAAGTGCGCTGTGTCTCCCCAGGCTGGAATTTAGACTCAGCGTCTTACCTAGGCTGACAGGTGAGGAAGTATAGACCTAGAGTGGCTAAAAGACTTCACCAAAGAAGGGAGCCCCAGAGCTGGCCAGAGAACTCAGTCCCTGAACTGTCCCCAGGTTTTTTCTCCAGCCAGTAGGGACCTCCTTCCACAGGGGAGGTACTCCTCTGTGCCTGCCTTTGGGAGAAGGCAGATATCCCAGTGACCTAGGAGTGAAGGGTGGGCTGAAGTTGGGAGGGTCCCGGGCCTTGGGGTCAGACCAGGGCTCCAGCTGTGCACAGACACTTCGCAGGGAGCAGACAAGTTACCTTTGCAACTCCTTTTCCTATTCTGCAACATAGGAATCGTGATAGTACTTGCAGTGGTGTTGGGAAGACCAAATGGCATAGCATTTGTAGATTGCCTGATTGAGCGATAGGTATTTGATAATGAGACTATATGAGATAATTCTCATAATCAACGAGGATGAGCCTTCTGGGCCAAGTATCCTTTCCTAAAATGGTGCCATAGTCCTTAATCCATAAGGAGTAATGAGATTACGTAGGACGTTTAGCATAGTGCCTGGCAGATGGTTGGTATCCGGGATGTAAGGTAGTAGCTACATTGTTACAATGAAAATTGTTCATTACTGTGTGACAAATTATATAGCTGATGAAAAGCAGAAATAGAAATCTGATGCATATCCCAGTTTAGGAAGTCACTGTTTTAAATGGCATTTCCTTACCTACCATTTAAAAATTGTTTTACAACCACAATCTTGGTTATACTGATAAAGAATGGCTTAATTTTATAATTAATGTTACATTTTTTCATTTAGTCCTGGCTCTTAGTCTTTTATACCTGTATAGTAACCCAAATTTCTTCAGCATTGTCATGGAACTGTTCCATATAATGTCATTATATTAATTAACTTTTAAATAAATTTTTTATTTTAGAATAGTTTAGACTTAGTGACAGTTGGAGATAGTACAGAGAATTTCCATATATCCTGTGTCCAGTTTCTTCTGTTGTTAAATCTTACATTGCAGTGTATATTTGTTACAACTAACGATCCAATATTGGCACATTATTATTTACTTAAACTCTGTACTTTATTCCAATTTCGTTCATTTTTCCTAATGTTCTTTTCTTCTTCCCAGATCCCATCCAGGACACCACATTATGTTTAGTCATCATGTCTCCTTATCCGTGTCTTGGCTGTTACAGTTTCTCAGACTCTCCTTGCTTTTGATGACTTGAACAGTTTTAAGGGGTGCCAGTCCGGTATTTTATACACGGTTCCTCAGTTTGGGTTTGTCTGGTGTTTTTATCATGGTTTGGCTGGAGTTATGGGTTTTGGGAAGATGACCGTAGAGGTGAAGTGCCCTTCTCATCAGATCAGGAGCTCATGCTCTCAACGTGACTTGTCACTGATGATGTTAACTTTGATCACTTGGCTACGTAAATTGTTTGGGTTTTTTCTGTCCACATTTGTCTCTTCTCCCGGTTATTTATATAGTAATTGTTTATATCCATATGGACTCATGGATTCATGATTAGAATCCAGTGCTCTGTCATTTATTTTCTTGCTCAGATTGTTCCAGCTTCGGCCAGTGGGAGCTCTTTCGGTTGCTCCTGTGTCCTTTTAACATGATCCCATTGTTTTCTTGTTTTTTGAACACTTCCTCACTTGGTGCACTTACAAGATACTTCAAGCTCACATTACATCTTCCTTGCCCCCGTCCTGGAATCAGCCATCTCTCCAAGAAGTCCTTGTTCTTTTGTTGATGCGTGGTATTGGAAACCAAGATCTGGTCTCCAGATAAATGAGCTCTTTCTGTGCTAGTGTCAAAGCAGAGGTGAGAGATTTAATGTCCAAATTGTCCTAATTGCTTTTCCCACTTTTCTTTCCATTTTTCTTCATTGAAAACCCTGGGAGAGTATCTCATACGCTTTTATTTTTTCCTCGATTTATCCCCTCAGCAGTTGTAGTTCATCTTTTGAAAGTGTATGTGTGTCATACAGCATATTTATATTTATAGTAACTTCTTAAAATTTAAAGTAGAAAAAAGATAAGACAATGCAGACAACTCATCTGTTTCCTACAGAAAGTGGCTCTTCAGTTACTTGATTTCTGAGAATTACATGGGAAGTAATGACATAAAATACTTTTTTCAGATATAAATTCAAATTAGAATAAGGGGATTTTTAAAATGTTCTCACTTGTAAGAAAGAGAGAAAGTAGAGGGAGATCATAATTCTTTTTTGCTATGTTTAAAGTTTTAAACATTCGTCTTGTGTCTCTTTAAACTCTTAAATGTTTTGGGTGCACTTGGCATAGGGATAGGCCTCTTTGTTTGTTTTTCCTCCCAGCTTTGACGCAGGTTTTCATCTTTCAGATGTCCCTGCCTTAGTCCCAGAGTTCTCTTTACTTAAGCCTATAAAAACCTTCGAATGAATCATCATTTTATGTTGCTTTTCTTTAAATGTTTTTTTCGTTGGCATTTCATTGTAAATTGCATCCACAGTGAGACTGAAGTGGTGCTTATTTTCACTTCCTGTATTGAAAGAAGTGCTCCCTGCATCCACTCCTGTACAACCAGGTGCACCTAAGAAGCGTTTTTATTCCCTTTTGATTGTCTCCTTGCTAATCTGTACACATACAATCTAGTATTGATTTGCAAAGCTTTGGATAAAGATATATCAATAGATATACTCACATTTTTGGGGGGCATTAGAACTGGCAAAAATAAGAATGCACACTTGAAAATGTCTTTTTCTTTGTCCCCTTGTTTTTGGGTCTTTGTTGCTGCGCACGGGCTTTCTCTAGTTGCGGCAAGCGGGGGCTACTCTTCATTGTGGTACGTGGGCTTCTCATTGTGGTGACTTCTCTTATTGAGGAGCACGGGCTCTAGGCATGTGGGCTCAGTAGTGGTGGCTCACGGGCTCTAGAGCGCAGGCTCAGTAGTTGTGGCGCACGGGCTTAGTTGCCCTGCGGCATGTGGGATCTTCCCGGACCAGGGCTCGAACCCTTGTCCCCTGCGTTGGCAGGCGGATTCTTAACCACTGTGCCACCAGGGAAGCCCTGTCCCCTTGTTTTTAAGTACTCAACTGTTGGCAGTAAAATTGCAGAAATAATAGAAATAATCACATTTGTCTTATAGCATGACTCATATCTTTTTAAATACCTAAAACTTTTCTTTTTTTTTGTTCTAGTTCTTTTTGGATATCTTCTGGTTAACCAGAAGTGAAGAATAATAATGTGAAGTCTTTAAAGCATTTTGTAATATTTGTTTATATGATTCTATTTTCTGAAAGCCTTCGTCTGAAACTATTTTAAAAATAGCTTATAATTATTTTTATTTCTAATGATGAGTAAAGTTTATCCATGTGGGATAATTTTTCTTCATATATATATATATATATATATATATATATATGTTTTCTATCTTTGTGTTCTGTTTTGTTCGACCTACATCAGGACTGCTAAAGTATACCTTGTATAAATCTTTGTGTGAAATAAAAGACTTCTAGAAGATCTAAGCCAGGCAGGCCTTATACACTCATCTATGTAACCCTTTCCAAGACCTAACCCTATCCATTTCTTCTATAAGACATATTGACTGACGCTCACAGCATCATGAATGCTTATGACTAATAGGCTCTCTCTAGAATGCCTGTGATTTTCCGTTCCCATCAGTTGAACTATATGCTTATCAGGAGTTCCTGGTTTGTTCCTAAATCTTTTTAGGTCTATTGTATGCTTTAATTGTAATTGCAGAATTTAGTAAACTATTATGCAAATATATGAGATGTGAATGCAAAAGAGAATTGTAGTTTCGGAATGCTTTGGAAAGTCTCAAGATAGGTCGTGAAAAGAAACTTACCATCGAATTAGGGATAGGAGAGAACTGTTGAAGTTTAGGTAATCCAGAAAAATTACCTTCTGAAAATCTTTAAATTCTTGTTCCATTTTAAAGAACTAGAGAGTGGGGATGGCAGATGCAGTACTTTGGTTGTGGTATATGTGACAAAGTTGACTCGTGACTTTTCTTAGGGACTCACACCAAAAGACAAGGCTGTAGCCTCATCAAAGTCATGGCAGATTTAAACCCATTCACGGGCTTAAAGTAAAAATAAAATGTTTAACTTTTGTATGTTTGTCAGTTATCTATTTTAATTTAACAAACCATACCAAAGCTTAATGGCTTAAAGTAAAAACCATTTATTATCTATTATGGTATTGAGTGGTTCTTCTGCTTTTTGTGGTGTTGGCTTGGGCTCAGGGACAGCTGGAAGGTCCAAAATAGCCTCACTCACACACTAGCAAGTTGGCGCTGGCTGTCAGCTGGGATGGGAGCTTAGCAAGACTTTGACCTATCTGGTTTCTCCTTCATGCAGCCTCTCCACCTGGCTAGTTAGGCTTCGAAGACCATGGCAGTCTCAGGGTAGTTGAATTTCTTACATGGTGGCTAGCATGCCCTGGAGTACAAAGGTGGCCTTCTTAAGGCTTAGGCCCAGAACTGACCCAGAGTCACTTTTGCTACATTACGTTGGTTAAAGCAGGTCACAGGGTCAACCCACATTCAAGAGGAGGTGATGATACAAGGATGTGAATGCTGGGAGGCCAGCAAAGTAACAGCCAACACAGATGTTTCAGATTTTTTATTTGCATGTCTCATTTTTGATGCTTTTAATATATATTTCAATAAATGAAAGTGTTTGTAAGCAAACAATAATTTGATTAAAACTTGTATTCTTACTATTAAATGTGGGAACGAAGGGATTTCAGCCCGTGTCATTCTGATTCCAAAACCATTATTCCTTATACCGTACTCCATCGCTCTTGTTTTGGTCAGTAAATAGTCATGTCAGCACCTAGGGCTGCAGTATCAGTTAAACAATGTTATTGTCGGAAGTCTATCTTTAATTCTTGTAGCCTTTAAAAATTCGCATTCTTCAAATGATTAAATGTGCTTTTATTAAAATACAATTTAGATAATAATTATATCTGAAGTATCAAAGATAAAATTGTTAACCTTACAAATCCATTTATTCAGCAGACAGTTATTGGGCATGTCATCTGCACCAGGCACTGTTCTAGACACTGGAGGAACAGTGGTAAAAAAGACAGATGAGGTCCCTGCCTTCATGGAGCTTCAGGTCTAGTTGGGGGGATATTCTCTTGTTCATTTCCATAGAAAATCTTGTTATAAAATATCTACTTTTGTTTAAAAAAAAGAATTTTAGTTAAAGAAAAAAGTTTGAGTGTCTATACTGAAAAATAATGAAGACATGCTAGGTTTGTAAAGACCCTACACTCTGAATCAATGCAAAAGTTACATAGGGAATGTTGGATAAACTTGAGATTTGATAACAGCTTACCTGGAGGTAGGCTGATAAATGTTCTACTACCAGCCGATAGTAAAGATCAGCTAATATTAATTGGCTCTTACAGTACACACCAACCTTGTGCCACCTCAAACTTAGCTTATCTCCTTTTAATTTATACTGCAAGCCAAGCAAGCTATTGTGTATAAGTTCTTTAAAAAAGAAACTTAGAAAATCCAGCCCCTCTGCCTACCCCTCCTCCCTTTCCCACAGTGGCAAATGCCTGCCTTTAATTATTACTTAATAGGGAATAGGTTAATTGGGAGGTGGAGGTGGAGGTGGCGGAGACAGCGCCACACGGCTGAGAACTGCGCTCATGTGGAATGAAATTTTTTTTTTTTCTTTGCGGTACGCGGGCCTCTCACCACTGCGGCCTTTCCCGTTGCGGCGGAGCACAGGCTCCGGACGCGCAGGCTCAGCGGCCATGGCTCACGGGCCCAGCCGCTCCGTGGCATGTGGGATCTTCCCGGACCGGGGCACGAACCCGTGTCCCCTGCATCGGCAGGCGGACTCCCAACCACTGCGCCACCAGGGAAGCCCTGGAATGAAATATTTTATGTTTAAGGGCTTTGCTAAAGAACTTTTAATGAACTATTTTGTTTGTTTGTTTTTTAGGGCTTTTGCAAAACCGCCGATGTTCTCAAGCTCATCTAATCCAGCTTCATCATTTTTGAGCTATTTCAGGCACCATGTGGTTTCACCTACTATGTCAGAGCAGAACTATTTAACCCCAAGTTATTTGAATTTTTGTCTTTCACATGTTTCATTTAAAAACTACACTAAACCCCCTTGGGTTGAGTTTAATACATGCTTTTCTTAGACCGGATTCTATGTCAAGTGAAGGGTACTTGAGCAAAGTTTTATGTTAAAAGAATGCAACATTGTTTTCTGTGACTGTCAGAAGTTTAGTACCAGAAAGACATTTCACATTTGTATGTTTTCAAACACAAGTAAGAAAAATGTTTCAGGGCAGCTGATGTAGACCTTGTACTACTTTCCCCATCCAAAATAATTGGTATCCATGGGAACATTCTGAACCAGTCAACTGACCACATTAGCTCATCTCACATGAGCTGATACAGAATGAGGTTTTGGATGCTTTTGGTTAGTTAATTGAAATGATGCAAGTTCTCTTGAGCTTACAACTAGTATTTATTTTCCTAGATTTTGTGTCTAAATGTTTTTTTTTTTTTTAAAGGAAAAAAAGGAATAAACTTTAGCTTGATTTCTCTTCCTACCCCTCCCCCCCATTATGTATTGTTTCTTAGCTAAAGCTTCCAAACTAAGTTGTTTTTCTCAGGCTGCTTTTTTTTTTTAAACAACTTTATTGGAGTATATTTGCTTTACAATGTTGTGTTAGTTTCTGCTGTATAACAAAGTGAATCAGCTATATGTATACATATATCCCCATATCCCCTCCCTCCCACCCTCCCTATCCCACCCCTCTAGGTGGTCACTAAGCACCGAGCTGATCTCCCTGTGCTAGGCAGCAGCTTCCCACTAGCTATCTGTTTTACATTTGGTAGTGTATATATGTCCATGCCACTCTCTCACTTCATCCCAGCTTACCCTTCCCCCCGCCATGTCCTCAAGTCCATTCTCCACGTCTGCATCTTTTTTCCTGTCCTTCCCCTAGGTTCTTCAGAATCTTTTTTTTTTTTTTTTTTAAGATTCCATATATATGTGTTAGCATACGGTATTTGTTTTTCTCTTTCGGACTTACTTCACTCTGTATGACAGACTCTAGGTCCAGCCACCTCACTACAGATAACTCAATTTCGTTTCTTTTTATGGCTGAGTAATATTCCATTGTACATATGTGCCATATCTTCTTTATCCATTCATCTGTCAGTGGACACTTAGGTTGTTTCCATGTCCTGGCTATTGTAAATAGAGCTTCTGTGAACATTGTGGTACATGACTCTTTTTGAATTATGGTTTTCTCAGGGTATATGTCCGGTAGTGGGATTGCTGGGTCATATGGTAGTTCTATTTTTAGTTTTTTAAGGAAACTCCATACTGTTCTCCACAGTGGGTGTATCAATTTAAATTTCCACCAACAGTGCAAGAGGGTTCCCTTTTCTCTACACCCTCTCCAGCATTTATTGTTTGCAGATTTTTTGATGATGGCCATTCTGACCAGTGTGAGGTGATACCTCATTGTAGTTTTGATTTGCGTTTCTCTACTGATTAGTGATATTGAGCATCCTTTCATGTGTTTGTTGGCAATCTGTATATCTTCTTTGGAGAAATGTCTATTTAGGTCTTCCACCCATTTCTGGATTGGGTTGTTTGTTTTTTTGATATTCAGCTGCATGAGCTGCTTATATATTTTGGAGATTAATCTTTTGTCAGTTGCTTCGTTTGCAAATATTTTCTCCCATTCTGAGGATTGTCTTTTCATCTTATTTATGCTTTCCTTTGCTGTGCAAAAGCTTTTAAGTTTCATTAGGTCCCATTTGTTTATTTTTGTTTTTATTTCCATTTCTATAGGAGGTGGGTCAAAAAGATATTGCTGTGATTTATGTCATGGAATGTTCTTAAGAGTTTTATAGTGTCTGGCCTTACATTTCGGTCTTTAATGCATTTTGGGTTTATTTTTGTGTGTGGTGTTAAGGAACGTTCTAATTTCATTCTTTTACATGTAGCTGTCCAGTTTTCCCAGCATCACTTATTGAAGAGGCTGTCTTTTCTCTGTTGTATATTCTTGCCTCCTTTTGTCAAAAATAAGGTGACCATATGTGTGTGGGTTTACCTCTGGGCTTTCTGTCCTGTTCCATTGATCTGTATTTCTGTTTTTGTGCCAGTACCATACTGTCTTGATTACTGTAGCTTTGGAGTATAGTCTGTAGTCAGGGAGCCTGATTCCTCCAGCTCCATTTTTCTTTCTCCACATTGCTTTGGCTATTCAGGGTCTTTTGTGTTTCCATACAAATAGTGAAATTTTTTGTTCTAGTTCTGTGAAAGTTGCCATTGGTAGTTTGATAGGGATTGCAATGAATCTGTAGATTGCTTTGGGTAGTGCAGTCATTTTCACAATGTTGATTCTTCCAATCCAAGAACATGGTATATCTCTCCATCTGTTTGTGTCATCTTTAATTTCTTTCATCAGTGTCTTATAGTTTTCTGCATACAGGTCTTTTGTCTCCTTAGGTAGGTTTATTCCTAGGTATTTTATTCTTCTTGTTGCAGTGGTAAATGGGAGAGGTTCCTTAATTTCTGTTTCAGATTTTTCATCATTAGTGTATAGGCATGCAAGAGATTTCTGTGCATTAATTTTGTATCCTGCTACTTTACCGAATTCATTCATTAGCTCTAGTAGTTTTCTGGTAGCATCTTTAGGATTCTCTAGGTGTAGTATCATGTCATCTGCAAACAGTGACAGTTTTACTTCTTTTCCGATTTGGATTCCTTTTATTTCTTTTTCTTCTCTGATTGCTGTGGCTGAAACTTCCAAAACTCTGCTGAATAATAGTGGTGAGAGCAGGCAACCTTGTCTTATTCCTGATCTTAGTGGAAATGGTTTCAGTTTTTCACTGTTGAGAATGATGTTGGCTGTGGATTTGTCATATATAGCCTTTATTATGTTGAGGTAAGTTCCCTCTATGTCTACTTTCTGGAGGGTTTTTAACCATAAATGGGTGTTGAATTTTGTCAAAAGCTTTTTCTGTATCTATTAAGTTGATCATATGGTTTTCATTCTTCAGTTTCTTAATATGGTTTATCACATTGATTGATTTGTGTATAGTGAAGAATCCTTGCATTCCTGGGATACACCCCACTTGATCATGGTGTATGATCCTTTTAATGTGCTGTTGGATTCTGTTTGCTAGTATTTTGTTGAGGATTTTTGCATCTATGTTCGTCAGTGATATTGGCCTGTAGTTTTCTTTTTTTGTGACATCTTTGTCTGGTTTGGGTATCAGGGTGATGGTGGCCTCATAGAATGAGTTTGGGAGTGTTCCTCCCTCTGCTATATTTTGGAAGAGTTTGAGAGGATGGGTGTGAGTTCTTCTTTAAATGTTTGATAGAATTCACCTGTGAAGCCGTCTGGTCCTGGGCTTTTGTTTGTTGGAAGGTTTTTTTGTTTTGTTTTGTGGTATGCGGGCTTCTCACTGTTGTGGCCTCTCCCGTTGTGGAGCACACACTCCGGATACGCAGGCTCAGCGGCCATGGCTCATGGGCCCAGCTGCTCTGTGGCATGTGGGATCTTCCCGGACCGGGGCATGAACCCATGTCCCCTGCACCGGCAGGCAGACTCTCAACCACTCTGCCACCAGGGAAGCCCTGTTGGAAGATTTTTAATCAGAGTTTCAATTTCATTGCTTGTGATTGGTCTGTTTATATTTTCTATTTCTTCCCGGTTCACTCTTGGAAGGTTGTGCTTTTGTAAGAATTTGTCCATTTCTTCCAGGTTGTCCATTTTGTTGGTATATAGCTGGTTGTAGTGATCTCTTATGAGCATTTGTATTTCTTCAGTGTCAGTTGTTACTTCTCCTTTTTCATTTCTAATTCTATTGACTTGAGTCTTCTCCCTCTTGATGAGTCTGGCTAAAGGTTTATCAATTTTGTTTATCTTCTCAAAGAACCAGCTTTTAGTTTTATTGATCTTTGCTATCATTTCCTTCATTTCTTTTTCATTTGTTTCTGATCTCATCTTTGTGATTTCTTTCCTTCTGCTAACTTTGGGGTTTTTTTGTTCTTCTTTCTCTACTTGCTTTAGGTATAAAGTTAGGTTGTTTATTTGCATTGTTTCCTGTTTCTTGAGGTAGGATTGTATTGCTGTAAACTTCCCTCTTAGAACTGCTTTTGCTGTATCCCATAGGTTTTGGGTCGTTGTGTTTTCATTGTCATTTTTTTCTGGGTATCTTTTGAGTTCCTCTTTGATTTCTTCAGCTATCTCTTGGTTATTTAGTAGTTTATTGTTTAGCTTCCATGTGTTTGTATTTTTTTTTTTTTTTTTTTTGGCTGCACCGGGTCTTAGTTGAGACATGTGGGATCTGGTTCCCGGACCAGGGATTGAACCCGGGCCCCCTGCGTTGGGAGCGCAGAGTCTTAGCCACTGGACCACCAGGGAAGTCCGTGTTTGTATTTTTTACAGATTTTTTCCTATAATTGATATCTAGTCTCATAGTGTTGTGGTCCAAAAAGATACTTGATATGATTTTAGTTTTCTTAAATTTACCAAGGCTTGATTTGTGACCCAAGATATGATCTATCCTGGAGAATGTTCCATGAGCACTTGAGAAGAAAGTGTATTCTGTTGTTTTTGGGTGGAAAGTCCTAAAAATATCAGTTAAGTCCATCTTGTTTAATGTATCATTTAAAGCTTGTGTTTCCTTATTTATTTTCATTTTGGATGATCTGTCCATTGGAGAAAGTGGGGTGTTAAAGTCCCCTGCTATGATTGTGTCGATTTCCCCTTTAATGGCTGTTAGCATTTGCCTTATGTATTGAGGTGCTCCTATGTTGGGTGTATAAATATTTACAATTGTTATATCTTCTTGGATTGATCATTATGTAGCGTCCTTCTTTGTCTCTTGTAACAGTCTTTATTTTAAAGTCTATTTTGTGTGATATGAGAATTGCTACTCCAGCTTTCTTTTGATTTCCATTTGCATGGAATATCTTTTTCCATCTCCTCACTTTCTCTCTGTATGTGTCTCTAGGACTGAAGTGTGTCTCTTGTAGACAGCATATATACGGGTCTTGTTGTTTTATCCATTCAGCCAGTCTGTGTCTTTAGGTTGGAGCATTTAATCCATTTACATTTAAGGTAGTTATCAATATGTATGTTCCTATTACCATTTTCTTAATTGTTTTGGGTTTCTTATTGTAGGTCTTTTCCTTCTCTTGTGCTTCCTGCCTAGAGAAGTTCCTTTAGCATTTGTTGTAAAGCTGGTTTGGTGGTGCTGAATTTTCTTAGCTTTTGCTTGTCTGTAAATGTTTTAATTTCTCCGTCGAATCTGAATGAGATTCTTGCTGGGTAGAGTAATCTTGGTTGTAGGTTTTTCCCTTTCATCACTTTAAATAATGTCCTGCCACTCGCTTCTGGCTTGCAGAGTTTCTGCTGAAAGATCAGCTGTTAACCTTATGGGGATTCCCTTGCATGTTATTTGTTACTTTTCCCTTGCTGCTTCTAACATTTTTTCTTTGAATTTAATGTTTGATAGTTTGATTAATATGTGTCTTGTCGTGTTTCTCCTTGGATTTATCCTGTATGGGACTCTCTGTGCTTCCTGGACTTGATTGACTATTTCCTTTCCCATATTAGGGAAGTTTTCAACTTCCCTAACCTGAGTGCTGCTCTGTAGTGTTTATCAGAGAACACAGAAACCCTGACCTACCACATGTCATCAGTGCTCTCTGCTTTGCTGCTCAGGTCACGCTTTCTGTTCTGTGTGCTTCACAAAGCGAAAGCAGTGGGACTCTGACGTCAGGGCAAGAGTTGCCCACTCAGCAGTTAAGCTTGTCACCAACCATCACGTAAGTGATGCTTAGTTCTGTTGATTTGTATCTTCTAGTCCTTTGCTCTTTTTCCCCTGATCCTTAAGTTTTTAGTTTTAAACTTCATTTATGTTAGAAAGAATTCTCTAAACAACAGGAACTGCACGTCAGTTTTCTTTATTCGTGGTGAGAGCAGGAACACAGTCGTTAATGTTCTCTTCATGAGTTTCTACAAGTACAGATAGAGGAGAAAGATTACAAGGCTGAGGAAGAGACATATCCACAGAGAAGTGTTATGGAGAGTTTTTAAAAGAAATTTTAAGTAATTGAAATTTGAATTCCCTTCATACATTCCTGAATGTTTTCTCTGCTTGTTGTCCATAGACAAGAGTGCGCATTGGGAGATTCAGCTTGTAAGAATTCTGAGTCTGATCCTGAGGACTTTTCAGATGAAACAAATACAGAGAACCTTTATGGTCCCTCTCCCCCCAGCACGCCTCGGCAGAGGAAGCGTCTGTCAACCAAACACCAGAGGAATAATGTAGGGAGGCCCACCAGTCGAGCTAATGTGAAAGGTAAGTCTTGCGCGTAAAACGATATATTTGAGGGGGCGTGGCATGGTTGGTATGTAATCTTTATGTAACATGTAACTATTGATAGATGCTTTTTCTACAATAATGTTAGTTATTCCTCTTATTTTAAATTTGATTTTATGCTGCCTTAAAGTTTTATTTTTAAATATTTGAATTATCACCATTAGCAATAAAAGAGAAAATAATTCTCCAGAGATAGAAAGGTTTGTCCTGAGTAATTGTTAAAGTCAGTGTGTGAGGCCTTTGCATTCCTTTTAGGACGTGGAAGAGGACAAACGTGGATGAATCAGCGTGCCTGTCCAGGATGGCTGCTGGTGTACGGGATAGGTGGCCTTCTTTTATTCTTTGAATCTCTTAGGCTGAAACTTCTAGATTCTGTCTTCCTGACATGATGTATTGGGCACTTTGGGAGAGGCAGGGCCAGGCTTTCTTCCCCAGGATTCCCTAGGCGGCCTGAGACCTGTGCTCTGCCGGTGACCGTGATGCTGCCCTCATGTACAGGGCCCTCGTTCCCGCTAAGCACAGGGCCTGGATGGTATCCCACCTTATAATCACGCACAGAATCTGTGTTTTACTTTTCCTTCTGTTTGGAATCCCAAAGCCCAGACAGTGTGCTGCTCCTAGAAGCTGTTCCTGCTCCTGAGACTGTTCTCTGTTTTCATTTCTTCCTTCCTCTGAGCGCGTCACAGCTGTTCTGTTCTGAGGCAGAGGAACTGAATCATGCTGACCTGCTTCCTTGTACCTGCTTTCTGGCATGGAACCTCAGGTCACTGAAGCCTTACGGTTTTAGAATTTCTCTGTTAATTTCAGCAAACCACTTGTCCTGAAACTGATCTCGTCGTTTCCTAGAATTCATCTACCTATTACCCTGCAAGATAGGGATATCATTCTTTATCTCCTCTGAGAAACTTCCCCTTATCACATGTTCTTCCTACTGAAAAGAGACTCATTTCCATCTCTCCCCTTCTTTAGCTCATTTTCTTCCTCTCTTTCCCTTTCCCATACATTCCTTCCACACATTGATCTCTCATGGTTAATGTCAGCAAGTTCATTCTGTGTCCCTATCATAGCCCTTCCTCAAGAAAGAAGAAGGGTAAGAGAAATGGACTTTATTGTACTTATTTGCTTGAGTGAAGTCTTATCCAAGGAGGAATTCCTAAGTAATAAATAATCTTTCTTTCCCACAGGGAAGGTGATTTTTTTTACTTTCTTTTATTTATTTATTTTTTTGCGGTACGCGGGCCTCTCACTGTTGTGGCCTCTCCCATTGCGGAGCACAGGCTCCGGACGCGCAGGCTCAGCTGCCATAGCTCACGGGCCCAGCCGCTCCGCGGCATGTGGGATCTTCCTGGACCGGGGCACGAACCCATGTCCCCTGCATCGACAGGTGGACCCTCAACCACTGCGCCACCAGGGAAGCCCTACTTTCTTTTAAAACTGTATTTGTAGTAGGATGTTAACCTATGGTATGTATTTACCCCCGTTGGAAAGTAATAGCTTTCCATTGCAATATATTATCTTTAAAATCAATCCTTTTCGATTTTCTCAAAGAAATTTCTCAAATGCCTACAGTAGTTCCTTTTGAAGCAGCATCTACTGAACCAATATTAGTTAATACATATTTGCTTCGTGGTGGTGAAATGCGATGATGCCAATAGGATACCTGCTTTGTCTTCACTTGTTCATACTATTTTAGAACCAGAGTTGAGAACACAGTCCCCTCATTTTATAGATTGAGAAAGTGAGGCCCAGGGTTTTAAAGCAACTTCTTAAGGCCAGAAGGCTTGAGATAGTGGCAGGACTAATTTTAGGTACTATTTTTATTTTTATTTTTTGGCCATGCCACACAGCTTGTGGGATCTTACTTCCCTGACCAGGGATTGAACCTGGGCCCTCGGCAGTGAGAACGCAGAGTCCTATTCACTGGACCACCGGGAACTCCCAGGACTAATTTTAGAACTAGTTCTCCTGGTCCTCAGTTTGGACTTTTTTCCCAGTGCAAGCAGCAGGGGTTAAGCTTCTCTGAATGTGGTACTTGACATGGCTGTACGTCTTTAGTAATCAGTCAGAAAACCCGTGACTGGATACTTGTTGAGCTCTGCTGTCCTTCTGGGCTGTGTCAGAAGTAGAAGGAAGAGGGAAGGTTGTTTCTTTTCCTCCTCAACTTCTTTCAGTTGTTTATTTCATAAAATTACAGAATTTTAGATCTGGAAGGGGTCTCAGAGACCACGTTAATTCCTGCCATTTTGCAGGTGAAGAAAGAGTGCTCATAAACCTTTGGATTTGTAGCTATCTATCAGCAGACCTAGGGCACCAAAGTTCTTAACAACTTATGTTTTTTCTTATTGCAAAAGATTACATGTTTGTCGTAGGGAGTTTAGAAAATACTGACAAAAAGAAAGAAAAATACCCATAAACCCAATATGCAGAAATAACAGCTTTTACCATCTTTGCCTTGTAGCCTCTTCACTTGCATATATTTGTGTTGTGATATGATATCATACTATTTTTCATTTTAATGAATTTTCATTTTAATGATTCCTGAACTTTCTTTTTCATTTTAATGATTCATGAACTTTCTGTGCCGTAGAATAACCTGTGCTGTTCATTTTAATGGCTGCCGAATCATTTGTAGCAACATTTGCCCGGTTATCACTCACAGTTCTTGAGTGCTTACCGAAGCGCTATGCTAAGCTCGTCAAAAGAGTTGTCTTTTAAATATAGTAATAGCCCAATGAGATGTAGGTTCTATATATTATTATTCAATTTATGGTTGAAGACATGACACAGAGAGTTTCTAGGGCTTGTAGTTTTAACTGTCCCAGTCACGCATATACTAGAAAGCAGTGTGTTTGCTGTCTGGTGAACTGTTTTTGTCAACATTCTTGTTCATGAACACCAAAAAACGATGGAAATGAAGCAACCGTGTTGGGCAGTGGGTCATGTTACTGTTTTGGTGATGGCGTGTTTGTGTTGAGCTGATAGAACAAACAGTACTTGAGAACTCGCCGGCTGCGGCAGCAGAGCATGGTGGACCGGAGCACACACTTGGTTGCCGGATTGCCTGGATTCCCATCCTGGTTCTACCACCTTCTGTATGTGCCGCCTCCGTGTCTCATCTTCTTTATCTGTGAGGTAATCTGCCTTACGGTGTTGTGAGGGTTTTATGTTCAGTAACTGCTAGCTGTCATTATTATTGTGAGCTAAAGAGTTCTTTCTCACTACTTGCCTTAAATTTCAAAGTAGAATTAAATAATTATATCATTGACTGTACCCTTATTAATTGGTGCCCCTCCTTTCAGGACACTGAGTCTTGAGTCACATAGTTACCAAGGTATGGAGTTGGGACTGCAGCCTGGGTCAGTCCTGTCTGGCTTATCCGTTTCTTGTAGCTCTTCCTAGCCCCCTTTCTTCTTCTCACTCTGTATGTTGCCGTCATAGTTACTTTTTCTCTGGGTCTTTCTTTCCTCACCTCCCTCCCTTTCCTTTTGCCTTTACCTCTCTTTCCTTTCTTCTGCCTCCTCTTCGCATCCCCTTTTTCCTTCCTCCCTTCCATTCCTCCCTTATTTCTCCTTCATTCTTTCCCTTGACTCGCAACTTCAGTGACTCCATAGGCGGGTATTGCGTTAGATGATCGATAAGCCCTTGCTCGTCTCCAGTAGGAACCACAGAGATGAGCAGGCAGTCCCGTCTTGTGTGGTAGAGCTGGGGTGGAGGGGAGAGAGGGGGGCTTCTGTGGGTGCCCACAGGAGGGGATCGAGCAGACCTGGGCTTGGGAAGACTGCTGGAACAAGTGACATTTGTGCTATGGCCTGAAGGCTGAGTCAGGGAGACCAGTATTTCAAACTCATTTGTCAATCATAATAGTGTATTGGTCTCTCAGTATTTTCAAGAGATTTTTAAAATTAGATTGGCCAGATTTATTTAAAAAGCTTTCCAAGGAAATATGAACTGACACATTATTTCTTTCTCTCTGCAACAAGCAAAGGCTGTCTGAATCATACGAGTCACTTTAGAACTGCAGTGAAAGTTGAGCTCATCTTTTTAATTAACATCACCGATAATATTTTCATTTTTCTGCTTATCTTTTGCTGTGTGACAGCCACCCAAAGCTTAGTGTTATGAAAGCGTCCATTTTTTTGTGCTCACGGTTCTGTGGGTAGAGTAACCACTAACACTGTTGTCTTTAGTGATGGTAGCCATTGTCATGAGCTATTATATGGATATGATTCTTTAAATATTCTTATTATCCTAGGCTCAAAATAACCAACTACTGTTGTCATAGGCTTATTTTTTATAATTGGAAATTTAGTACCAGGCGACCTTCTGACCAACTGGTAATAAATTGAGGGCTCCCATGAAAGAACTGCTCACAGAACTCAGGGACACACTTACGTTTATCACTTAAGTCGCCCCATTAGTGTAAATTGAAGTGTGATTGATAGGGGCTCCTTATGAATAAAAAAGACACTTCTATCAGAAAGTTCCAAGGGTTTTAGGAGCTCTGTGTCAGGAACCTGGACAAAACCCAGATATATTCCTTATGTTAAAAAGCAAAATTCAGCCAAGTAAATGTGAAGATTTGATTGGCTTTATTATGAATCAGGCAGCATTACATCTAGCACCTAGAAGGGTGCTCTGTGTGATTGTGCAAAAATGGAAGGGGTTTTATAGGAAGAAGGGTGGAGTAAGGGAGCTATTAGCAAAAAAAAAGAAAGGATTATTTTTTGACCAGACGTCTTTTTTTATGGGGGTGGGGAGGGATGACAGGGGTTTTATCATGCAGATTCCCTCTTCCTCTGGGGGCTTGTAGAGAGCCTACTTGATGGGTTACTTTATTGGTATTGACCAGAAAATTCTAGACTGTTCAATTAAAACTACATTTCTGGGAGAGGTTGGAACTGCAGTGAAGTGATGTATAAAATATAGGTTTGCCATCATGGGCTTTTAGCATGCGACTGACACCATTTGGGGCCTGTGGTTTTCTTTCTAATACTTACTGCACCCTGATGAGCATTATCAAATACTAGCAAAGATGTGAGGAGATGGCAGCTTTCTTACAAGGCTGGTGTGAGGGTAAATTGTCTCAATCCCTGTGTGGAAGTAATTTGTTAATACACTCAGACTGAGCTTGACCCAAGCAAATGCACTTTTGGGAGTAGACTTTAGAGAAGTTCCTGCAAATAAACACAAGAAGTTCTGCAGAAAGACTCGTGTCACTCATTGTGATTTCCTTTCATAATACGCAAGTGGGTAACCACAGACAGGAAAGTTCAAAACAATATGTATCGTAGTGGTTGTCTGAGATAGGGGAGGCATGAGGAGGGGGCCTAGGGATGTAGGACAAAGGTGAGGTCACCACTGCCCACAACGTTTTATTTCTTTGTAGTGATGGACTTCAGATGTGTTTAAAATTATTTTGTTTGACTTTTGCATTTTCCTGATTTTGTTTCCCTGGAAATGTTAAAGATATTTTTGTTTTCAAAATATTAACTTCTGCTTTTAGAAGCTGTGCTAAATATTAAATATATAACAGTGTTATGATATCTAGGTAAAGATGGTTAGCTCTTTATTACCTAAAAAATACCAGCTATGTGACATCCTGACAGATGTAACCTACCATTTCAGCTCTTGAATTAACTCACTGACCGGGCTTGATTTCATACTTTGATGAGTAACAGAATTTAACTGTGGTGTTCCTTCAGATCATATTTTTTGGATAATTGTAAATAACTACCAAACTACAGCAATTAAGATTTTGATAAATTTTGGACCATAATGTGTAGCTATCCATGTGTAGCTGTTTCTCCTTAAGGCTGGTTTAAGGAGAGACAAACTATCTTATCCTTAAATTTTTGTTCTTTTTAATTAGTAGAAGGAAGTAAATCCAGTTCATCTCATAGTTTTAAGTAGGTTAAATAAGAATGAAGACACCCAGGCCAAAGCCCTTTTCAGGGTGAATCGGCCTCGTAATCGTTATCGGCCCCATTTTGCAGGAGTAATGTAATACTGTAAGAGCCAGTTTACAGAGATAGTAATCTGTAGTCTGGCATATACATGTGTGCATATACACACACGTATGCATATACATGTACACATTAATCTCCCTATCATTAGTAAATATCTCAAGGTGTGTGTGTGTGTGTGTGTGTATGTAAATGTGTGTGATTTTTTGCTAACATAGTGAGATTAGCAAGTTTTATTTTTTTAAATATAATACTGCTATAAAATTGATCTGGTAAAATGGTTATAAATCAGATTCAATCTATATAGTAAGAGAAATGTTCTTTGTGAACTAGAGTGGACTTAAATCTATATTTCAGCTCTTTAATCCAAACTCAGCCTGACTTTCAAGGTTCTGATTTATATTTCCAGTCTACCCATCTACATGTAGACTCACTATTCCAGCCAGGCTCTCTTCTTTTCTGCTTTTGTGTCTTTTTGTATGTTTATTCTCTTGCCTTCCTTGCTACCCTTATTTAAGATGAATCCATTCTTCAAGGCAATCAGTCAAGTACCCGGTCTTATTTAAAGCTTCCGCATATCAGTTAGCCCACTGTAATCTGTCTTTCATGGCACTCAGCATCTTAACCTTTCCTTAGTCAGACAGCCCTGCCCTGTGAGCAGCTTGACAGGCGTAAAGGTGGTTGATGGCACAAACATGGGTTAGGATCCCTGTCCCGACATGTCTCATCTGTCTGGCCATCCATGTTCTGCAGGAATCTCCATCACAGTGTTGTTGTAAACATGACGACAATTTCTGTAGGCCCTTACCTCATAAATGGGTAAAGCAGTGTTTGAATAGAGCAGGGTTTTCCCAAATGTGGTGTCATTCTAGCCAGGTTAAATCCGAGACACTGGGAGTGGGCCCAGGAATCTGCATTGTAGCACGAATCTGAGTGATTCTCAATGTTTACTAAAGTTTGAGAACCTTGAATTAGAAGATCTCTAAGTCCCTTCAGATTGTTGACATTGATAGCCTGGCACATCACCGCTCTAAAGATCATCTCACATTTAAAGTAAAGCGCAGATACCTGTTTCTGCTTTCTCATTTGAGAGATCGAGGAGGGCCAGTGTTTTGAATTTGACATACATGTATGGAAGAACGTAAGAATTGCGAGGACTTGATAAAAAATACATTTTATACATATTCTAAAGAGCTGTTTCTAGGTGTGAATTGTGGGGAAGTCAGTTGACTGTCTTATATCTGTTTAAACAAGTGAACCATATTGCTTGTCATTTGTTTGCGTTCAGTTTCATTATACATTTTTTTGTTCTTTTCCTTTCATGTTTCTCTGATTTGGCAGGAGTTATTGGTGATTGGCCAAAGGAGACAGTAACTTCTTGGAAGGTTTGTTTTAACAGTACTACAAAGTCGTACCACTTAATTTATAGCCACTTGAGAGCTCAGATGTTCATTAGTCTTAAGTCATTATGAACTAATTTTGTAGTACCGTAATTAGAACTTGTATAAAACATTCTATATACTTTTGATCCACTCTCCTTTACAGACACTCTGTATTTGACTTTCTGTTCATTGCAGAGGGATTTAGTATTAACAGAAAACTAAACAAACAAGATTGGTATTTTCTTTTTGCACAGTAGCTAGACTGGGGCTTAAGTCTATTTTAAATTTAAATTATGTCATTTTAATGATGTACCTATTTCCATTTGTGTGTTTTTTTAAAAACCAACTTGGTTTTTTGTTTTGGAAAAAAAAAAATAGCTTCTTTGTCCCGTCTTCCTCCTTTCCCCATTTGCTTTCCTTTACACACATTGTAGGTCCAAAGACTGAACCAAAATTTTGAATACAGAATTTCAGAAAATTGTGTAATATACCATTTTTTATGCTGTAACATAGGCTTCACAATATTTGTGTGTCATCTACAAAAATTAGGTTTCTAAGCTTGCTAAAATTCGATTCTGTTTATACAGAAAAGTGGGATTGTGGCATTTCCCCCCTTAAGTCCTTTTAAATGTTGGAATAAAGATCAAGGCTCAGAAGCTTCATCTCTTGATATTTTCATGCTTTGACTATTAGCTGTGTGGTAAATTTAGCATCGATTTGGACTTAAAGTTCGTAGCTCTGTCTTCTGTGTTGTTCAGGTCATCCCAGCTACTCTCAGTTCACCCTTTGTTTCCCTTAGGACCTTTAAATCATGGGTTAGAAGAACATTTATAATTCATATAAGGCAAGTAATACTTTTTCACTGTTCACTCACTTTTAAGTTATAAATTATATGCAGACGTTCTTTGGCCTTGGTCACTAATGCTACCCTACATTCATTTTGTAAAGTCTTCTTAGAATCCTAAACCCTAAGCTAACACAATAGTTTTTTGTTACATAAGTTTTGATTTCTCTGACTCAGAACCACGTGGATGCACGTATTAGTTAATATAGCATTCTTTCCTAGGCCTGCATTGCCTCTCTTCTGCACACTTTTCTTGGATGTTCTTGTGTACTCTCCTGGTATTAAACAACATCTGTATATACTGATAATTTCCAAATTGATATCTCTGGATTTCTCTCCTGAGCTCAAGACTCATATATTAGTTACCCACAGACATCTCTACATGAATGTCCCATAGGCACCTCCAATTCAATATATTACAAAACAAACTCATTATCTTTATCTCCAATCTTACTCCCTGATACCATGTATATATCATTTTGTGTTTCATAGTAAGAAAGTATAGTATGATTTGATATCTTGAAACATAAACTATAATGGAGTTAAATTTGGAAGTTCTTGTTAGCTTTGCTTTCAAATAACCATTGCTTTACTAAGTAGAAATGAGTGATATATATGTGCTATATTAATAAAAGTATAAAGAGCACAGTTAAACAAAACAGCAAAGAGGAGGCAAAGGGCTGGCCTGGACACCTTTTTTATAAATGAGGATTGATAAGTATTTGTAGCTAGAAACAATAAAACTGTGGAAAAATTTCTTTTTTAAAAAATTCGACTTTTAAAAAAATTTTTAAAAATTTTTATTGAGGTATAATTTATGTACAATATTATATAAGTTTCAGATGTATGACATAGTGATTCACAATTTTTAAAGGTTACATTTCATTTATAGTTATTGTAAAATATTGGCTATATTCCCTGTGTTGTATAGTATATTGTTGTAGCTTATTTATTTTATTTTTTTATTTTTTTCGGTACGCGGGCCCCTAACTGTTGTGGCCTCACCCGTTGCGGAGCACAGGCTCCGGACGCGCAGGCCCAGCGGCCATGGCTCACGGGCCCAGCCGCTCCGCGGCATGTGGGATCTTCCCGGACCAGGGCACGAGCCCGTGTCCCCTGCATCAGCAGGCGGACTCTCAACCACTGCACCACCAGGGAAGCCCTAGCTTATTTATTTTACACCTAGTAATTAGTATCTCATCCCCTAACCCTATCTTGTCCCTCCCCACTTCCTTCTCCCCACTGGTAACCATTAGTTCTCTATATCTGTGAGTCTGCTTCTTTTTTGTTATATTCACTAGTTTGTTGTCCTTTTTACATTCCACACGTAAGTGATATCACACAGTATTTGTCTTTCTCTGTCTGACTTATTTCACTTAGCATAATACCCTCCAGCTCTATCCATGTTACTGCAAATGGTGAAATTTCATTTTTTTTATGGCTGAGTAGTATTCCATTGTATGTATTGATATGTATGTATACACACACACACATACACACACACACACTCTTTACATCTTCTTTATCCATTTATCTGTTGATGGACAGTGAGGTTGATTCTGTATCTCAGCAATTGTAAATAATGCTGCTGTGAATATCGGGGTGCATGTATCATTTTGAATTAGTGTTTTGGGGTTTTTTTTGGATATGTATATCCAGGAGTGGAATTATTGGGTCAAGTGGTAGTTCTATTTTTAGTTCTTTGAGAAACCGTCTATAGTGGCTGTACCAATTTACATTCCCACCAGCGTGTATGAGGATTCCTTTCTCTCCACCTCCTTGCCAACACTTGTTATGTGTCCTGTTTCTGGTGATAGCCATTCTGAGTGAAGAAATTTCCTGAATGGACTGTGTAAAACGTTTTAAGACATTTAGAAGTAAAGTAGATTAAAACTACAGATAAAAGTTCTGTTGTTTAAAAAGTATTGCTAATTTAAAAGATAATAGTAATAATAGTTTTATATTAAAATATAACACAAATCCTTACAGGCAGTAAAATCCTTTTTGATGGATCATAAAAGAAATTGAATATAATGTAAATCAGGTTGGAAGTGCTCTTGGAAATACTTGTTTTAAAATCCTTATTTTAAAACTAATTTAATTTAAATTGATTTGGAAATACATTGGTTTTAAACAAATTTTCTTTGGTGAATTGATTTTGGGTATGTTAGTCTGTAACCGTATAAATATACTCTATTTCATCAAATCTAAAGGCATACTATAATATTATATACTAAGAAAAAATGCTTATAATTGATGACACAGTGTGTTCTTGCACTTAGAATTTTTAATTTTTATTTAAAGAACTCTTTTATACTTCTTGATATTTAGATAATAGGTTTTTAAAAACCATTTATTACTATTGTGCTTATATATAAAGGAAAATGTAAATGAAATGTATTAGTGAATATATTCCTAAAAGTTATTTATATCACCATAATTATAAGACATTCTAATTTCAGAGAAGTTAAAATACAACATGTGTGTCCTAGATTCAATGAGACAGTATACCTGGAGTGTAGAGGGGACGTGGGGACAGTGCTATAGGCTTGGGCATCATCAGTGTATGACGTGGGTGTGAAGGAGGTCACCCAGGGAGAGCGAAGGTGAGACCGAAGAGACCTAAGAGAAGGGCTTTGAGAAGCATTAACTTTTTAATGGAGTGAGCCAAGTTCCCAGGAGAGAATTTGAAGAGGAGGGACTCAGAAGGTAGAAGAGAACCCTGAGAGTGCTGTGTGTAGAAAGCAAGAGACTGAAGGGGTTTCAGTGAGGTAGGGTGGTTCCTAGTGTCAGAAATGCCAAACAGGAAGGAAGATGTGTGTTCATCTCGAAGCTTGGGAGTTAAGTTAATAGAACCTTTTACAGTTACGTGAAGGGAAAGCGTGATGTTTACTTCCTTTGCATTAATTTTGAATGACTTTATGTGCCAGTATAATAAACTAGGCAAATTATACTAAATTAGGCTACACGTCTTCAGTTTTCTTAATGTTAAATTTAAAATGTTATTGTTCAGCTGCTTGTGGCAAAGAAGAAACCAAGGAATAGAATAAATTAAGGTAAACATTTCTGCTTATCTGTCTTTCAGTGTTTTATGAGAATAATCTTAAGGTGCCTTAAGTGGTCTTTCCTCAATCTACTTGATTTTACGAATGAGAAAAGTAACCCAGAAAACTGAACTGATTTGCTCTAAGTTGATACTTCAGTTCATGGCAAAGGCAGGACTTGGATGTGTTCTCTAAATCAGGTTTCTGTCAGATCTGCCATACTGTTTCTCCCTTCTTAAGTTTAAGGTGATGACTTGTGAAGATTTGACTAGCTGGATGACTGCACTTTGTAGTAGAGAGGTAAGCAGATGGTTTTAAGTTAGTAATGGAGAATATTAGAGAATATAGCAAGTATTATGTAACAGGGAAAATGGGTAAAACCTTTGTAAAGATTTAGAGAGAAATGTTTTGTGTGTGTATGTGTTCTCTTAATTTTCAGCATATGATATGATTATTTTCTTCAATAACAGTCTGAAAATATAAATACATGTGAATATCAGTCATTGAAATATTGAGAGTAACTTTATATTTTAGAGTAACATAATGTTCTGCTTATTTTTTTAATAGAAAAAATGAATGCACCAAACCAACCTCCACATAAAGACACTGGAAAAACTGTGGAGAATGTGGAAGAATACAGCTATAAGCAGGAGAAAAAGGTCCGAGCAGCTCTTAGAACGACGGAGCCGGATCATAAGAAGAACGTGCAGTGCTCGTTCATGTTGGACCCAGTGGGTGGGTCTTTGCCCAAAAAATCAATTCCGGATGTGGATCTCAATAAGCCTTACCTCAGTCTTGGCTGCAGCAATGCTAAGCTTCCGGTGTCTGTGCCCATGCCGATAGCCAGAACTGCACGCCAGACTTCTAGGACTGACTGTCCAGCAGATCGCTTAAAATTTTTCGAAACTCTACGACTTCTACTAAAGCTTACCTCAGTCTCAAAGAAGAAGGACAGGGAGCAAAGAGGACAGGAAAATACGTCTGCTTTCTGGTTTAACCGATCTAATGAACTGATCTGGTTAGAGCTACAAGCCTGGCATGCAGGACGGACCATTAATGACCAGGACCTCTTTTTATATACAGCCCGTCAAGCCATCCCAGATATTATCAATGAAATCCTTACTTTCAAAGTTAATTACGGGAGCTTTGCCTTTGTTAGAAATGGAGCTAGTTTTAATGGTACTTTGGTAGAAGGGCAGTGCAGAGCCCCTCATGGGACAAAGGTTGTGGGTTACCCAACATATCATGAGCACCTCCAACGCCAGAGGGTGTCATTTGAGCAGGTCAAACGGATAATGGAGCTGCTGGAGTACATAGAGGCACTTTATCCATCGTTGCAGGCTCTTCAAAAGGACTATGAAAAATACGCTGCAAAAGACTTCCAGGACAGGGTGCAGGCACTCTGTTTGTGGTTAAACATCACAAAAGACTTAAATCAGAAATTAAGGATTATGGGCACTGTTTTGGGCATCAAGAATTTATCCGACATTGGCTGGCCAGTGTTTGAAATCCCTTCCCCACGACCATCCAAAGGCAATGAGGCCGAAGATGAGGGTGAGGACACAGAAGGAGAATTGAAAGAGTTGGAAAGCAGTACGGACGAGAGTGAAGGAGAACAAATCTCTGATCCAAGGGTACCAGAAACCAGGCAGCCCACTGACAACAGTTTCAACATCCAGTCACCGGATTGCGTAACTAAGAAGCTCGAGAGGCTTGAATCTGAGGACGATTCTGTTGGCTGGGGAACACCAGACTGCAGCACAGAAGCAGGCTTTAGTAGACATTGTCTGACTTCTATTTATAGACCATTTGTAGACAAAGCACTGAAGCAGATGGGGTTAAGAAAGTTAATTTTAAGACTTCACAAGCTGATGGATGGTTCCTTGCAAAGGGCACGTATAGCACTGGTAAAGAGTGACCGTCCAGTGGAGGTAGGTTTCCAGTAGGCAATAGTATGGTCTTGTCCTTGGTTCCGCTATTACTTGTAAATTACAATGTATGTTGTGTTATATGTAACATGTACTCTCATGGTCTCGATTTTTTTTTAATTGAAGTATAGCGGATTTACAAAGTTGTGTTCATAATCTTGATATTTTTAAGGCATAAATGGTAATTATAAATTGAGGATTTAAACGTTTCTATAAAGCATTGTGATAAAAGGGAAGGTGGATCTGTGAAAACTGTATGAAACTGAGTGAATTAAATGTGTGGAGGGAAAAAAAATCCAATGATTAAATATAGGATGGAGAAGGACAGGCTCGGTATAAATAAAGAGGGAAGAAAGCCATAATCATGGGTGACCACAAGCTGAATATGAGTCAGTAAAAAGTCAGCATGATGCTAAAATATTTTTAAATGAGTATGGCATCCAAGGTCATGGATGTAGTTCTTTCTCTATTCTTTGCAATAGCTTACTTCCTTTTGAATTGCATGTCCAGTTTTGGTCCCTGGATTTTAAAGAGAGAAGAATTACAGAGAAGGCCAAGAATGATCAAAGGGGAAAAGTATACACTATTTGGTAAGGTTACGGTGTTTAGTGTAGTTGCTGGAAGTTTAAGGGAAGTATTGTTACCAAAGACACGTTTCGACATGAGAAGATTTTTGTGAGAGGAATATGTCTAGTAGAGGAGTTGATTTGAAAATAGTACGGACTTGGTTTTCATAGCTTTATATCTCAGGAATTCTTTACCATTAAGGGTGGTAAAACTAGAAGGGGGCATATTGTTGGATATTCTTCTTGAGAGTGAAAGAGCGTAAGCAGTTTTTCTGTTGTGGTGAGTTTGCATGTTCATCTGGCTAAAAGCAAAAGCACCCAGATCTTTGAGATCCCTAATTACCTGAGTAGGGCTGTGATTCTAAACTTTAATAGCTAAATACATACATATGTATATACTTTTTCTTTTTTTAAACTTGGGTTTATTACACAATCTGGCTTGCTGTGGAGTCAGATGATAAAACTGAAGGTATTCCTTAAGATGGGAAACATCGGAAGAGAACCCGAATTTGCAGTATTTGAAGTTTTAATCTGATGGCCAGATTATGAACCCTTAGGAGAAGGGGTCAGGTGTTCACATAATATAGCAGGATGTTTGCAGAATGAATCAATACTTTGTAGCTGTTAAGAGGTTAGTTTACTTTGAGTATTATTTTGATTAGAAATCTCAAAAATGAATTTTCTTTGAGCAGTGCTTTGACTCTGTGAATGATTTTTTATGTACACCTTTTATTCGGGCAAGTGATGTTTTCCCCTCTTAGTCCATGAATAACTCTTTTATAATAAGAATTTGTTATAGTGCAAGTTTCAAAGTCAGTAGAGCAGAACTAGATATGTAGTAAAGATTTGGCATATGCTTCAGATGTCGAATAGCATACTTTAGTTTAGGTTTTTGGCTGGAGAGTGGTTAGGTTCTAACAAGGACACGTGTGGACAGGACAGGGTTGATTAATTGTTGTTACGAAGGACTGTTTTTGAAGTAATATCAGTGAAAAAGTCCTGGCATTATTACCTCATCTTTGATTCACTGGTTCTCCTAGGAGAGAGGGGCTCCTGGTGAGGGCTCAGGGAGACGTGTCAGGGCTTCTTAAAACTGCGTTACGCTCGCTCTCCCAGACTGTCTTCCTCTCCCCTGAGGACCCTCTGTGGCAGTGAACCACTGCTGCTGAGCTTTGCATCCATTAGATGTGTTGGAACAAGAAAGAGGTTGAGAATGAGCGCACTGCGTTTTCTATTAGAACCCTTGCTGAGAAAAGATAACGAGGGAGCCCCTAGCTTTGAATTGCTATCCAAGTTGTACGCCTTTGGTTTGACCAGTTGAGGTTTAACTGAATGAGAAAGTTATCCTTGTTATAGAAGAAAAGAAATACGTACACATTCAAAGTGTGTGAATTAAACATGTTTATTAGAATTATTTGAGATGGTTTACTTTTCCAAAAAAATGCAGTATAGAAGCCCCTCTTGTTTTAAATTTTGGTTTATAAAGTGTTGTGTTTGCAAAATAATGAAAGAGTAACCAAGAACAAAAATCCTTCTGTATTGGAGATTAATCCAAACTAATAAAAGATAAGCCTCCAAAATTATACTTAACTCAATGGGAAAGTAAGACTTTATTTTTATTCCTACTTCAGGGACATAATTCCTATAAGGCGAAGTGTATGTATACAAATGTAAATGAATATATGTACACTCCCCTTCTGGGTTTGTTTTGTTTTAGTCTCTTTACTATCTATGTTTAATGTCAATGACTTAATCTTTCTGACCGTAAGTCTTCACATTTGTAAAATGGGTATAACAATACTTCCCTACCTACCTCACAGGGTTGTCGTGAGGCTTGAAAAGACACTTGTATAAATAGTAAAATGCTATAGAAGTCAAATATAAACTATTTTTTTTAAGAAGTGTTGTTAACACTTTTTGTTCCTCCCTTGAAGCTAACTGTAAGCCAGTAGTGGCTAGACAAGTCTATATTTTTATTTTTTAAGTGTATTTTACTTTTTAATCTCTGCCAAATAATCGTACATTTTTAAGGGCATACATTTTAAGCAGCGGATGGATAACCTTTTAGGTTTGAGGACAATTTTCATTCTTAATTGTTAGAAACATCTTGACCAGCTGGTACTGTAGATTGTGCCCAGTACATATCTTCTGTTGTGCACCGTTTTTATGGCTTATGTGATAATACTAATGAAGATAGTTGAAGGATTTTGTAGAAAAGAAGAATTATACTCATGATATTTGATTGTTCTTATCTATGACTATATTTTTATTTCTTATGATTAAGTTACTTACAACTTGTGTTCATAAGTAACATACCTAATATTTAATTCTCCTTGGCTTGTAAACATGCTTTATAAAACAGTTTTCCTGTAAAAATTAATATTATATTTCAATATCTTTAAATTTAAAAATGCAACTGGTGATACTAAAAAAAATCTGTTTGCAAATTGTTTTAATAATATGAATATCATAAACAGCCTTAAAAGTTTGTTAAAAATTAGATAACGCTATAGCTCCCTAGTTTCTGTAAATTCATTTTCTCAGGACATGTTTCTTTTTTTGTTTTTGACTGCATTGGGTCTTCGTTGCTGCGCGCAGGCATTCTGTAGTTCCATCGAGCGGGGGCTACTCTTCGTTGCAGTACGCGGGCTTCTCATTGCGGTGGCTTCTCTCGTTGCGGAGCATGGGCTCTAGGTGCACAGGCTTCAGTAGTTGGAGCGTGCAGGCTCAGTAGTTCTGGCATGCAGGCAGCAGAGCACACTGTCTTCAGTAGTTACAGCACACAGGTTCAGTAGTTGTGGCTCACAGGCTCTAGAGCGCAGGCTCAGTAGTTGTGGCGCACGGGCTTTGTTGTTCCACGGCACGTGAGATCTTCCTGGACCAGGGATTGAACCTGTGTCCCCTGCATTGGCAGGTGGAGTCTTTTCTAATTTAATTTTTTTTATACAGCAGGTTTATTAGTTATCTATTTTATGCATACTAGTGTATAATGTCAATCCCAATCTCCCAGTTCATACCCCACCACCCACTGCTTTCCCCGTGAGTGCCCATATGTTTGTTCTCTACATCTGTGTCTCTATTTCCGCCTTGCAAACCAGTTCATCTGTACCATTTTTCTAGATTCCACATATATGCGTTAATATGCGATATTTGTTTTTTCTCTTTCTGGCTTACTTCACTCTGTATGACAGTCTCTAGGTCCATCCACGTCTCTGCAAATGACCCCGTTTCATTCCTTTTTATGGCTGAGTAACATTCCATTGTATATATGTACCACATCTTCTTTATCCATTCGTCTGTCGCTGGGCATTTAGGTTGCTTCCATGACCTGGCTATTGTAAATAGTGCTGCAGTGAACATTGGGGTGCATGTGTCTTTTTGAATTATGGTTTTCTCTGGGTATATGCCCAGTAGTGGGATTGCTGGGTCATAGGGTAATTCTGTTTTTAGTCTTTTAAGGAACCTCCATGCTGTTCTCCGTAGTGGCTGTATCAATGTACATTCCCACTAACAGTGCAAGAGGGTTCCCTTTTCTCCACACCCTCTCTAGCATTTGTTGTTTGTAGATTTTCTGATGATGCCCATTCTAACTGGTGTGAGGTGATACCTCATTGTAGTTTTGATTTGCATTTCCTTAATAATTAGTGATGTTGAGCAGCTTTTCATGTGCTTCTTGGCCATCTGTATGTCTTCTTTGGAGAAATGTCTATTTAGGTCTTATGCCCATTTTTCAAATGGGTTTTTTGTCTCTTTAATATTGAGCTGCATGAGCTGTTTATAGATTTTGGAGATTAATCCTTTGTCCATTAACTCGTTTGCAAATATTTTCTCCCATTCTGAGGGTTGTCTTTTCGTCTTGTTTATGGTTTCCTTTGCTGTGCAAAAGCTTTTACGTTTCATTAGGTCCCATTTGTTTATTTTTGTTTTTATTTCCATTACTCTAGGAGGTGGGTCAAAAAAGATCTTGCTGTGATTTATGTCAAAGAGTGTTCTTCCTGTGTTTTCCTCTAAGAGTTTTATAGTGTCTGGTTTTACATTTAGGTATTTAATCCATTTTGAGTTTATTTTTGTCTATGGTGTTAGGGAGTATTCTAATTTCATTCTTTTACATGTAGCTGTCCAGTTTTCCCAGCACCACTTATTGAAGAGACTGTCTTTTCTCCATTTCTCCATTGTAGTTCCTTGCCTCCTTTGTTGTAGGTTAGTTGACCATAGGTGCATGGGTTTATCTCTGGGCTTTCTACCCTGTTCCATTGATCTGTATTTCTGTTTTTGTGCCAGTACCATACTGTGTTGATTACTGTAGCTTTGTAGTATAATGTGAAGTCAGGGAGTATGTTTCCTCCAGCTCCGTTTTTTTCTCTCAAGATTGCTTTGGCTATTCGGGGTCTTTCGTGTCTCCATACAAATTTTAAGACTTTTTGTTCTAGTTCTGTAAAAAAATGCCACTGGTAATTTGATAGGGATTGCACTGAATCTGTAGATTGCTTTGGGTAGTACAGTCATTTTCACAATATTGATACTTCCAATCCAGGAACATGGTATATCTCTCTATTTGTTTGTGTCATCTTTGATTTCTTTCATCAGTGTCTTATAGTTTTCTGAGTACAGGTCTTTTACCTCCTTAGGTAAGTTTATTCCTAGTTATTTCATTCTTTTTGTTGCAGTGGTGAATGGGATTGTTTCCTCAATTTCTCTTTCTGATCTTTTGTTGTCAGTGTATAGGAATGCAAGAGATTTCTGTGCATTAATTTTGTATCCTGCAACTTTGCCAAATTCATTGATTAGCTCTAGTAGTTTTCTGGTAGCATCTTTAGGATTCTCTATGTATAGTATCATGTCATCTGCAAACAGTGACAGTTTTACTTCTTCTTTTCCAATTTGTATTCCTTTTATTTCTTTCTCTTCTCTGATAGCCGTGGGTAGGACTTCCAAAACTATGTTGAATAATAGTGGCAAGAGTGGACATCCTTGTTCCTGATTTTAGAGGAAATGCTTTCAGTTTTTCACCATTGCGAGAATGATGTTTGCTCTGGGTTTGTCGTATATGGCCTTTATTATGTTGAGGTAGGTTCCCTCTATGCCCACTTTCTGGAGAGTTTTTATCATAAATGGGTGTTGAATTTTGTCAAAAACTTTTTATGCATCTGTTGAGATGATCATATGGTTTTTATTCTTCAATTTGTTAATATGATGTATCACATTGATGATTCACATATATTGAAGAATCCTTGCATCCCTGGGATAAATCCCACTTGATCATGGCATATGATCCTTTTAATGTGTTGTTGGATTCTGTTTGCTAGTATTTTGTTGAGGATTTTTGCATCTATATTCATGAGTGATATTCATCTGTAATTTTCTTTTTTTGTAGTATCTTTGTCTGGTTTGGGTATCAGGGTGATGGTGGCCTCGTAGAATGAGTTTGGGCGTGTTCCTTCCTCTGCAGTTTTTTGGAAGAGTTTGAGAAGGATGGGTGTTAGCCCTTCTCTAAATGTTTGATAGAATTCACCTGTAAAGCCATCTGGTCCTGGGCTTTTGTTTGTTGGAAGATTTTTAATCACAGTTTCAATTTCATTACTTTTTCAGTTTCATTACTTTTGATTGGTCTGTTCATATTTTCTATTTCTTCCTGCTTCAGTCTTGGAAGGTTATACCTTTCTAAGAATTTGTCTATTTCTTCCAGGTTGTCCATTTTATTGGCATAGAGTTGCTTGTAGTAGTCTCTTAGGATGCTTTGTATTTCTGTGGTGTCCATTGTAACTTCTCCTTTTTCATTTCTAATTTTATTGATTTGAGTCCTCTCCCTCTTGATGAGTCTGGCTAAAGGTTTATCAGTTTTGACTATCTTCTCAAAGAACCAGCTTTTACTTTTATTGATCTTTACTATTGTTTTCCTTGTTTCTATTTCATTTATTTCTGCTCTGATCTTTATCATTTCTTTCCTTCTACTAACTTTGGCTTTTGTTTGTTCTTTCTCTAGTTCCTTTAGGTGTAAGGTTGGATTGTTTATTTGAGATTTTTCTTGAAATTCTTATCTAGTGCGCCACCAAGGAAGTCCCAGAACATTTTTCTAATTACATACGCAGTCTCTGAATAACAAATGGGTTGGTTTCTGAAGTTCACTTTTTAAGACAGTTGTTTTGATCTCGAAAATAATTATCTAGAGAAACTGCTGTAAATGAATCTCAGGCCATCAAATAAAACTTAGGAAAATCTAAGCAACTGAACTAACAAGGCCAGCCAAAATTTTATTCGTGGCAGCAAGGACAACATAATGTCAGAGTCAAAAATGAGAGAAAGCGTTTTTGTGTTTTTTATTTCCTTTTTTCTCTCTTTGTTTTTGGACCCAGAGAAGATCCTGGTTCTTTCTCATGCTTACTCATTTATTTCCTGGTTTTCTTATTTCCTTGATATTTAGAGCATCCCAGGATCTTGTTGTTCCTACTTATTTCTCCCACTTGGCTATAATATACATTCCTCTAATCTAAGCATGGTTGATCTCAGGTCTTAGGAATGAATGTGTCTGATAGCCATTTCATAATAGTATGTGCTGGTGTCCCTCTATGATAGAGATTTTCTTGCCTCCGATTTCTACTCCTTCTCCATCAGATACTACTTGTAGAGTACCTTTCCCAACCTTCCTTAAACATTAGTAAGAATCATCTCAGTCCAGTAGTTCCTAGGTGTCCTTCCCAACAGTTACCGTAGCTGTGGGTTTAGTTATGTTATTTACAGTTCAATTTTAGGTTAAAGATTAAAACAAGAAACCACGTAGACATATGTAAAAGATTTATCCTTCATGCCAAAACTACCTCCATGCAATTGCATTCTTTTTTTTTTTTAGTACACTTGTAATCATGAATAATTTTAGATTTTTTAGGGAACTTGCAAAGATAGTACAGTGTTTTCATATGCTCTTCATCCAGCTTCCTCTAATATTGACATCTTACTCGACTCTGATACGTTTGTCGAAATTAATATACTAACATTGGTACAAAATACTGTTAACTAAACAATAGATGTTATTTGGGTTTCTGTTTTTCTACTCACGTCCCTTTTCTGTTCCAGGATCGACGTGTCTTCCTAGTCTCCTCTGATCTGTGATAGTTTCTGTCTCTCCTTATTTTTCATGACCTGGGTGGCTTGTAGAATGTTCCTGAATTTGGATTTGTCTGATGTTTTCTCATGATCAGACTGGAATCCTGGCCTTGGTTATGAGAATCACAGTGTTAAAGTGCCCTCGTGGCTTTACAGCATCACTGCTGATGTTAACCTTGATCACTTGGTTAACGTGGTGTCTGCCGGGTTCTTCCACAAGTGACTAGTTTTCCCTGTCCACGCTCTGTTCTTCAGAAGTGAGTCACATTCAAGGAGACGGGGAATAATCTCCACCTCCGGGAGTGGGGAGTATCTGCATATATTACTTGGAATTCTTCTGTGAAGAAGATTTGCCTCTTCCTTTCCCATTTTTTTATTCAGTCGTTTATTTATTTCGGTATGGACTCATAGATGTCTATTTTTTATTTGGGATTGTAGTCCAATGCTATTTTTTGTTGTTGCTCAAATTGTTCCTGCTTTAGCCATTGGAGCTCTTTCAGGTGAATTCTGTATCCTTGTGATATGCTCCCATCCTGTGTGTGTGTGTGTGTGTTTGTGTGTGTGTGTGTGGTTTTGCTTTTTGAACAATTTCTTACTTTTTGGCATCATCTTGTATTTTCCCTGTTCCAATCCTGAAATCAGCCGTTTCTCTAAGGAGTTCTGGTTCCTTTTATTGGAGAATCGTTTTGGGGAATGGAGATCTGGGCACGGAATGTGTTCATTACCCTTGGGGTGTCAATTGCTTCTAGGCCTTCTCAGTGATAGAGTTAGAAAATACAGGTGTGTCTTCTAACTCATGTATACACACAGACCTGTAGTTACTTCTATATCTGTCTTTCTACCTATCTGTTAAAAATAAACGTGAGTTCATACTGAGGTCTCTGGCGCTAATCCAGCACCACAGGTTTCATCCTAGCCTTGATTGTAACTTACTTCTCTTGCACTGAGAAACCTGGCTCCCATTCCCACAGTGTATTTATATATTTGTGCAACCCTAATTGACATGTAAAGTAGTTTCAGAATTGCTAACCAGTACCCCTGTGAGGACTAAATTTACCAACTAGAAATTGAATTGATGAATTGTTAAGTACAGTTCTTTTTGTCTTTAGCCTTAGAGTATGTAGACAGAGCACAGGTTCCCACAGTTAGGCCAGCACCTTTTCCTTCACCCTCTTCAGTGAGGTTATAACATGCGTTTGTAATATAGTTAGGTTCATTTATCTCAGTCTATATTCTGTCCTGGGGTCTCCTGGTGTCCTAGTTGATATCTTTAAATTTATATACTATAAAGGTCACTTTTTGTGTTGTTAGTTCTTTGGGTTTTGTGCATTTAAAATGTTAAATACCCATAAAATATCTGAGCCATAGATTGTGATATGGTTATTTTATGCTCCTCCCTTTTTGCTTTACCTCGTAAAATTTATATATCTTTAGAGGAAGAGAAAGATAAAATGAAAAATTATATTTTATGTAATATACAAAAAAATTAACTGTCTGACTTTGACTATATATTACCATGCATATTACTCCAAATTCTAGGAAGATTTTTGCTTACTCTATTAAATACTTTTCTTGAATTAAGAATGATCATGTAATTATTATAAGTTTAACAGCCAATGAAATATTGTTTGTCTTTGGATCTAGCAATAATTATGCTGTTTTTTCTCATAAGCACAAGAAACGTTGAAGAGGTTGTCTTTTATGTTCAGAATTGGTAAAGCATGTAGAAACTAGGAGATATATATATATATATATGGATAGATAGATAATAACAACTATCATTTATTGTCTTACCATGTGCTAGATACAACAACCAAATGAAGCGGCATTGTTGTTTTTTCGGTATTTTACAGATAAGGAGAGTAGATAACTTGCCCCAAATCACAGAAGCTATAGATTGTTGGAGGGATTCAAACCCAGTATTTGGGGATACCAGACTTTACGCGAATGGTTTCCAAACCTGGCTGCACATGAGAATTACTCAGGGACCTTTTAAAAATACACATACCTTTGCCTTCTTGGATATAGGGCAGGTCAGAATCTCTCAAGGTAGGACATAAGTACTGACATTTTTAACCTCCAGCGTGCTTTATATGAATCCAGACCAGCACCAGTGCAGTTGAGAGTCAGCCCACTGGAAACACCTGAAGTAGGCTACAGTCCTCCCCTACCCCCTCTTCAGGGTCAGTGTTCATTAATACAGTTGTCATCGTTAATTTTCATTTGCTTCAGTCATCACCTGATTTCATTAGTAAAGTTACATAAACTGTTTTTAAAAAGCTGCCCTAACTCACTTTTATTTATTATTTTTTACAGTATGTAGAGGGAATTATTTTTTATTGAAGTATAGCTGATGTATAATATTATTTGTTACACATGTACAGTATAGTGATTCACAATTTTTAAAGGTTGTACTCCATTTATAGTTATTATAAAATATTGACTGTATTCCCTGTGTTGTACAATATATCCTTGTAGCTTATTTATTTTATACATAGTAGTTTATATCTCTTAATCCCCTTCCCCCATGTTGTCCTTACCCCCTCCATTCTCCCCACCGGTAGCCACTACATAGTTTGTTCTCTGTATCTGTGAGTCTGCTTTTTTGTTATATTCACTGTTTGTTGTATTTTTTAAATTCTTATATAAGTGATATCATACAGTATTTGTCTTTCTCTGTCTGACTTATTTCACTTAGCATAATACCTTCCAAGTCCATCCATTTTGCTGCAAATGGCAAAATTTCACTTTTTTGGTGGCTGGATAGTATTCCATTGTATATATAGGTATACACCACATCTTTTTTATCGATTCACCTGCTGATGGACGCTTAGGTTGCTTCCATATCTTGGCAATTGTAAATAGTGCTGCTGTGAACATTGGGGTGCATGTATCTTTCAAATCTGTTTTTGTTTTTGTTTCAGATATATTGTATATATATACAATATATATCACTGGGTCATATGGTGGTTCTATTTTTAGTTTTTTGAGAAATCTCCATACTGTTTTCCACGGTAGCTGTACCAGTTTACATTCCCACCAACATACATGAACTTTTTAACTGAATAAGTGGCAAGATAACAGGCACATGCTTCCTCATTTGCCTATAGGTTTTTTGTTTTCTCAAAGGAAGTGTACTTACGTGAGGCAAAATAAGAAGTTGTACTGTATCATTTTTGACTGCAGTGAGCCAGCTGAATCCAACTTGATGTAAAAAGATGAAAGGTAGAGCAGAACTCTTCAGCTTGCCGTGGGGAGCTGGATCCCAAGACGACAGCAACACCAAGACTCGTAGCTGGTCTTGAATACTCATATATGGAGTGGGGTTGGCCAGGTAGCTTGGTCACGGTCGCACATCCAGTAAGTGGCAGGGCCAGGATGTGAAACCAGAACTCGCTGTAAAGCCTGCTCTTCATCATTACGGTATACTGCCTCCCCAAGTTATATTTTGTCCCACACAGTGCTTTAAATATTTTTTGACTTAGTAGCTAGCATTTAAAAAAATAGAAGATTTCACATGAAAATCCTGATTTTTGTTTTCCTTGAGATACTGGGAGGTCTGTTCACAGTGGACCCCATCCCCACGTGGTAGCACCTGGTGTGCTCGCTCCAGCTTTGCACAGTGCCCGTGGTGTCTTACTCTCTTCCCGTCACCCGCCCTTGCACACTCATTTACAGCCCCACCAGGCCCTGTAGGTGACATGACTCCCAGTACAGAAGTATAGAAACTAACTTTTGAAGGGTAACGTAAAGACTGTTTTGATCTCATCCTTCATTTTATAAAACAATTTGCTTTCTTTTGTTTTACTCATTTCTTGAAGTATATAAGGAAACAAAGTTGCTGTTTATCCTGTACCTCTGCTCAGAGTAATCATTTGGTTTATATCTTCTAAACCTTTTTGCTCTTATATATATCTTTGGTATATAATGCAGGTAATTTTTTTTCCAAAAAACCCCCATGTGATAGTGCTATATTTATTCCACGACTGGTGGGTACCCCCCTCCCCCGATATGTTCTCTGCTTTGGATCCGTCTATGTTGGTGTGTGTCACTCTACCTCAATTCCATTTGAGAACTACATGCTATTCCATTACATGAGTGTTAACATCACTTATTTAACTATTTCACTCTTTTTTTATTCTACCTCTGCCTTTGGCAACCATCAATCTGTTTTCTGTATCTATGAGTTCATTTTTTGTTTATTTTTTATTTCATATATAAGTGAGATCATACAGTATTTATCTTTCTCTTTCTGACTTATTTCACTTAGCATGACGCCCTTCAGGTCCATCCATGTTGTCACAAATGGCAAGATTTCCTTCTTTTTTATGGCTGAATAATATTCGTGTGTGTGTGTTTACGTACCACATTTTCTTTATCCATTCATTCCTCATTGGACACTTAGGTTGCTTCCGTGTCTTGGCTGTTGTAAATAGCGCTGCAGTGAACGTGGGGGTGCACATAACTTTTCGAGTTAGTGTTTTCATTTCCTTCAGATAAATAACCAAGAGTGGGATTGCTAGATCATATGGTAATTCTATTTTTTAATTTTTTAAGGAACTGCCATACTATTTTCCATAGTGGCAGTACCAGTTTACATTCCTACCAAGAGTGCACAAGGGTTCCTTTTTCTCTGTATCCTCTTTAACACTTGTTATTTCTTGTTTTTTTGATCATAACCATTTTAACAGGTGTGAGGTGATATGTCATTGTGGTTTTGATTTGCATTTCCCCCATGATTATAACCATTTCACTCTGAATGGACACTTATATGGTTATAAAAAATAAAACCACAAATATTCTTGTACATACCCCTTTATGAACATAGTCTGTTCTTCTTGTAAGAATGGTTAGTTAAAATGGAATTGTTAGGTTATAGGGTATGCACATTTAAATCTTTCCTAGATAGTGCCAGATTGCTCCCCAAAAAGGTTGTAGTACTAATGTATGCTTTCCCCCACAGTGTAGGAGAAACCCCATTTTCCCTCATTTTTGCAGAGCCATAATCAGGGAAATCTATAATTTCATTTTTATCTTTAACTTCCCTCATTTTTAGTGACATTGAGGTGGTTGTCATGTTTATTGCCCGCTGACGTTTCTTTGAATTTTCTTTCATTTGTTTTGCTCATTTTCTGTTTTTTTAAATTACTGATCTGTTGGAACTATTTATGTTTTATGTGTATTATTCATTTTTCTATTATGGCTATAAGTATTTTCTTCCAAACTGTCTTTTAACTTAATGATGCTTTTCACTGGAAAGAATTTTAAAACTTTTTATGTAGTCATACTGTTTTATGGTCACCTTATTTTATGTGTACTCCAAGATTATAAAAAAATTTCTCCTATATATTTTGCTTATTCTTTTTACATAGTTAAAACAATTTTGTTACGGAAAATATTAAACATATGCCAAACAAACAATAATACCATGAACCTCCTCAGATCTGTATTCCAGCATCATGGTTATTAATTCATGGCCGGTACCTACTACCATTTGGCACCTTCCTCTATCACTTTGAAGAAAATCTCAGATATCATCATATTTTATCCTTAAATATTTCAATGTATTTCTCTGAAAGACGAGGGCATGTTTTATAAATGTACCACAATACCATTATCACACCTGAAGAAATAGCAGAAACTTCTTGATATCATCAGCTTTTAAGCTCATGTTCATATTTCTATTGTACATAACTGTGATGGTTTTTAAAAAAAATATTTTACAGCTTGAATCAGTTTGCGAGTAATGTCTACACATGGTAATTGTTCATTATATTTTTTTAAGTCTCTTTAAATATGTAGGTCCCCCTCCCTTTTTTGCCATATATTGATATTTATTGAAGAAGTTGGGTCCTTTATTCTGTAGAGTCTCCCCCAGTCTGAATTTTGATGATTGTACCTCCAAGTGATCTTTTACAGTGTTTCTTTTTTCTCTGTGTTCTCTGTGAATTAACTGTATGATCTAGTGGCCTAATCAGAGTCAGGATCTTGATTGACTTGTTAATTGGTTAACACTACTTCATTAGGACACATGTAATGTCTGACTGTCTATTTGAGACAGTAGTGGTTGATGATCATTGCCTAGATCTCTTAATTCATTAAAGATTGAAAAGTGATGATATTCTAATTCTCTCATTTCTTCTTCTTTACTAGTAGCTTTATTAATTAGATATTGCTTTAAAGAGAAACTGTCCTCATCCATTAGTTGGTAACCCAGTGAAATAAGTGAACAGAAATGGCAGGATAAATATGCTTGATTCTTTCCCTTTTATTTATCATATTTCAAAGCAATGAGTTGATTTATTGGTGACCAGCTAATGTTTTTTAAATTAATGTTTGAACTCATGAATTGAAACATATTTTATATGTTTCAATTCACTGACTTCATTATTGTAATCCATTGAAGTAATTATGGTAACTGATACTCACATTGTCCCATCTTTGGCCAATGGGAACATATTCAAGTTGGCTTAAGTCCTTATTTCACGACCCTAGTGAATAGTCTTTGATATCTGATAGAACAAGCTGTTTTGGGCTTGTATTGTACATTTACTCCAGGTTGGGAATCTGGTGTATCTTCAAGGAACCCTCATTCCTTTTATTGGGAAATAGTATTTCAGGACTACAGTCTGGGCACCAGCATTGCTCATTCTAACTGAAATGGTCCTTGTTTTAGTTCTCTTCAGTAGTCAGAAGAACACACACACAATATATATAATAAGTGAATACTGATAGTAACAATTCAAATTCAGGATTTCAGATTTTTACTTAATCTCTTCTGACTTTTCTTTTACACTGAAAATTACCAGGAATGATAGCATTCGAGGGTCATACACATTCCAAAGTACACTCACAGTAATCTCAGAATAACACCATCAACAATGTGGTTACTGGAAAACAGTTTAAGATTTTTTTCCCCATCCTTAAGGTGGTACAACCCTTTAGGGATATAACATCAAATTACAGTGTTTTTGTTTTTTGCGGTACACGGGCCTCTCACTGCTGTGGCCTCTCCTGTTGCAGAGCACAGGCTCCGGACGCGCAGGCTCAGCGGCCATGGCTCACGGGCCCAGCTGCTCCGCGGCACGTGGGATCTTCCCGGACCGGGGCACGAACCCGTGTCCCCTGCATTGGCAGGCGGACTCTCAACCACTGCGCCACCAGGGAAGCCCAAATTACAGTGTTTTAAAGACACTCGAATGATTCTTCTCATGGTTATGCCACTAATTAGACATACAGTTAGATCCTCTACTTTTTTGTTGTTGTATGTTTGAAATAACAGCTTTATGAGACAATTCACATACCATGAAATTCATGATTTTTAAAGTGTTCGGTTCAGAAGTTTTTACACTATATTCAGAGTTGTGCAACCATTGCTGGTGTCTAATTCTAGAACATTTTCATAACCCTTAAAATAAGCCCTGTACCCTTTAGCTGTCACCTCCACAATCCCTCTATCACCTTCAGCTCTAAGCAACTGCTTATCTACTTTCTGTTTCTTTGTATTTGCCTATTCTGGGCATTTCATATAAATGGAATCATACATGTGGTCTTTTGTGACTGGCTTCTTTCATTTAGCATAATGTATTCAAGGTTCATCTTTATTATCATATGTATTAGTGCTTCATTCCTTTTTATGGCTGAATAATATTACATTGTATGGAAATACCATGCATTTTGTTTATCCACTCATAGATTTTTTTAATTTAATTTTTTATTTTTAGATGTTGCTTTTTAAATTTAATTTTTGCAAAAATTATGTAAAATACTTGGTTTTAAGAGAAAAATCTGTGGAATAATATATATTTATTTTATTATTTTATTTTTTTATTAATTTTTTTTTTTTGCGGTACACGGGCCTCTCACTGTTGTGGCCTCTCCTGTTGCGGAGCACAGACCCCGGACGGGCAGGCTCAGCGGCCATGGCTCACGGGCCCAGCCACTCCGCGGCATGTGGGATCTTCCCAGACCAGGGCACGAACCCATGTCCCCTGCACCAGCAGGCGGACTCTCAACCACTGTGCCACCAGGAGAGCCCGGAATAATATATTTTTAAAGAAGCCTGGTTTCTCTGATATGGATAATTAAGCTTTAAAAAATATTGTTTTATTCTAACATGTTTTTAATATAAAGCTTGTGTATGCAATCTTCTTTCCTTATTTATTTTTAATATATGACAGGCTTATTTTTACCCCTTAAGGTTATCATTGTTTCATTGTCTTTATGTAATGCACTTAGTGTCTCTCCCACCCCCCCATTTTTTGGTTGTTATTTGTTGGTTCCCAGCTGTGAGGTATATTATAATTATCCTTTTCTTTTTTTAACCCAGGTTCTCATTTGAAGTAATTTTCTTTTATTTCCAGTGAAATGCTACGACATTTCATATGCCCTCCACTTCCTCCCCAGATTTTGATAATTGTGGTATATCTACCTTGTTAGGTCATGTAACCATTATTGACAGTACTTTCTCCCTTACAGTTATCACTTAACCTAGTCTTAGTTCTACAGTAGTGTGTGGGTGGGTGGATGGTGGATGGGTGGGTGGATGGTGGATGGGTGGGTGGATGGATAGATAGAGATTTAGATTTAGATACATAGTTTTGGTCTTTTGTTTTAAGGCTCCTTTTTAGATCTCATATCAGAGTCCCTTGAGTCATTGTGGTGGGGTGACACTAGTTCCCTAGCAGATTCCTCAGTAAGGGCTCATGAAAACTGTTTCATGAGTTCTTGGATTTTCCTAACAGTTGCAACATGTATACCTGAAAATCTGTTTGGCTGGACGTAATATATTTGGCTTATATTTTTTTCCTGAATAAATTTAGTATATGTTATTCATTGTCTTTTGCCATGAAGCATTGAGATTGCAAAGTCTGATGACAATATGATTTTTTTGTTTCCACTTAAAGGAACCTTGGTTTATTTATTTAATTAATTTACTTATAACCTGGATACCTAAAAGATTGTCTTTCTTTAAATTCCACTAGTTTTACTTGGTGCTGGTTTTTCCACATTGATATTTTTGAATACATGATGTCCTTTCAATGTATAGTTTCAGGGTTTTGTTTTGTTTTTATTTTTTTATTTTTTTTGATTCAAGTGAATGTCTTTATGTTTTAATTTTTTCTGTTTCATTGGTTTGGCTTTCTTCTCTGGGAACCACTACTGTATGTATTCTGAATCTACTTTGCCTATCTTCTCTTTCACTTCATTTCAAATCTTTTCCTTTTTTTAAGTAAAATTTTCTTCCTCGTATTTCTGTGAAGGCATTATCTCTTTTTATTTGCTCTTGTGTTCCATCTAGCTTTTTATTTTTGAAATGATGTACAATTTTTGAAGAATTATTTTCTGAGTTCTTTCACTTGGTTTGTGAGTGTTTCTAATTCAAATTTGTGTCGTTCTTTTATATTTTCTGAGATTTTTAAAATTTCTTTTAGCATATTTTGAGAATCAGGTTCCTGTATCACCTACTTAGTGGGCATGTCTCTCTGGCAAGCGTTCATTGTCTGTAGGGTTATTCAGCTCCTTATTCTCTCTCAATTCTCTCGCTTATTCTCTCTCATGGTTATTGCCTTAAAATAACCATGTATTGGATTCTAACACAATCCTTTTTTCTTGTTCGTTTTTAAACATGATATTTGTTTTTATGAACTTTAAGAAAAGAGAGAGTTAAGAAAGCATTTAGGTTTATGCTTTAAGCTCTCTCTTCTGAATTGATAAGTAATACATCTCTTATTTCTTGAGGTCTCCTGGCTGTGTTCCTCTCCCCCTTTTTCTGGCCCTTCTCTTTCCTTTACCCCTGTTGTCCTTTACTGGTCAGTTGGATTTCACCCCAGCAGTTTCTTCTGGGTGTGGAGCTTTGTCCTAGAAGGAAATTTTGGCTGAGAGTTTCAAGAGTTTTGGGGGTGTAAACCACTTTAGCCCCTTCAGACCTTATTGCCCACCCACTGACTTCACTCAGAAACTGGTGCCACAATCATTCCCAATGTCAGGAAGCCCTCAAATAGAAGCAGTGAGCTTTCTATTGAGTATTCATTGGTAATTTTGAAATTTGTCCCTTTAGCCCCATCAGACACTCCGTTAATCCCCTCTGCTTCCCCTGCACAAATGCTCATAGGGATCTGGGATACTGGTTGGGTGTGGGGTGTGGGTATGAGGTATCCCATGGGTCCAGGGACTGTTTCCCTCCCCCTTTCTATTTTGGGGTTCATGAAGTTACCTTTCACCTAGTTTTATTGTAAATGTGTCTCATGGAGTTTTGATTTTGTTGTCTTAGTTGTTCTGTCCTTTTGGGGGAACTAAGGGAAATTGAAATCCTACTGTCATCACTGTCTTTTCAGAAATCTTTTTATCATGTTGACCTGTCAAATTGCCATTACTTGATCATTTTTGATTGACTAAAATGGTAATTTTATATGGTTTAACCTAAGGTATAGCTCTGTGTTTAGGTTCTAAAACATTTGGAATCTCTTTTTCAAAATGTATAGGTTCAACATATAGTTTTGTATTTACATTAATACTTAGAGTTGACCCTCCATATCCACTAGCTCCTCATTTGTGGATTCAGTCAACCACAGATCAAACTGAAATCCGTGGATGGGACCCCACAGATAATGAGGGCCGGCTGTACTGTGCCATTTTATATAAGGGGTTTTGGTATCAGCAGGGGGTCCTGAAACTAATCCCCCATGGACGTTGAGGGATGACTGTAGTTTAGTTGCTCATAACAGGCAAAAATTTCTAAAATAGCCATATAATTAAAAAAATGATTAATTTTAATAATGTGAGGTTGGGATTCCCTGGTGGCACAGTGGTTAAGAATCTGCCTGCCAATGCAGGAGACGCGGGTTCGAGTCCTGGTCCGGGAAGATCCCACATGCCGCGGAGTAACTAAGCCCATGCGCCACAACAACTGAGCCTGCGCTCTAGAGCCCGCAAGCTACAACTGCTGAGCCCATGTACCATAACTACTGAAGCCCACATGCCTAGAGCCCATGCTTCGCAACAAGAGAAGCCACCGCAATGAGAAGCCTGCACACCGCAACGAAGAGTAGCCCCCCACTCGCCGCAACTAGAGAAAGCCCACGTGCAGCAACGAAGACCCAACGCAGCCAAAAAAATTAATTAATTAAAAAAAAATAATGTGAGGCATAAGTGTGTAGGGTAAGGGAAGGATGTAGCTATTCTTTATTTAATTCCCTAAAATACTCATTGGATTATCTGTTATTTTTCAACTTCTTGAACTGCCTTTTTTATATTCTGAATTATCATAGGTAATTGGATATGTTTCTCTGTTCTGTTGCTCTGTTTATTACTGTGTAAGAACTTTTCTGTTTTAAATACAGTAGGTTTATTAGTAAGATTTGGCATTGTGTAGGGCAGTTCTTCCCATACATTCTTTCTTTTCAAAAGTTTCTGGGCTGTTTTTATTTTTGTACATTACTTTCTTACACCTGAACTTTATTTAATGAATTTATTAACCCACACAAAATGCCATTGCGATTAGGATTGTAATTACATTGAGTTTTTATTAATGTCCCTACATTATTGAGTCTTTTCAGTTTGATTGGATTGTTCAGGGATTTTATACTACATTTAATACTATATTTCTCACTGGAATGAAAGAATAAATAGGCCATTCTTGCACCTTATTACCCCTTTCCTCTCTCCCTGTGTTTTATTTAAATAATTGGGCATTTAAGATCCAGGTTTTTCCTCACAGTATGCTTTTTTATTTTTTTCAGTTTCCAGTATTCCTTACTAAAACTTGAATTACAGTCCTTAACCAAGTTATCATCATGGAGTTGTATCTGCCTGTATACATTCTTCGAGATTCATGGCTTCTCATTTCCTTGGGCATTTTTCTTTTTGTATCTTGAGATCTTTATTCCGATCCAATTTTCATTTGACCAGACTCTCCTGTTCTTCCTCAGGTAGTTTTTTAGAGAAGGTAAATGAATTGTACTTTGGGTTCTTCCCTATTCAAAGAGTTTTTTTCCCCTTCTTCTTTACATATTAGTGGTATCTTGACTGTGCAGAAAGCTCTCCTCCACCTCTTCCTTTTGTTCTTTCTGGAACTCCTTCATTCTTACGTTACAGCTCCTAGATCTGCCCTCCATTTCTCTTACTTTTCACTCAAAATTTCTGTTCCTTTTTCTTTTGCTCTGGGTTATAGTGATCATTTCTGCAGTTAATTTCTAAATTACTGATTCAGACTTTGACAGCATTCGTTCTATTTTCACTCCCTTTATGGAATTGATTTCAGAAATCTTGGTCTTTTTTTTTTTTTTCCAGAGGACTTTAATGAGCTCTTGCGTTAGAGAGTATTTTTGTTGTTCTCTCCTGTGTCCTACATTCAGTCACTGTCAGCTTTTCTGATTCTTCACGTTGGTGTCCCTGGTTAAAACTGCTGTCCCCTCTTCCACGCTCAGGAGTTTTTTAATGTCTGTTCCTCTTTGTCTGGATGGGGCTTCACGCCCCAGGCAACACCAGCAGGAATGTGTCTCCTCAGCGGCTGTGTAGGCCTGCCAGGCTGCTGCTTCTCCGGGCGGTGTTGTCTTGCAGTTGTTGAGAAGGAGGGATTGTCCCTTCCCAGTTAGCCTGAAGCAGATGGGTCAACAGGCTGGAACTACAGAGAATGCCGAAAGAATTCTTTAGAATTTTATCCTAGAAAGCTTGCTGAATTTTGTAGAGCTCTAAATAAATATTTTGTCTGATGTCATTCTCCACACCAGAAGAAACAAGCATTTATACTGCCTAAAGCTTTTAAACAGACATGTCTTAACCCTGACCACATTTATCACAAGTAATCATTTTTAAAATTATGCAGCTATTTTAGAAATTCTTGCCTGTTATGGGAAACTAAAGTATGTATTAATTTAAATGCCAAAATATGTGTTGAACGTAAAAGAATGTGAGTCGGGGAGACCAGTTAAGTGTTCGCTAAATGTCAGGGAGCACAGATATGAGTGACATTTGGAGGCACAATAACTAAATTGGTGATGTTTTAAATTGAAGAAAAGTTGAGATTTTGGATGGCTTCAGTTTTCTCAATAGAAGGAGAAGGCAAGACCTTTGAATGATTGGTCAGGATGATGTTGCCAGAGGTTTAAGAACACTGAGAAATCTCCAAATCTTCTGTTTTATGGGGAAAAGCATAGGAGTTTGTTGGGGACGACTGTATGAATGGGTGAGCAACAGTAGAATTCCTAGAAAACATCAAATAACGGATATTTGAGTGGGACCAGCCAGGTTAATTTTATGAATTTTTCTCTTTCAGCCTCCTTTGGTATAGGTCAGGAGGACAAGTGGACAAAAGACTTGGTTAAACCCACTAGTTTTTATGTTTACACAAATGGCTACCTGGTTTTGTAATCTTTTCTCAAATTTAATAATTCTCTGGTTTTGTCAGTCTAGAGATAGTTGTGGATAATACTGTGTATAGCCTTAAAACTAAATGCTCCGATTATTTTAGGTATGATAAACAAAATGCATGATGAAAAAGGTGAACTTGGTTCTTTTCCTACTATACTTTTTGGATAAAGATATTACAATTGCATTTTAGTTCTTGTTACAGTTTTCTAATACTTTTAGAGCTTTTTAGGTCTTCGTTGGAAATGGTGAATTATTCTAAAGATTATTTTTCCTGTAAAATTATGATTTTTATAGGTTTGTCAGCAAACTATAGAGAATCCTAGTTTATAACTACAACTGTAGCAAGTTCTCCTGGATGCTCTTTTCAGCTCTGTTGAATTTGTGTTACAGTTTTCTGAATTTCCGGATCCCATGTGGGGTTCTGATTACGTGCAGCTGTCCAGGACGCCGCCTTCCTCGGAGCAGAAGTGCAGTGCTGTCTCGTGGGATGAGCTGAAGTCCATGGATCTACCCTCATTCGAACCTGCCTTCCTGGTCCTCTGTCGAGTCCTTCTGAATGTCATACACGAATGTCTCAAGTTAAGGTTGGAACAGAGACCTGCTGGAGAACCATCTCTCTTGAGCATTAAGCAGGTTTGTTTCAAAGACTTTAAAAATATTGAGCATTTATGACATTCTTCTACAGGCTCAGCATTTTTATTTTTAGGATTTTCCCCCTAATTGTTCTTTTTTCCATGCATTCTTCAAAGATGAGATGATGATTCCACCTCTCTATCTTCCACTTCCTCATTCGAAAAGGTTATGAAAGTGTGGTGCTGATATGACCCTCCATATCCTGTTACCATCAGTCTTTAGAGACTGGAAACTTAAAATTCACTCATAAGAGATAGTTTAAATTCTTAAATTCTTGTTGTTGTTGGTACGTAAGCAGGTAAATGCCTGCAGTATGCAGGGGTGGGATGTGTTTGGCCATTTTGCTGGCTTAGGCACCCGTATGGTTTAAGCCACAATGACAACTTCTGCTTTCTTAATTATTATTAATTTGGGACGGGATTTTCTAGTGAGTTTGCTACTCCAAGGGTACCAGAGAAATGGCTAGAAGCAGTTGTATCTACCACAGTGTGTGTTGAAGAGCGTTTATATTTATGCCTTATGATATTACCGTATTGACATTCACTATATAAAATAACCATTTCAAATTTTGATGAAAAACAGTTACTATGTTTTGTGTGGACTGTGCTTGTCCGTCCCCGTGGAGTTTGAAGGGCCAGGAGCTCCTTGGCTCTGAATGACAGGATGGGCAGAGGGGATGAGTGCAAGTTGAAGGACTGGCGGTGCGATAGGTACGAAAGAGGACTTGACGCTGTTGGTTAAGTTAGGTGTGGAGCCGGGCGACTGATGGAACTGGAGGTGGAGTCCTGCACCTCACTGTCGTCGCTTCTGTTCTCATCGAGCACAGCCCGAGCTCTGCGTCCACCGGCGCACTACTCCCTTCTCACCACCTTGGTTCTAGCTACTTTCCTTCTGTCCACTCGGGCCACACTTTTCACTTGTCCTGCATGTTGTAGCGGTTATTTAGGAAGTTTTGGTAAAATGCTTACCTCTCCTCCCCACAAAACAAATACATACTTCAGGAACATAAGCTGCTGAAACAAGGGGGAGTTTACCTTTTACTAATGGGGCTGTTGTGAGGATTAAACAGTAATTTATGTTAAAACATTTTGCAAAGTAAAAGACCAATCCTTAGATTAAGATAGCATTACTAGAGTAAAAATAAAAGAGAAATTTTGGCTTTGATGCATTCAGATTGAGTTGTAAGTACCTAAGTGACATCTTTAACAGAAATTTATGTTAACACTTTTCAATGGATTTAACTCCAGCCGTTACTCTCTTACTGTGGGTAATTATTTTAAAAACATTTTGAAGGGGATCTTGTTGTAAAAGCAGTCCATGTTTATTTTAGAAAATTTGAAAAGGACGGAAAATGATAGATAAAAATGAAAGTTATCCTGTTATTCTGCCGTTCAGAGATAAGCACCGTAACATTTTGGTGGATTTCTGTCCATTTATTTTTCTGTATGTACATACTCTCTGCACATACAATTTAGAAGAAAAAAGAAAAGAATGTGTGTCTTCATCCTTAAATTGTTTTCAGAAAGAAGATTTGAAGTGGCTGCATTGGTGTTCTCCCATATAAGTGCCTCATACCTTATTTAATCCCCATTGTTGATTTGAATAATATTGTGATAAATATATTTGTATGTAAGTTTTAGTCTGCACCTCTGACTACTGCTTGAGTATAAAACGTAAAAATTAACTAGTGAGTCATACATTTTTAGATTCTAGAAAGTTTATACCAGTTTACTTTCCCTGTAGCAGCACCGTGGTTCCTTTCGTGTCTTGATAATGTATCTTAAAACTAGTGCAACTGTGATCTTGTCTCACGGTCCCTGCGGGTTAGAATTCGAGGGCGTGTGACCAGCGTGTTATTGATAGAAGGACAGTAAAGGTCCTCTCATTGCACCTTCCCTCCCTTCTCACAGTACCTCCTGGGCCTACACATGGCGGTTTCACTCATCCTTTTGTTTTCTTTCATTTTTCCCCCCTTGACTTCCATTTAATTTTATCAGATTAATCTTACGTTTGTTTGTTTTTGTGATTGAGTTTTTTGATGGTAAAAGCCACAAATCACGGTAGGTAAACTTTGCTAAATTATTACAAAGGCCTCCAGGCTCTGTGGTATGTAAGTCTATTTGAATCTTTATTATGTTTTTGGTTAAAAATGACCAGTCTCATGAGGAAATTTTTCTCTTGTATCCCTTGTCTTGTAATGTAAACTAGCAGAAAAACAGATCTTTTTCTGTAGAATTTATTTTCTATAAAAATTTATTTGTAGAACAACGTATTTTAGCAAATCAGTTTTCTGCCTGTATGTTTTTCTTTGTGTATTCATGCTATACTGTTAAATACTTTTGTTTTCACTGATTTGTTTTATTTTAATTATTCAGTGGAGATCACTGAGCTATTTATGTGAAATGAACTGACAAAGAATCTGGAAAATATTTTAGGGTTTTCAGAGGCAAGTTTCTCTTTCCTGAGCTTTTTGAGGATTTACGTGGAAGATGTGTGAAAACCGACAAATAATCTGGTCAGAGTGTGTGAAATGGTAGAACTTGTGCCTGCTGTCTTGCAGCTGGTGAGAGAGTGTAAGGAGGTGCTGAAGGGCGGCCTTCTGATGAAGCAGTACTACCAGTTCATGCTGCACGAGGTCCTGGACCACCTGGAGGAGACCGACTGCAACATCGACGCCTTCGAGGAGGATCTGCACAAAATGCTGATGGTCAGGACAGCGGGGAGAGATGTCTGACTTGTGTGTCTTCTCACACGCGCCGTGCTGCCCCGCGCTCTTCTAGCCTCTGTACTTCTGCCCCGCTTATTCCTTCCTGCTCACAATGTCTCCTCTCCTCCTTATCTGCCCACTGAAGATTTACTTTCAAGTTTTGTCTGACACTCTTCACCTTTCATGTGCATCTATCTATACCTGCTCTGAACTCTTACAGGGTTCTGATCATAACCACACTATTTAATACTTAGCGATGTACCACCTCTCTGTCCTCAGGTTTCCCTACTTAGGCTGAAGGCTGCACAAGCCAGGGGCTGCGAATGAAGTGCTTTTGTCTTCTGTAAGGTTTGGTAGAGTGTTAGTACATAGTAAATCCATGTTAGAGTCATTAGGGTATATGCACAGACGATTAATGTGGCAGGTTGATGAAATAATACAGAAAACAGCAAAGCTTGTAGGCATATTGTTTTTGGAATGCTTTCACCCTTGCTTGACATCTCACTGTGTCCTGCCTCAGGATGGCTGCAGCACCTCCAGACACCACCCTCACTTTCTAAAGAGAAAGGCAGAGGGGAAAAGTCTCCTTGCCAGCTAAGTCCAGAACAGCGAAAGCTCTCCTGGAAGCCCCACCCAACAGATGTCCCCTACATCCTACTGACCAGACCTTTGTGTGGCCCCTTCACTGTAATGGAGGCTGGGAATGCAAAGATTTAGCTTTTCAGCCTCTGTAGTAGAAGGAGAGAAAGAAGAGTGTGGCTGGGGAGGGACTTATATCTGGCATCTTACGAGAAATAATTTTGAGTCTGAAATGATTTCCTAATCGTTTGGGAGAATACATAAAAGACCAGAATGTGTAAAATGTGGCTACATTTTGAAATACTGTATATATTGCTTATGTCAGGAAAGTCTTTATCATTGAAGAGTTATGGTAAAAAGCAGCAAGGAAATTAGTTTTTCTCTCTGTGGATGATTAAACCAGAAGTTTAAAAAGACAAAATGTGCTTTGCTTTCCAAACTGTCTTAGATGGCTTTACAGAGGCGCACGCCACACCTTTTACCACGTGATCGCTGAGGCAGGAAGGGTGAGATTAGGCAGGAAGGGTGAGAATTAGGCTGTGCCTTCCAGGTCATCCACCTCCAGTGCCCTCGGTGTGCCTGTGAGAGATGTCAGAAGGCTCAGTTAAGGGAAGTACCAAAATTCTCAGCTAGTTAGAGCTAGAAATGCTTAGGATTTAGTTTTGACTCTGCTACCAATCTTCTGTGTGAGGCATCACATGCCTTAGTTCATCTCCATAATTTCACAGATGAAGAACTAGAAATTATCGATAGTTTTAAAATTGTGCCCCAAAGTGTGCTAGATGGATTAGTGCAGGGGCATAGTTTGCAAACTGGTGGAGCCCAAACAAAGTCAGTGTTTTTGTCAGGAAGGAAGGAGCGTGTGGCCTTCGGAGAGGCGGCCACCTTGTTTACTGCTCCACCTGCCCTCCTTCAGGTGCGGAGGGCCCGTCCACGGCGAGTGAGAGCTGTGGCCTCTTGGGGTGTGAATGGTCGGGAGGCAGCAGGGCATGTCCCCATAGAGGACATACTGCCAGACAGTATCCTGTCCTGTAAGCCGGGGAAGACCGCCGAGTGAGAGATGGGTTAGAAGGGCGAGGGGAAGCGGTGATCAGCAAATTATGATGCAGGATATCTGTGACTGAGGGGTCTTTACTCTGTGCTGCATCATCCTTCTGACTCGAAAAACGGAGGAACTCATGCATGCAGTTACGTCCAAGGAAGTAACTGGTGAGTACTGGTTTGAGCCAGCAAAACCAGATGGAAGCTGGGAGCTTTCTTAGCACATTTCCCTGGCCCTGGCCTTTAGAAACAACTAAAACAATAAACATAGTATGTGATGTAGGAACATGTGATAGACAGATTGAAGGAAATCACATAAAAAGAACTTAAAAGGAGTGAAGATATGAAAATGATGAACAAGATGTGAGAGTTGTAGGAGACACACAAGGGAGAGCTCAGACTTGCACAGTTAGCGTCCCTATAGAAGAATAAAGGACAAAGGAGCAGAGAAGACTCAGTTTTCCATTCTAGAGATATTATTGGGTGTCTGCTGTGTACCAGGCAGGCATCGTGCCTGGTCCTGAAGGTTCAGTAAGGAGCATAAACGCCTTCTTGGAGTTTAAGAACGATGGGGAAAATGACTGTTAAATAATTGTACAGACATAACGTTACAATGGTGAAAAACATCAAAGGAGAGACACGGGTCTTTTATGGACTCTCACAGTAAGGTCTGAGTTCATGTGGCGGTGAGGCAAGTCTCTCAAGGAGGGACAGTTGGAATTTATCTGAAAGTTGCTGTGTGTATTATAATCCAATTTATGTAGTAATAATTTGAAAGCTTACACAAAACAATACTGTATCTTGTAATTTGTATAATAACAGATTATTTAAAAAAACATATAAACCAGAAGGGGACATACTAAATGCATAATTGTTACCTCTGAGGAGGGAGGAAAGAGAGAAGTGAAGAAAGAACCCAAGGAGAAATTAACTTTGTGATGTATTATTTCTCATCGAAAAAATATCTAAAGCCATTATGACCAAATATTAACATTTGTTCATTCTGGATATTATTTGTAAAAATATTTTAAAGCCACTTTACTTTTTAGTTAAAAAAAAGAGCGAGAGAGAGATTGAAAGGAACACTTCTCTGACAGAGAAGGGAGCAGATGCAGAGTCTCTGTGATGATGCAGGATAAGGGAAGCAGCTTTGGAATGAAGGTTCCCAGGAAAGCCTTGGGAAGGGACCACTGTGGCTGCAGTTAGAGGAACAGCCTAGGGGGATCCAGAGTCAATGGGAGAAGACCAGGCAGAGACTAGTCTAGTGGTGCACACGCTAGTCCCTGGATTGCAGTGGAATAGCATAAATTTAGGAAAAAGCATAAGGATTTGAAAGAAGCGAAGCAAGTGAAGTTGGCAGGACTCAGGGATGGACTGGATATGGGGGAGGTATCGAGAGTGATTGCTGGCTGTCCAGTTTGTGCAGCAAGATGAACAGTGAAGATGGTAGGTCCAGTGAGAGTTTTTTAAATCGAAGATACCCGAGACCATTGGAAAGCCTTTGGCATTGATTTTGTTAAGGGAAAGAGATGAAAGAAAATCTCATACATATATATATATATATATATGTATATATATATATTTAAGAGAAAGGAGAAGACTGATGGTGTCAGGTTCCTCAGGTATCACGAGGAAACGGGTCTCAAAACACAAGTGCTGGGCTTAGCAGGAAGCACAGCTCCTCTACTGTGAAAAAGGGAAGGATGGTAGGTAACAGCATGTAGGTTTCTGTTATTTGTTTCATGACGATGAGAGCTTTTATATCTAATGACTTAAAGTTTTTTTGTGAAGAGAGACGAGATCATCTGCTGAGAGTGGGTTAGGATGGGTTTTGGCAGTTTGAGGAAAATGGAGAAGTTTCAAACTTGTGGTTGTAGAGAGAAGGAAAGTGAGCTGAGCAGAGGTACAAGTATTACCAGAAATGTGTGCTGTGTGGTTGGTGAATGTGACTGTGTAGAAGAGTGACTCCCCCCTGTCGTGTGACTCGTGGCCCTCAGCTTCTGGGCTGTGCGGGCGGGGAAGGGAGCTGGGCTCGTCTTGACAGGCAGGTGGGAAAAGGCATTGTGAGCACTCCAGGAATGGCAGGGTGTAGGACGGTGGCAGGGACATGAGCGTACTGACAGGAGTGCTGAATAAGGAGGACAGGGACCCAGGGAAGAGAGGAGTGAGTTGGAGGAAGAAGAGGAACCAGTGGACTGGAGTTCCAGATAAAATGAAGAGAACAGTGTAGAGGGGGGAGTTGGGCAAACAAACTGGAGCGAGGAGAGGAGGTTTTAACATCAGTGTGTTTGAATTGGGCTTTGAGCGGTTCTGGTATTGGCAGGATCAGAAACAAAACCTTGTCAGAGAGGAGAAAAGGTGGTTGGAACTGGAGGCCATGGGGGAACGGAACTGAAATGGTGTCAGGGCGTCGTGCACCTGATGTTAAGTCACACAGCTGGTGGCTGAGCCTGGGATGGAGAGAAGACTGAGTCACAGGCTGGAGTCTGACAACTGACGGGTAGTTGAAAATCAGTAGATGATGGTGTGCAGAGGGGGCATCGATGGTCTATCTGATGACATCAGCCTTAAAGGGGTAGGGTATTTCTTTTGTTGTGTTTTTAAGTAAGACTGTGTAAGAGTGATGGTTTGAAAGTAGCAGTGGGGTGCACGAGGATGCCGACTGTTTGCAGCCCTTGAGATATACTGTAAGATAGTTGTCCCTTGAGAGGGCTGTCAGGGAGAAGTGCAGCTCTCAGGACAGCCAGGTTTCAGGGAAGCCAAGGAGGTGAAGGAGCATTCCAGGAATGGAAAGGGAGGTCCTGGGCCCGCTGTACAAAAGACTTGTTTCATTTGGACGGGATGGGCATAGACCCATAAGTTGCAGGTTCCACACACACAGCTGCATTCATAGTGGACCCAGGACTGGAGATTCATGCTGCACAGCCTGGATGGAGGAGGACCCGGAATTATCCAAAGATAATTGGCAGTTTTCTTAAAATAAAGACCCCAGATTTTTGCCTACTGAAAGTTATTGTTGGGTCTCAGAAAATATTCATTTCAGTGAACCCTAAGATGTAGCCTGGTGAAATAATTGAAATCCAAGACTAGAGAAAGGGTCCTGTAAACATCTAAGCAGGGAAAGGAAGCCACCTTCGGGGAGCCGAGAGAGTGGTGATTAGTGGCATCAGTTTTCGTTGTGCTAACAGGACACACTGCGTTAGAAGGCAGTGGAGTAATGTCTTCAAGGTTCTGAGGGAGAGAATGTGTAACTTAAGTATTTTATACCCAGTCAAGTTATCCTTTCAGTAAAAAAATCCACAAACAGTGATGTTTCATAATATAACAATTGTTAACCTGTCTTGAGAAAATCTCCTTGATAGTAAAACCCTGCTAAGCAACAGATAAATCAAGATAAGAATTTAGGACTGGGAAAGCTGTTGTAGAGGACTTGTGGTGGGCATAAACCCCACCTTAGAAAGATTGGGTATTTTGGTTATAGGTCGTAATCTATATGTCATAAACCTTGAAAAATTATATCACGAACATCTGGATGTCGGGAAGGTATAGTGGGAAGAAGTGTGCTCATTTCCTCCTCTTAACACGTAAGATACCATCTAAAGTTAAAATAAGTAATTAAAGAAATAAAGGTCCCAACCTCTTATAGTAATGTTATTCACAATATATTAATAATGAAAATTTCTGTATGCTATTTTGATTTTTTTAACTTGATCGTACTTTTCTATACAGTGCGAATATTGTAGTTATTTTCTTAGTAACTTGCAGCAATTGTGAATACTGTGTCAAATTGCTGAGGAGTTGAGTTATACAGTTAAAGAAAAATGCCATTTAGACATCAGTTAGCAGCGATGCAGAATCTCGCTTCTCTCAGCGCTTCATGCCTCAGTGGTCCCTCTTCCACTCGCCCTTCTGATTTATAGCTTTCATGTTAACAGAGATGAAAGTTGCAGGTTGTTGAATTCTATTCTCAAATATCTCCTTTTACATTTTTGTATTTTAAGGTATATTTTGATTACATGAGAAGCTGGATCCAAATGCTACAGCAATTACCTCAGGCATCTCATAGTTTAAAGAATCTGTTAGAAGAAGAATGGAATTTCACCAAAGAAATAATCCATTACATCCGGGGAGGAGAAGCACAGGCTGGAAAACTTTTCTGGTAGGAATCCTTATACGCCTGTCTTCCTTTCTCATTTGTACTCCTGGTTCGCTCACCAGTTCTATTCTACATGTTTGAATGTTTAGTTACATGAAAATGATAATCATTCATATCTTTTGTGTGCCCCTCTCCCAAGTTTTGTTATCCTTAGAGCAGTGGTTCTCGGCCAGGGGTGATTTGCCCCCTGGGGACATGTGGCAGTGTCTGGAAACAGTTCTGATTGTACTGACTGGGAGGGACTACTGGCATCTAGTGGGAACAGGCCAGGGATGCTGCCAAACGTATTACAATGCGCAGGACACAGGACAGCCCCCCCAAACAAAAATTATCCACCCAAAATGTCAGTTTTGAAGTTGAGAAATCCTGCCTTAGAATACACCCTCTTGGTTATACAAAAGGAGGAGAATTTAAGGCCTCTGACAAGTGGAGTAGACCTGTAGACCTTTTGTATCGGTCTTGGTGGGCACTTCCAAAGCCTAACAAGTACGTATTTTCACTGATACTGTTTGGGGAATGTAATACTAATCACAGAATCTCTTTATAAACTGGGTATTTACATATGGTGAAAGAATTGAAACATAAACCAAGGAAAAGCATTAGGGAGCGGGCAGTGCTCACTGGTCTGTCTGTTCTAGGAAATGAATGTATCTTCTCGAGTACAGGCACCTGAATGTTGAATGTGGGGTGCATGGTGTTTGCTGGGGGCCACTCCCCTGCCGACTGACTGAGGACCAGGCCTTTCCTTGGCTCTAAACTCTGCTGCAGTTCTTTGGTGCTGCCTTCTCTCACTTGCCCCATCAGCCATTTTATTTCTTCATTTCCATTTTATGAGTTCTTTTATACCCAGCTCATGTTTCCTTCCCCTCCCTTTATGTGCACTCTTTAGGACTTCACCTTTTACAGAGTTCTCTTCTCACTTCAGAAACTCATTGTCCTCACTCGGATGGTCTTTGTTCCATGCTCAGCATCTCAGGATGTTGTATTCACTTTTCTGCCCTAACCACCAGTTCTTTTTAAGTTTTCCTCTGTCTTTATTTTGAGTGAACAGTGAACTTGCTCTTGTCTCAGGACTCATCCAGTCCTTCAGGCCGAGGTTCGCAGTCTGTCCTGTTTTCCTATTCAGATTGGTTCTCATAGTCAGCCTTATGAAGAAATGCAGTCACTACCATTTTCAGCATCTCTCCCCCTCTTAATTTTCCACTGTTCTACTTTGCCTGTAATTTCTTCTGTTTGCATCTTGTGTTCTCAGGCTGTCAAGCTTTGTCAAGGAAAATTTTTTACAAGGTTACTGTTTCATTTCTCTACCAATTCTTGTTATATAATTTCTTTGTACCCTTACCTTGTACCCTGTCAGTCTTTTTGTTTTTATCTTTTGCTTGTCCTTCAGGTTCCTTTCAGTGCAGTCTCTGGCCTTCAACTTCATCTGCGCGTTCTGAGAAGCTCCAGAGCTTTTGCGTTGCCTCTGCTTTGGGACTGTCCACCTGCACTGTTCTAGTTCTGGGCGTTTGCTGTGTTAGTGCATCATTCTGCTTCATACACTGTTTCTCCCAGGTTCGGTCAGTCTTGACATTAACCCTGACTCCTTTCTTTCTCTCACACACCGCCTCTAATTCCATGTGGCTGTCCCTTCAGAATACATCCAGAATCTGACCTCTGCTCACCACTGCCTGTTTCCCCTCTTCCCAGACTGTTTTTTCTTGTGTTGCTGTAGTAGCTCTCTTAAGTAGTCTCTCTGCTTCTGCCCTTCATCTTCTATGGTTTGTTCTCAGTGATCTTGTTAAAATGTACATCAGACCATTTTTACCTGTGCTCCAAATATGCCAGTGCCTCTCCTCCTTACTCAAATGAAAGTGAGAATGCCTAAACAATGGCCCATAAGGCCTGGTACAGTCTGACTTTTCAGTAAATCTTTGTCTTCACCTCCTGGGTTCTCCTGTGCTTACTCTGCAGCCACAGGAGATTCCTTCCTGTTTTTCATAGGCTGGGCCTTCTCTGTCCTCAGGCTCTTTGCACTTGCTGGTCCCTCTACTGGGACTGCTCTTCACCAGTTATTTCCATGACTCATTTCCCCACTTCCTGTAGGTCTTTGGCCACGTGTTACCTTCTGCATATTAAAAGTTGAAATTCCTACCTGCAAGTACACCTTAGCTTTCTTCCCTGTTTTATTTCTCTCCATAGAACTTATCAGTGTCTGAAATACTGTATATATATATTTTTAAATTTTATTTATTTTTCTCCATTCACTGGAGGGATTTTATCTGTTTTGTTCAGTACTGCTTACTCCATAACAGATACTGAATATTTGTTGAATAAATTGATGCTGAATATCCTTGTATACTACTGCTCTTAAAAGCATGTTTCCAATCAGGACATTTTCCCACTCGGTTATTTTTAAAGCCCACCCTGTTTGCCTACCAAAGGACGATCACACAGTTACATGACATCCAGGGCCTTCCACAGCACGGCCCGGTTACCCTCCTGGTCTCATTTCCCCCTCCTCTGCTCTTTCCAGGTTGACAGTTTCTTTTCACAAACATGCCTCTTGCTTAACACATCATCATGCCCTTTGATCATATTTACTGTTCTTCCTGGACTTTCCTTCCCCCTCCTCCATTCTCTTCCTGTCAGAGCCGCTCTTCCCACTGCTGTAGTTGCTACAGCTCTGCATTGCCTGCAAGGCCCATTGAACTCATACCTTCAGCTGGGTTTGATCTCGCCCCTCAGACAGCTCCCGTAGCAGTTACCGTCTGCCCCATCCGATGTTGGTTGTAGACTCACCTGCTCTGTTTTACTAGGTTATAAGCTCCTTTTCATCATAGAAGCCAGTAAGCTGTTGAGTTTTTACTAAACTCATTTAGATTGATTTTGTACGCTTGGGTTTGCATTTTAACCCTAGTATTTAGATTGTATACTTGACGAGAAGCATCAGCTGGTTAGAGTGGTTCATGTTTATTGACTGTGAAAGCTAACTGTGAGGGAAGTTTTTAAAAACAATTGCATTTAAGGAATTCACTTTATTTCTTATGCCATCGTTTAGTTCATTAAGCTTTTAAAAAATATTTTGTTGTAGATATATATTTGAGGCCATTTTACACCATTTTGAACATTTGTTTAAGATGAAAATAACATTTGTGTGATAATTACATAGCTACTGTGAATGTTATTTAAGATTTTAAGGTTTATAATGAAAAACTGGTTGTAGAACAAAGGTACATACATTCCATACTAGAGATTTCTACTTGTTTCATATCAATCGTGATTTTATATTAAAAGAAAATTCTCACTGTCACTGATTTTTTTTTTTTTTTTTTTTTTTTTTTTTGCGGTATGCGGGCCTCTCACTGTCATGGCCTCTCCCGTCGCGGAGCACAGGCTCCGGACGCGCAGGCTCGGCGGCCATGGCTCACGGGCCCAGCCGTTCCGTGGCATGTGGGATCTTCCCGGACCAGGGCACGAACCCGTGTCCCCTGCATCGGCAGGCGGACTCTCAACCACTGCGCCACCAGGGGAGCCCACTGTCACTGATTTTTAAACTATTAAAATAATAGCTGAATCTTTGAGTTTCTCATTCAAGAATTAGAATGAGTGAGGACAGTTTTTCTTCTCTGGTTTACTTTTGTTGTTTTTGTTCCCTTAGTGACATTGCAGGAATGCTGCTGAAATCTACAGGAAGCTTTCTAGAATCCGGCTTACAGGAGAGCTGTGCAGAGTTCTGGACCAGTGCCGATGATAGCAGTGCTTCAGATGAAATAAGGTTGAAGTTGCATTTTCTTTCCTCTCCCATTTTTTATTTCATGTAGTTTTATTCTTGGTAATGAGCCTGAAATGAGCCTTGTTGAAACCAAATCATGTCAGACTTGAAGAACTTGGGTAGTAGACATAAAGGGATTTATTTCTTACTACTGTATTGTCTTTTTATATGATCCCTTAGTTATGGTTTTATGTAAAATTGTCTTTGAAGGTGATTTTTATTTAGCCTAATAAAAACAGTGTCCTTCGAGAAAATGTTGTTTAAGTTGACTAAAAATGAGTAGGGTAGAATTCGTTCACGTGTTCTGGAATGTCTTTAATTAAATAATTGTTTCTGTCCTTTAAAGACTCTGTAGCAGTCCATGAATACATTTAATTGATATTTGGTACATTTTTATTGTTTTTTTTTTTTTTTTTTTTTTTTTTTTTTTTTTGCGGTGCGCAAGCATGTGGGATCTTCCTGGACCGGGGCACGAACCCGTGTCCCCTGCACCGGCAGGCGGACGCTCAGTCACTGCGCCACCAGGGAAGCCCCTTTTATTGTTTTTATACTAAGCTTATCCCTTCTGTTGAACTCTAAGCTTGAGAACCCGAAACCATGGCTTGCACACCTACTGCATTTCCTCCAACTCTGTGCAGATGGCATTGAGGATGAACCATGTCAAAGTGCTGTTTTTGTGGCATATGTAATACTCATATAGCTATTTAGTGGCCAGTTATCAGCAATACCCTATGAGTCAACATTAGGAAGTGCTCAGGCAGAACTAACTTCTCCAGAGATGTTTTCTCTCACTTTCCAAAATTTGATAAAAAACACATTTTTGGGTTTCAGAACACTGGGATGTCTTTATGCCAGGATTAGAGAAAGAAGTGACCACATAGGCTCTCACCTGGGAAAATACCTAATAGCTGAGAAATGGGGTGAATTAGTTTGTAGAAGGTCTTGCAGTTTTGAACGCAAACATGGAAGATTCAAAAGACGAGAATTCAAGAATTAAGACGGTGAAGTAGAGAATGGGTCTGATGATGCCCTGATTGTTTACTAGGGATGGATCTAGACGTGGGTCCACGTGCAGTGATTTGTGGGGCGGACTTGTCCTGGCTGCAGAGAGGCCACGGGCCTTGTGCACATCCCTTCCCAAGTCATAGCTCAGTGATGTCCTGTTGGTGGATTGAAAACAGCTGTGACGGGAGTATTCACACCATGAAAATCAGCAAACACCACACAAGACAATATTTTGGGGGGAGCAGGTTGTTAAACGTTTGCTGGTTCATTACTATTATGTATATATATATATATTCCTTTTTAGTTAGATTATGAGCTGGGAGTCAAGAACTTATTTCAAACTCCAAGAATTATCCTAATGAAGCCTTTAGAAGATTGAGCATACTCCTATTTGGAGGTTATTAAGTGTGCCTTCCTTATTTAAAAAATACAAGTACTTTCTAGAAAGCTGTGGGGAGCAAGGTTTTGAATATTATGAATCCATTCCCAACAATTGCTAGCTTCTAAAATCTTCGGTCTTTATTAACGTGATTTGGAATTTGCTTCATCTGTATTGTTGTGTATTTCTTGGCATACCGTAATGTATTCTAACTGGATTTCAATCAACTTGGCAGGAGATCTGTTATAGAGATCAGTCGAGCACTGAAGGAGCTCTTTCACGAGGCTAGAGAAAGAGCCTCCAAAGCACTTGGATTTGCTAAAATGCTGAGAAAGGTGAGTTAGCAATCCTGATTAATTATTATTTTTTTCTTACTTTTCTTTTATTTTTTAAAAAGCTAACCCTAAAGAAGTTTCTTTGTAACTGTGATCCTAGGACCTGGAAATAGCTGCAGAGTTCATACTTTCAGCCCCAGTTAGAGACCTTCTGGATGTCCTGAAATCAAAACAGTACGTTAAGGTATGTATTTAAGGTGGCATAATTATTTTACCTTTCTTACTTTACTCTAAAACAGACAGACTTTTTCTTAAAGGTCTAGATAGTAAATATTCTGGGCTTTGCGGTCCATATGTGGACCCCAGTTTTAAGGCTGTCCCATAATTTCCCAATGCAACAATTAGAAAAAGGTTTTCATACTTGACTTACTAACTTGTTTTAAGAATACAGAAGAAAAACCCCAAACATTTACTCATACAGTATAATTTATCAAATTAGTTACACATATATATTTAAAATAATGTCCATAAAGTAATGTGTTGCTTTTAAGTAATTGCTTTTTCACCCTCACATTTCCTAAAACAATTCAGATTTTCTACGTGAATCTTTGACGTCAGTGTCCTGGCCATCGCTAGACCCACTTTTTGAGTCACCGTGTTTGCTCCCATTTAAGCTGTTTGAGCTTAGTACTTTCAGAATCTGTGTATGATGTCACGGGAAGTTATATCCCACATGTGTTTATGTGTGACTTGCACAACGTAATCACATCTGTACCCCTTGTTCCAGTGATCTTTAAAAGGCTTTTTACGGTGCCCCCGTCAAGAATAATTAGTGGATCTGTATTAACATCTTTTGCCTTTCACTGAGTCAGGTGACTTTCTGTTTCAAAGACGTCGTACGGCATATGCTCCCCTGGGATTCTGCTCCTGGTGCCGAAGACCCTAGCCACCAGTGCCCACTGCAGGGCATTGCTCTGCGGGAGCAGTCTTGCATAAAAGCTGCACTGCAGTGGCATTCACTGAGGTTGTTTCAGGCTGACATTCTTCCCCTGATGAGTGTTCTCTTTGTTGTTGAAAATAAAGAAACTGGAGGATTCCCTGTATGCGGAGAAACTTTACCAAGCCTCTCCCCCAGTGTAGTCACACTCTCCCTCCTCCAGTCACACTGAACTGAGTGGGTTACAGTCGGCTCTCCGTATCTGCGGGTTCTGCAGTCGCTGATTCAACTAACTGCAAATTGAAAATAGTTAGGAAAAGAACATTCCTGAAAGTTTCAAAAAGCAAAACTTGAATTTGCAACGTGCTGGCGACTGTTTACCTAGCATTCACATTGTATTTGGTATTATAAGTAATCCAGAGATGATTTGAAGTATACGGGAGGTTGTGTATAGGTTCCGTGCAAATACTACGCCACTTTATATAAGGGACTTGAGCATCCACAGATTTTCGTATCCGAGGGGGTCCCAGAACCAGGCCTCCGTGGATGCCCAGGGACGACGGGACTTGCCGTTCCCTTCATAGCTCTAATTAATGCCTTTCCCACATCTCCTTGCCCAAACCCACTTGACTTTTTCTAGGTTTTTTTTTGTTTTGTTTTGTTTTTCAAATAACATTTCTATAATATACTATGTTCTTTAATTCAAGATTTTGGATTGTTTCTTTTCCAGGTACAAATTCCTGGCTTAGAAAACTTGCAGGTGTTTGTTCCAGACACCCTTGCTGAGGAGAAGAGTATTATTTTGCAGTTACTCAATGCAGCCGCAGGAAAGGACTGCTCGAAAGACTCATATGAAGTACTAATTGACGCCTATCTGCTTCTAACCAAACATAGTGACCGCGCTCAGGACTCAGATGGCAGCTGGGCCACGTGGGAGGCACAGCCTGTCAAAATTGTGCCTCAGGTGGAGACTATTGATACCTTGAGAAGCATGCAGGTCTGTCTCACTCCCAGTCCCTGCCCCACCGTTCCCCACCCTGCCTGGAAGCAGTATTGCTTACTTAAAATACTTTTAGGAAAAAGGAATTGTTAGCAGCTCATGAATGATTGGTTTAAGCAGTCTCAAGTATCCACTTCCCCAAAATAGACCTTGATGTTTTGATAGATAGTTTTGTAGCATTATTGTACTAAAATATTCGGGCAAATTCTTTAAGTATGTTCAGTTATAGCAAAATATTTGAAAAGTTTTATTTATATCTTTCCTTACTGCAGCCATGTATGTAGTTAGATCCAACCACCCGTGACCTGAAAGGAGTTATCTACTCCTTTAACTTGTAGTTCCAGAAATCCCAGTTCTCCAAGTACTCTGATTTGCTGGCTACTTAAGTTTTCATTTTTGTAGTCAAGGTTTTCACCTGCCTACGTAACAGGGATCCCATGACAATCTGTGTAACTCAGTAATTCAAACTGTAAGAAGCCTCCTCATGCCTCTGTGTTCAGCTCTGGAACAGCGGTGGTGAGTGCACACGTGTACCTCGAACTCAGCCAGACCAGAGCTGGGCACCCTGGCCAACTGTCCCCTCAGCTCTGCCTTCTCTCTTGTATTCCCTGTCTCAGTGACTGGTGCTCTGTCCACTCAGTTGTTTAAACCAGGATGTGACGGTTCATATAATTTCAGCCTCCCCCCCCACTTCCACTTAGTCACTAGCCCCAGCACCGAAGCCTTTCTAGTAAATGAGCCTTTCTCTGCATCCCCAGAGCAGCTGCCGCGGTCAGACCTTATCATCCCTTTCCTGGACTGTTGCAGGGCCCTCCTTGCTTCAACCCTCGCCTTCCCTCCCTCCAATTCTGTATTTGTTTGCTTGTTTTGGTACTTCCAGAATGATCCTTATAATTCATACATCTCATCACAGGTCTACTCAAAATACTGCAATGACCATCACTTCAAGAATACAAATAATAAAGTCTTGATTTCTGTTTCATGCAAGGCCCCTCATCTCATCCCACTCTTATTCCTGCATTTTCTGTCTCCACATGCTGCTTCAACACACACACAGGCACACACTCTGCTCCAGGAGTAATGAATTTCTTGGAGTTCTAGCATACTTCAAAGACTTCATACCCACATAATTCCGTGGGACTCCTCCCCATTGCGCTGGAGATCAGAACCGTCAGTGCCCCCTGCAGTGTGCTGCTCCATGGGAGTAGCTGTGCTTGACAGCCACTTTCTGATCAGATGGTTGCTGGCCTGGTGGCCCTGAGGTTGGTCTTGTTTTGGGACTGGGGGTTGAACTAGAGTGGAAAACTAAGTGGGTCTGTGTTTAAGCCCTGTGCTTGCTTTTCCTCCCAGGTGGATAATCTTTTACTAGTTGTCATGGAGTCTGCGCATCTCATAATTCACAGAAAAACTTTCCAGCAGTCCACTGAAGGACTCATGACGCTACGCCAGGAGCAGACATCCAGTCAGCCCGTCATCGCCAGAGCTTTGCAGCAGCTGAAGGTATCTCACCATCAACTCTACCGTAACTAATTTATTTACCTTTGGCGTAATGCTAGGGAAGAATCAGTTTGTCATAATTTAAGTCACTCCAGGGACTTGAACTCTTACAGTGTCCTCCCCACTCTCCCTCTCTTCCCATTTTCCCCATGTCTAAGTTAAAAATTTCCTGGCTCTTTCTTGGAACTGTGTAACATTAGAATTGGAGAGGATAAAAATTTGAATCGTCACGTGACTTCTTAATGGTCACGTGGTTGGTTAGTATTGGACTTTTAGATCTCCTCATTCCTAATCCAAGTTTATTTCTCCTTTAGCAATTACCAGTAGTTACTAGAGGCACCTTAAGTCAAAAATATGTAATTTAAAAGAAGAGTTATTTATTCTTTCATTCAGTCAAATTAATTGAGAAAGCTAGTTGCAGACAGGCAGAAAGGCCTTGAAGTTCATGCCAAGGCAGAGCCTTGCGTTCTCTGCCATTATTTCCCATTCTCACCTGCTTCCTATTTTGCAGTCCATTTATCAGTCTTGGTCTCATGCACACTTTCCCGCAGCCCATCAGTCTTCTCAGTCACATTAAGGCTTGACTTCTTGAAGAAGAAGGACTTCTTGAAATTACAAGTAGTTTTGATAAACGTTTATTTTCCTTTTGTCAATCTGATTTGTCTTATTTGTCTATAAACATTCTTTCTTACAGATTGTCACCCCACTCAGATACCGGGGCAGGGGACTTTTGTTTTTTCTTTTAGTTTGAGTTAATGAATTCTGGAGAGTACAAAATTATATAAGATATTGATTATTCTTGAGCTTAAGGAATTTGTAGCCTTAAGGATCTAAACTGTCACACTAAAGTACAGAGGAGGGAGAGATTAGATCCTCCTAGTAGCATCTGGGAATTGCTGCCATGGAGGCATTTCAGCTTGGGAGTTATTTCAAAAGATGCAAATTGGGAAGGGACCAATAAGAGAAACATTTGGGCATTGGTGTCTGAGGATCAGAGTTATGAGAAGGCTCACTGAATATCAAGCAGTCTGATTTGCTTGGATCTTGGTGTATACAGTGGAAAGTAGTGAGAGAGGAGGTTAGTAAAATCAGGTGGGCAAAAATCAGGCTGTTGAGAGATTTTGGATGTCATCTTCTAAGCCCCAGAGAATTGTCAAAGATTTTGGAAGAATATTTTGGAATACTATGTAGAGGAACTACCTGATAGAGACGTGTACATAATGTGTGTGTTTAAGGGTGGGTAGAAAGGGAACCCAATTTGGAGCTGTTGTACTATTAATTAGGGAAGACAACAAAGCTTGAGCTAGGGCAGGGTTTCTCAACCCCCATACTGGTGACATTTTAGGTCAGTCAATAATTCTTAGTTTGGGGGAGCTGCCCTGTGTGTTGTAAGATGTCTGGCAGCATCCCTGGCCTCTGCACAGTAGATGCCAGTAGATTTCACAACACCCCCCCACCCCATGTTTGGACAACCAGAAATATCTCCAGACGTTGCCAGTGTCCCCTGGGGTGGTAACATTGGTCTCGGTTGAGAACCCCTGAGCAGGGGGATAAGAAGGACAGTACGACTAATAACACTGTGGAGGTCATTTAGAAATCATAGTTCACTCGGTGGAATTGAAACCGTACTTACACTTGAGCAACCACCGAGGGGAGAAAACAACTGGTGGTTGATAGGCAGAAATATCGAAGCTGTAAGCATCTATTCAAAGACCACCTTGTAATTAGGCATCACATTTTAAATGGACTGTTTTCCTCTTGTATTTCATAAGTTTTTAAGAATACCTAATACAAATAAAAATGAAAATACTAATTTTTTTTCTATTTTTGGTCATTCCTTTTGAATAACCAAAATAAATATGACTGGAATATATTACCATGGTCAATGTCTGTGTGATGATGAAAGAAATCTTCCTCTAAAATACAATAAGTATTGTGTGATTTGTTTCACTTTGGATTAATTATGGTTTGGGATTCTTTAGAATGATGCATTAGAACTTTGCAACAGAATAAGTGATGCCATTGACCGGGTGGACCACATGTTCACTTCAGAATTTGACGCCGAAGTTGATGAATCTGAGTCTGCTACGTTGCAGCAGTATTATCGAGAAGCCATGATTCAAGGGTACAATTTTGGGTTCGAGGTAGGTACAAAATAAGAGGAAAAACACAGTACAATTTTGCGATTGCTTTGTAACTTACTTACAGAAAGCGTTAGGAATCTTGTACAGCAAATCTCATGATCTCATTATTGTAATCACAGCTTAGTCAAGAGTGTCATCTTACATCCCTGCTGAATATCAGAAATGCTGGGTTACTTTTAAACTGTCAGATATTTACTCAGTTTTTATTTTGTGTTAACAGCTATCCACTTACATTTAAAAACCTTCTTGAAGAGATGTTTAGTATCATAAAAGCATATTCTTAATTTCAACTTATGAGGAAGACATTTGTGAAATTGCATTTTAAGACATTATTTTCTCTATAACTCTTCACACTCTTTTTAGAATATGTAAAGTTCATTGGCTTTTGCTTTCCGTTTTTAGAAAAATGGCATTTAAACAGCATTATAGTGTTTAGGTATTTGTGTAATGGTTTTCTTCTTAATCTTGATATACGTGAAACCTTCTTACAGTATCATAAAGAAGTCGTTCGTTTGATGTCTGGCGAGTTTAGACAGAAGATAGGAGACAAGTATATAAGCTTTGCCCGGAAGTGGATGAATTACGTCCTGACTAAATGTGAGAGTGGTAGAGGGACAAGACCCAGGTAATGACCACGTAGGATGGCTCCTTCATGAGCCATGTGGGGTTGCTGATACTTCATTCATATATTTTAAGTGGGATTTCTGAGCAGATGACACAAAAAGCATTTTGAACTCTTTGGTGATCAGTTTTTTTCTTCCTTTTTTAAAAAACAAACCTATTTACATAGAAACCCCCATAACTCTTGGAAAACTTTTTCTTTTGTAATTGTTCCAAAATGAGTTATCTTTAAGCAGTTCACATTCTCCCTGGACAGGTCTTCCTGATTGCTAATCTTCTTTTCTCCTTCATGAAATTTATGCCTCTTATTTAGTGTAAATGGAAAAGAAATTGGTAACCTGTTCCTTTACTAAAAAGCTATTTGTCTTTCTCAAAACATGATGTACACTTACTCAACACGAGGCAGATGACAGAGACACAAATGTGTTTTGTCCTAGATGGTAATTTTCCAATCAGATTACTTTTCAGGATTGTATAGACTAAAATGACTATGGCGTTTGTTTGATTGTTTTGTGACTCTTGAACTTTTCCTCGTGACAGGTGGGCAACTCAAGGTTTTGACTTCCTGCAAGCCATTGAACCTGCTTTCATTTCAGCTTTACCAGAAGATGACTTCCTGGTATGGGATATTCTAAAGTGTTTTTCCTTAAAAAAACCCAAATAATTTGATCACTCTCTATTTCTGATTGTGTATCTTTTTATTAATTTAAAAGCGGTTCTGAAATATTTTCACGTAATTGTCATGATAATGCCGAGAGGTTAAAGCGCTAATAGCCGAGTAGGACGTTCAGTGCTCTTTTTATAACAATGTTGTCCAGCTGACCACGTCAGTGCACGGTTGTTCGTGCAGCCTGGCACTTACAAAACACGTGTCGGTTTTGTATTTTGTAAAGTGCCGCTGCTTTTTAGCCGCTCCATGAAGAGCAAGGAATAGCTGTTTCACTTCAGTGTTAGTCGCCGTGCAGCACGCGGGATCTCAGTTCCCCAACCAGGAGTTGAACCCACGCCCGCTGCAGTGGAAGCACAGAGTTTTAGCCACTGGACCGCCAGGCAAGTCCAGTGTGCGTCATTATAGAGCATAACGGCAAATGTTAAATATTATCACCAGTATCCAGATAAATTCCATCAGATCAGAAAGATGTTCAAATGTGAATTCACTCATTTTAGCCTCCAAATAGTAGAGGAGATTACGGGAGTCCTTTGCTTGTGTACATCATTGCATTATGGGGAGCTGATAAAAAGTGGAATTGTATATAATCTTAAATTATGTACGATTTATGTTTATACCTGTTTTCTTTTAAACTAACTTTGAAAATATTTACTTAAGGATAGCCTGTTTTCTTTTAAATATACCGAAAGCCTAATTTGTGCGACTTATATAATTGAGTGTACATTCTTTCTCTTTTCCTTTTCCATTTCCTTTGGTTTCTAGAGTTTACAAGCCCTGATGAATGAATGCATTGGCCATGTAATAGGAAAGCCGCACAGTCCTATTACAGGTTTGTACCTTGGTAAGAAAACAGTTAGAGCGTCTCTCCTAGAGCCTCCTGGTTTGGGTGAGCACATTGTCTCATCATTGCAGTTATTTGAAATGCTATAGAGGTTCTCTAAGAATATTCAGGAAAATGACAATGAAAGTTACAGGAATGAGGTGTATACATAGAGAACTCCACAGTAGTCTTGCTGAATTTAACAGGAAGATTAAAATGCAAGCACAAGGTGGTCTACGCTTGCCCACAGTATTAAACTACAGGTTTTTTCTTGTTACACCAACACTCTCATTCTGTTCTCCCCTCCCTAAGTTCTTTTCCCCTGGGGAGGAGAGACTTAGAGAAATAGTTGTCTGGTAAGAAGCAAGGCCTTTCTTGCTGCAGGTGGGTGAGTGTAATTGTTCTGCCCTTCCTTTCTCACCTTTTGAAGGAGAATGAGTGTTTTCTTCACGGCTTTCCAAAGTACCCATTCCTCACTAACGTAGAGAATTCCTAATTGCTCCCCCCAATTCCTATTTGGTGTTACTTAAAAAAAGAAAAAAGTTAAGTTCTGCTATAATATACTTAAATTACAGTTTTCAGTTCCAGTTGATACGTAGCTTTACAGTGTATGTTGAAACTTTAAAACAAAATATGTATCAGAAAACGGCTGTCTTACCCTATTCTTGAGATAGTAAACCAAAGCAAAACTATATTTATATGTAATAAACAACCAAAAATGAAAACTTAGAAATTTTAAACATTTCATTTACACAAAAGAAAATAATTCATGAATGGTCGATTGAGCAGCAGCTGTATCTTAAAGGGTACTTGCTAGCGACTGAAAGTTTAGTAGACCAGGACTTAACGCTTGATTTCTTTATCTTTAAAATTCACCCAGTTTATACCTCTTTTTCTCCCAAGGCTGCTAATGAAATGAAAGTTATCATTTATAAAACTATTTGAACATTTTATATAAAACGTGCTATATTCTCATCAATCTTTTGATTAAGCGTAGTATCATAAATACTTTGAGTTTCTGATTTCCCAAAATATTTCTCTAAGAAAAATGATAAATAATCAGTAAAAATTACCTCTGAAGTATTTTATTACATAAGGAATCGTTTTCATTGTAGAAAAAAATTACAACGTAGAAAATGTATGTAGTAAACATACATGTAGAAAAATATTACAAAGGGAAAAAAACCTCATACCCACGTAGTCCACAGGTAGTCACTGCTAGCATGTGAGCCGCTGACTCTGCCTGGCCCCACACTGCGGGCGGGACAGTCGGTTCGCAGCACTCTCTGTGGGCACGACTTGGCCTTCGTCCTCGCAGCCACTGGGTTGGTGGAAACTGCACTGGACGGAGAGCCAGGTTGCCTGGCAGTTGAGTGACCTGGGGCTGCTCACTGAACATCTTTGCGCCTCCCCTACTAATGCTTAAAATCAGATGCTAATGGGGGTTCAATAATGTAACGACATTTTGTAAATTGTAGCGTTCTACACATGGCAGGAGTCATCATTTGGTTTTGTGCTCTTTCCTTATGAGAGAAATCAATGAAAGTGAGAGCACATTGTTGTCGTTGTTGCTGCTTACTCTTTTCTCTCCCTCTGCTCTACCCTCATAAGGATGGGTAGATAGACACTCTGTCATTGTAAGCGGATGGTAAGAGTCTGGTATAGAACCTTCTATATTTTCTGTATACTCATATAATTACACGGATGCATTCTACTACACCTTTCTTTATGCCCATATAATCATGCAAGCACAGATGCCATTGTTTTTTTTCCTGCCGTTTACTGTATAAAAATTGGATCACATTGGATATTAATCTCTGACAATTGTAGAAATCCCTCCATGTCAACAAGTATAGATCCAATTCATTCTCTTTAGTGGCTACATTGTGTCCATTGTGGTTATTCTACAATTCTTTCCAGCATTTCCTTATTTGTTTGGTTAGTTTTGCCATGAAAAACATCTCTATGATAAATGTTCACCACTAGTGAAATTTGAGCATCTATTTTATGTTGATTGGCCGTTTGGATTTTCTTTTCAATGAAGTAGCACAGTTTTGTAACAGTTAGATATACATACTCTTAAAAGAAATGTTCTGTTTCATGAATGAAGAGTGTTAAACTTGGGTGTGTGTGTGTTTTAACAGAATGTCTTTATTTTTATACCTTCATGGGAAAATTTTGTAGTAATTTTTGACTCAGTAGTTCTCAGTACGTTTGCTGCATTAGAGACACCAGCATTCTCACCAAATGGTTTTTGTTTTTTCTTTTTGCCTTTGAATTTCCTATTGAATTACTTCCATTTAAGGTTGTGGTAGTTGAGATAATGAGCCAGAGATACAAATTGCCTGGGTTTCTTCATAACAATTACTTGATTTTTGTTTTGCAAGTTTTCCCTTCAGATCTCTGCGTTTTTGGTACTCCTCTCTCTCCTGTGTAGTGTTATTAAAAGTAAACAAAAACCATGAAGAAGTATTTTCATTTAGGATAAACATATTTAGAATAAAACATGTATATGTAGACTAAAATTATTAACGTGAAGAGAAAATATGACATTAAAAAAAAACTAGGGAGGGTTAAAACAAAGTTAAAAATCAGAGGAAAACATGTTAGGGAGAAATAGACAAAATATATCATATCCATGACTAGTTACATTTAGTCATTGGGGAAGTAGAATTGTCAGCATCTTTGTAATTGCTAGGTTAGGTCTCTTTTTAAATTTTGGTTAAAATTGTATCTAGTTTTAAAATTTTGTTTTAAATCTTATCCATATTTACCTTCTACCAGAATATTTAAAAGAAGAAGAGAAGAAAACATGTTCTGAAAAGAATAATCAATTTAAACCAGTGTCCGTCCTCCTGATTTGGTTTAAAGGAATTAAATAAAACTCCCAGTACTCAGGAAAATGACAGTGACCTCTCCCCAACTCAGGACCTATTGAAGTATCACCCCTGACCAGAATCTTTTTAAAAGTTCAGACAACATAAGGAACCTTTTAGTGGAGAAATGCCACAGAAATCACATTTTCATCTGTCTCTAAAATGTGTAATATAATTTTATTAACTTTCAAAAAGTGACACTTTCCCCGCATTTGTGTATGTAGTACGATTTTCTTACTTATATAAATGGTTTTATTTTGATCACCAGCAAAAATAAGCCACCTCCCATTTCCACTGAATTGCCTGGTTTTACAGTTTCCTGCTGACCCCTTAACAAGTTGCGTTTGTCGCTCTTTTCACTGGCAGCCATTCATCGGAACAGCCCCCGTCCTGTGAAGGTACCACGATGCCATAGCGACCCTCCTAACCCGCATCTGATTATCCCAACTCCAGAGGGATTCAGGTATTTGGTGCTTGTCTAGTTGTTTGCTCTATGGATTCTTCTCTGATGTGCGTGCTGACGCTCTAGGAGCTGCTGATGCTTGCTCTGATACCAAATACTGTTTTCTGTGTTCTTGTTTATACATTTTAAAAAGCGCTTATTTTCATTATCTTGAAGACGTACCACAGTGCCTTAGTTACAAAAGAAGACCTGCAAGTTTAAAACAGACTTGCACCTTTCAAGATAACTTAGTTTCTCAGCTTATTTATAACCTCAAGCTACTAAATGCTTTCCAGCTTTGGAATAATTCTTTCTTTTCCTTTCTTTGAAAAATAACTTTAGGAAAACAAATTTGAGTGTGCATAGCATGGTGAACATTTGAGAAAAGGAACTAAATATCATTTTAAAAGTGGAGAAAAAACTGGAGTGATCCTTCCAGTCTTGACTTTTATGTGTGTATGTAACTACGAAGCAACTTAAATTCTAAAGTGAGTTCGGAAACTCTAGTACATTCAAAATACTTACTTTGAATGTGGTGGCATTTCTGCATCTTGAAGTAGTGAGCATCTTTTCTCCCCTGTATAATCAGTTTTTAAAAGTTTATTTTTTTTACATTACTTGCTAGGAAAGGACCACAATTATTGTTGAAAATAATTAGTTCGAAATTAGTTATTTTTCTTTTTCATACCTAGACCTGAATCTCAAAGAACAGTTTGCATTTTATATTTGAAAATTATTTTTGGCTTCCTCACCCGACTCTATTTTTAATGGAAACCACGTGAGAGCCCGTCTGCTGTCTCACCTGTGTTCCTGAAGCTCTTCTTCTCCTCCCAGCACCCGGAGCGTGCCTGCGGACACGCGGAGCCTCAGCAGCCCCGCCGCTGCCACTGTCACTGCCACCGCCGCCAGCGGTCGCCCCGGCCCCTCCGGCAGCGACTCTGCGCCACCCAAACCCATCAGCAGTGCCCATGAGACCAGGTAGTCTCCCGACCAGCGCCACGTCTCCGCCCCCCGCCCCCGGGTGCGCGGCCGCCGTGACCTCAGCTTCGGGGATGTGTCCCGGGACACGTGGGGCCTGCTTCCCCGCGGTGTGTGACGCGCAGGGGCCCTCCGTGGGGGGGTCGTGGTCCCAAGGCTCCAGCACAAGTCGGTAATCTGCCTGATGTTTACACTTCTTTGGCACAAACGTTAACCGAAATGGCCAGAGTCTCTGCTCATAATAACCATGAAGAGAGTGTCAGGGGAGAGGGCCCGGTCCACTGATAGGAGAGTCTTGGCAAACAGTGCCTTTCCTGAGGAGTTTCTGAGGAGTCGCTCAAAGGTGACTTCTAGGTAATACCATTAGGTGGTGATTTGTTTTTCTAAGAGGATTATTTTTCTCACTCGGTTTCCTAATTTATACAGTTGTTGATTAGAAGTGGTTTATAGTAGTGGAAAAATGAGCTCATGTGGTTTATATCTCATATGGAGACTAGATCATTACTGGAGAGAGCTGTCAGATGTCTGGCAGGCTCCGGAAAAATTTAAGTCTCTGGCATGAAGTCTTTTGTAGAAGTACTGAGGCTGCGGCAGTTCTTCCCATTCTGGCTGGGTTTTTCTTGGGCGGGGGGCAGGGAGGGTAGAGGATTTCATCAAGGTCTCATATGCTTAATGGAGAAAGGACATTTGGTGGCTCTTAATTCCCCCCTTGTGCCTGGTAGAATGGGCACCGTCACTATTCCCATCTTCCCATAAGGATGATGATAGAGTCGAACAAAGCTGACCAGAAAAGATGAAATTTTGAGAGAACTCAGAGCTCTGTGTCCTGCTCCTAAGAAAAAATATTAGTATGTTGGCAGAAACATGACACATGCTTTTAGATTTCGAATAGACTAAATTATTTTTAGACTTAGTTTATAACAGTCTAAAATTTCTACAGATAGTTCCATTTTTCTCATTCACTAAAAGAATTAATATTCCTAATTTTTAGCAACTGTCTATAACCTAAAGAAAATGCTGAAGTACTTTACAGCTTAAGCAGTCCACTAAGAAAATTAACAATTAACGTTGAACAGATTCCCACTTACCCTCTGCTTCTCACGTTTAGAACATTTCACGGCAGACATTTCCACATGTGCTTCATGTCCCTGCGGGGGGTTGAAACTGTCTTTATTCTTAATGCAGTAAGGGAAGCGATGTGCCCTAAAAGGCAGTCATAGTTGAGGAGAACACTCAGCCGGGACTGGTTCACACGCAGTTTCTCCAGAACAGGAGGTTTCGTGAACTCTGGTTGAGGCTTTTATACGTTGGTGGTGTGTGCGTTAAATGTACTTGAGTATAGAAGTTAAAATACCTGCAGTCGGCCTCTCCCCGCGTTTTGTCCCCCAGGCTTTGCATTACGTAGTTTCTCAGCATGTTTTGAGCAGCATTTCAGAAGTGTTCTTCGTTTTTGCTTTAGGACAATCCTTGAGATTTAGAAATTTTACTTCCATTGTAACATGCCATCTTGAAGGCCTTTGTTCACAGAGGAGTAAAGTGATCTGTCCTTCCTGGTGGTGTGTGTGGCCGTAGGTACAGAACAGCAGAGCCGTGAGGGCGTGCAGAGCCGCGGGTTGTCAGCCTCCCGGCTGCCTCCAGCCTTAACCCCGTGGCCCAGCCTCCAGCGCCTGTACAGGGGCCACACGTGCCCCTCAGCCGGGGTCTCCGAGCAGCCTTGGGCCGTGAACAGGCTGTGAGGAGGCAGGGTGGTACCTGCGCTTTCTGACGTCGGCAGGCGTGTGTGCAGCCCTTGCCTGTCTTAGAGATACGTCAGCCACGGTGAAATTTTACTTTGCTCCACAGCTTCTGATAAATATTTTGATTCGATACAGTTTGACTTAGGAAATAGTCTGGGCTTCAGTTATTTTACCGTTGTTTAGAAAACATTTTTGCAGTGTTCTGCTCGCTGGAGCTGCCTCTTACTGGTCTGCAAGAGCTGATTGTTCATTTTTCAGGAATCCTGCAAGCCAGTTGTTACGCCACGGAAATTGTTGAAGTCTATACCCTGCCGCTCCCCCTGCAACTGGTTGTTAAACGTTCACCCGTGCATCACTTCATCTCAGTGTGTTTTCTTGCCTGTTACACTGGCAAAAATGTGAGGATGTCGAATTGGCTAATCTTCTCTCTGGGAAATCAGGAAACTAGAAATGTTGAGTGGCTTCTCCGTGGTCCCAGGCTTTGGCACAGCTTAGGAGTGGGATGTGTTTCTTCAGTTCAGCATCAGTGGTTTTTCCAGGAAACAGTGCCAAGACTCTTTGATGAACTAATGGCAGTGGAAGGTATCCCCCCTCACTTCAGACTTAGCAAGTACTATACCAGATTTGAGAGTTTAGGGAAATAACAAAGCAGTGCATACTTCATAATTTGTGAATGTCTGTCCAGTAGACCATGTTGCTTTAAACCTACTCAGTCTATAATAAAAAAGAGCATAAATGCTACCATACTTCATTATATCATTCATTTAAAAAAATGCACTAAACTTGTTAATAGACTAACACTGTATGTACTTTGGATGATTTGAATTATAATTTTAACACTTTCCCTTGTTTAATTCTGGGCTTTATGGATTCATTCTGGATTGCTGGACACTTTATTCTGGAAAAGCAGCAGAGTAACTTTGCCCTTTTTATACGTTAAGCTTCCTGCTCTTCTGCTTGCCTACTGCTTGAGAAATTGCTAGGTATTCCCTGACGTTTGCGCGTTAAGAGATTTGAGCTCTGAACCGTAGTGATTTTAGCACTTCAAATAGAATTAAGTACATAAATAGAATGTGATGATTTTAAATATTAGCCAGATTCGGCTCATAATTTTTATCCATCCTGGGCTTAAATTATGGAACTTTCAGCACATGTCAGTAACACTTCAGTAAATACTGTTTTTATTTTTGTTGCTGTTTTTAACATAAAACGATATAGGATGCAGTCAGGTTCTCTTGCGTTCTCCTGCCAAACTCCAGGGACAGGTGTCTCAGTAGGAGCACTGCTACTTTGGGAGAATAATTATTGGTTTGGGACTGTCCTTTGTGTTGTCCTTTACCCACTAGATGCCAGGTTTTCTTGGGGGGGAAAGTTACCCCCAGTTTAGAATCACTGCTCTGGAAGAATCTCACAGATCGTTCATTTTGAGTTCCATTGAATTGATAGCTTAATTTTTAAAAATATTAAAACAGGGGTTCCAGCGTCCCTGAGAATGATCGATTGGCTTCCATAGCGGCCGAATTGCAGTTTAGGTCCCTGAGTCGTCACTCGAGCCCCACCGAGGAGCGAGATGGTGAGTGTGTAAGGTGTCCCCTGCATCTCCAGTCAGCCTAACCGTTTGTCTCAGTCCACCGGTTTCTGCTGTTAAGGCCTTTTAAAAGAAACGAAGTAAAGGAGTGACAGAGCCCTGTGAGAAGGATTAGTGCTGAACACATTGGCTTTTTAATGCCATTTTAGCTATATTTGCATTTTTTCTTTTTGTTGCTAAATAATTTTAAAAAGTTGTTATTCCTGATATTTTAATTGTTGAGCACGCTTATTCACTTTAAAAATATAAAGTGGGGCTTCCCTGGTGGCACAGTGGTTGAGAGTCCGCCTGCCGATGCAGGGGACACGGGTTCGTGCCCCGGTCCGGGAAGATCCCACGTGCCACGGAGCGGCTGGGCCCGTGAGCCATGGCCGCTGAACCTGCGCGTCCGGAGCCTGTGCTCCGCAACAGGAGAGGCCACGGCAGTGAGAGGCCCGCGTACCACAAAAATAAATAAATAAAGTGGCACTGTGCTTCTTAATGATATGCTGAAGTTTTATTATGATGCAGAACTAGGAGTCTTTGCTCAGAAACCACATGGTTGCTCCTGCTGTAGCTCTGCTGGGCTCCTGGGCAGGGCCTCGGGAGGGGGGCCCCCAGAGAAACCAGTTTCTGCTCAGTATTCTAAGGTCCGCTACTTGTGGAAAGTTTTTGTGGTTAAAGTCCTGTAACTCCATTAACAACTTTTTAGCTTGGTGAAATTTGCTATAAATGATTGTAGAGACAGCTTCTCACACTCACCTCAAACAGAAATTAACCACCAGGAATGACAGGTTGATGGTAACTAATCATCGCTACTCACCATTTCAGTCTTGTTCCGAATTAAATAAGCTTATTTGTTTTATAAGTCTTAATTTGTATGAAAAAATACTTTCTGCAGAACCAGCATATCCAAAAGGTGATTCAAGTGGGTCAACTCGAAGAAGTTGGGAACTTCGGACACTTATCAGTCAGACTAAGGGTAAGAGAAAGAATGTTGAACTTAACACGTTTAAGCATAAGGTGAGCAGTTTCAGCTGAAATATGCTTTAGCTTGTGAATTATTAGACCTTCTACGTTAATGTTTTGTGATCTTTTTTAGACCTCTGACATCACTTTCTGTCTGTGATGTGTTTGTGTGCATTTCCTATTTCTTACAAACTCCTTTGCAGCAGGAACACGTTTTACTCGGTTTTGTATTCTTTAAGCAGAGTGATGGTTCATTTGGTATGTCACCTGGGTGGGCCCTTAGCATAATTCTTTATACATGGTAGGAATATGATAAATATTTGCGAAGTGAGTAGCCGTGTATTTCTTATGCTAAGAAGCTGGAGTAAGCATTCATCTTATAAAGCAGTCCATCAGTATGAACCAGAAGTGATCAATGTAAACCCCAAGAATAAACAGCAGAAAAGTCCGTGGTCGAGCACAGAATGCTCTCACATACTCTTCGTCACAACGGTGTTGAGTCATGGGCAGGATAGAACCTGTTCTCTTTCTGTAAATGATAGAAGTTTCTGAGCGGCTAGATAATTTGGCCGAGGTCATCGTAAGTGAGAGCTGGGACCAGACTGCACTCCTTCTGCCTTCAGGCCGGGCTCTTGCCACCACAGCTCCCCTTCGAAAAGTGTGAAACTGAGCAGCAGAAGAGCCGTCACCAGGCCTGGAGCAGTCAGGAGGGGTTCCAGGGAGGGCTGAGGCTTGGGCTGGCCCCTGAAGGAAAGAGGTCTGCCTCAGGCCAAGAGGAGAAGTACCCAATGAGAAACACATCTGGAGGCCCAGTGACTGAAGAACAGACCAGCCACCCTGGCCTGGCCCGGCCCGACCTGGATAGCGTAGATGTAAACGGAGGTGGAACTGAAAGGGTAGGGGAGACCTGATCACGGCCAGTCTTCAGCAAAGGGCTAGGTGATTAAGGCCTTACCCAGCGATGGTGGGCAGCCCCTGAAGCCTCTTGAGCTGGAAAGCCTCTTATGTTCAGGGAGAGTGAGGGTGTGGGTAAGAAGGACACTGAGGAAGCTTAACCTGCTGGCCTGAATTGGGGATGAAAGTAGGGAGAAGGGCTAGAACACCATTGTAGTGATACAGTGGAAAATAAGATGCTGGACTAAGGTGGGGTTTTAAAAAAGCCATGGAAGCAAAAACAGCTGTGATGCCACATTTGACAGGCCTGGGCAGGTTATAGGTGCGGTAGAGGGTTAGGAGTCGGCGGAGGTTTCCTCAGCTTGAGCCTGGTGACAGGGAAGAGGGTCCCTCCAGGGGCTCTCACATAACCGGTAGGTCCCACGGATACCAGGTCTTTGTGATAATTTTCAAAACAAATACTTTGTTGTCAAGTGAATTTGGGAACTCTTGGGAGAGTTACAGTTGACACTGACATATTAAAGACTGGGAAATCTTGAGAAATGTTTACTGTTAAAAAAAAATAGGCCTTTCCCAGAAATATTTGACGGTGGAGTCCATGACCTCACAGCTATGAAATCTTATTCAATGCTGAGTAGACTCGATGTGTCACGTACTGAGGTAAGGGAAACAAGGATCCATGTTTTTAAGAAATGATTGTAGTCAGACACTGTAATTGGGCCGTTATAAATCTCTGGGAATTTCTCTTCTCAGAGTAACCGTTCAGCCATCACAGTCCTCAGTGATCTCTTAGACAGAAAATTCAGGCTCTCAGATGGCTCTTTAGGGGACAGGATGAGAAATACGGTAGTGGAGATGTATGTAAAGAAAGCAGTGCTTTTCACATTATGGGTTTTGACCCTTTAGTGGGTTGTAAAATCAGCACTAAAAAAGAAACAGGGCTTCCCTGGGGCGCAGTGGTTGAGAGTCTGCCTGCCGATGCAGGGGACGTGGGTTCATGCCCCGATCCGGGAGGATCCCATATGCCGCGGAGCGGCTGGGCCCGTAAGCCATGGCCGCTGAGCGTGCACGTCCGGAGCCTGTGCTCCACAGCGGAAGAGGCCACAACAGTGAGAGGCCCACGTACCGCAAACAAACAAACAAACAAACAAAAAAACTGGACAGAATCCTAGTCACATGTAGAAAGAGTAATAGTGTTTCACGAAACTGTCGTTGTAGGTATCTATTTGTGTAAAAGATATTTCTTACTGTAAATCATGATAAAATATGTTGGAGAAATAGAGATAGCTTGATGGGAAAATAAGGAATAATAATAACAATAGCTAAAATTTACTAAATATTTTAATATTCCGGGCACTGGGCTAAATGCTTTATGTGCGTGATTTCATTAAATTCTCACAGTATCTCTGAATGAGGTATTATTACCTTCATTTCACAGATTAGGAATTTGATGTATAAAGAAGTTAACTAACTTGCTGATTGTCAAACACCTAGAAAATGGTGAAGCCAGGGTTTTATTCCAGGGATTCTGATTCCAGAGAATCTAGAGAAAGGAAAACTTAATTTCTAGAGAAAGGAAAACTTAATTTCCTTCCCAACAGAGACGCTTCCTGGAAGAGGTGTAGTACTCCTGCAGAGCTCTGACAGCGAGAAGACAGGAGAGTGTGAGCAAGGGGATGGGGTGAGAAGCGGTTTGGGGTGACCCACAGAGGCTTTTCAGCTGGGCTGGTCCAGAGCCGGTTGTAGGAGAAGGGAACCGGGAAGGGAGCCTGCATGCACAGTGGCCTCGGACTTCCGCTAAACAGGTCATGATGAACTGTGAAATAAATTATGCGGGAAAAGAACACAACCCGATTTTACGTTTTAGTAAGAGAATTCTGGTCACTGAGAGCGGATTGGAGAGAGGAGACAGGCGGGTGGTTCCTGCAGAGTCTAACCAACACTCTTGCTACAGGAAATCATTGACTGTGTCTGAGTAGCTTCTGTTTTATGTGCATGTTTCCGTAGTGGGTGGTATACTCTGAAGTTGCTAGGTTTTGATGGACTTTAATTCACCTGCTGTGTATCTGAATAGATAATGCTGTGCTGGAGTGCTAATGTCTGTTGCTCTGTTTTTATTATTATTTGCTGGAAATTGACTTGATTACAGTGGTTGGGACGACTGAGTTTGCACTTCTCCCTGCAGATACTGCTTCTAGGCAAGGACCCATAGAAGCTATTCAGAAGTCAGTCCGACTGTTTGAAGAAAAGAGATATCGAGAAATGAGGAGAAAGAATATCATTGGTCAAGTTTGTGATACCCCTAAGTCTTATGACAATGTTATGCACGTTGGCTTGAGGAAGGTGACCTTTAAGTGGCAAAGAGGAAACAAAATTGGTAAGGAAACTAAAGAACATGACACAAAGATTGTCTCTGTTAGAAATAGCAATAGTTACACTTCTTTAGGTTAAATCTTACATGGTTGGTCCTTTTCTCTTAGGGAGGTGGCAAATATACATTGTATCTTTTGCAGAGGGGTTTGGTTTTTGTTTCATTTGTAAAGTGTTTTCTAAGAACAATACAAAAGAGACTTTAGACTAAAGAGAGTTTTCAGTGGTTCATTCAATGGAATGGTTTGGCCTGATAACTCCAGAAGTTGCCAGTGGAGAGCCACGCAACTTTTACCCATTTGTTCTAGTTTGTATTCTTTTTATCTTATTCCCACAAGATCATTATTGAAGCGAGACTGGATACAAATTAAGACAGGACAGTCTTTTCTAAAACATCAGTTAATTTCCAAGTGAAACAGTTTCTTGTAAAATAACTAGTGATAAGATTGTGTGAGAGAAGGAGATGATTATGTTTCAGATCTTTCCCCCATTTAAATGCATTTATCTGGACTTCCCTGGTGGCGCAGTGGTTAAGAATCCACCTGCCAATGCAGGGAACACAGGTTTGAGCCCAGGTCTGGGAAGATCCCACATGCCGCAGAGCAAGTAAGCCCATGTGCCACAACTACTGAGCCTGCGTGCCACAACTTCTGAAGCCTGCTTACCTAAGCCCATGCTCTGCAACAAGAGAAGCCTGCGCAGTGCGATGAAGAGTAGCCCCCGCTCGCCGTAACTAGAGAAAGTCCGCGTGCAGCCATGAAGACCCAACGCAGCCAAAATTAATTTAAAAAAAACAAAACTCTCATTTAAAAACAAATAAATGCATTTATCTGTTGAGCATTTAGGTCTGAAGAAGCAAACAAAGTTGTAATACAAGACTCTGGGAGCCTCAGGACACTGAAGTTTTCGTGGAGCTGTCAGGGAAGACACACTGAAAAGAATCAAGTCCTTTATAAATTGTATTAATTCTTGTTTTCAGTCTTATTCAGCCATATATCCCCTTAGTTTAATGTCCCAAAAGGTGTGTTAGAATATCCCACTAATATCCCACACGCCTGGCCATAGAGCAATGAGGTGCATTGAGACGACAGTCAGGCTTACTCCTGGCCACTAGTCTTGCCCGCCCACCTCGCCCAGACCTCCTTGAGGGCCATAGGGGCTCAGAGGTGTGCACTAGGGGGCTTAGTACTCACCTTCATGCCTCTTCTGGGATTTGCCAGTCAGTTCTACTCTATTCACAGGCATTTACAGGTAAGACATAGTGAAAAGATTGCTTAAGACTTCAGCTATTACGGTTATTAGGGAACATTCAGAAACAGTTTAGATCTTGCAGTAGTAGACTGTAGTAAGCATGGTTATAGATGTATGAATACAGATTTGGAATTGGAAGAGATTATTGTACGTTTCACTGAGTTACAGTGGCCTGGCTTTGGTGGCTGAGAGCAGCTCATTTGTTCCTGTTCACAGGGGAAGGGCAGTATGGGAAGGTCTATACCTGTATCAACGTGGACACCGGTGAACTGATGGCCATGAAGGAGGTGGGTGCTCCAGCCCTCTGGGGGCGTTTCTGTCTGAGGCCTCCGTGTGGTAGAGATTTGGAAGCAAAACTTGTTTATGAGGTTAGAGCTAGCCTGAGTGCTTCCATAGTGAGTCGTCTAGGCCTGAGGTCTGCTTCAGAGCATTTACACCATTGGGACCAAGAGGGGACTTGAGCGGGGTTGGGGGTGGGATTTGTGATAAGGTTCAGAAACGAACAGCTTTTTATCTGCTGGAGGTAGAAAGCAGGAGCAGGGAGCGCCTGAAGAAGGCCCCGGCGGGGGGCACCGAGGGCCGTGGAGGGTGAGGCTAGAGCCGCGCGACCGTTGGTCCCCGAGTGGCTGTGAGGGGGCAGCGGGCACATGTGGCCCCCTCCTTAACCCGTGCGGCATCTCCCCATCTTCCCTGTGTGGCACTTACCCGCGCTGCTTTATGGCCTCATTCCCGCGTGGCTGTAAACTTCGTGAGGGCAGAATCTTATCTCCTCTTTTTATCTTGCCCAGAACCTAAACACCTGTGATTGCTTCCTGAATCACAGGAATGTTTCATGTTTTGGTTAATTCAGTCTGTCGTTATGAAAATGATCCCACTAGCTGTTATCTGACCACATATTCTAAAGCAGGCGTGTTTAATTCAACAAGGAGGAGAGAGCCTGGCAGTGAAGTCACAAACACACTGACCATGGTGCCATGGGGCTGGACAGTGGACATGTCAGCATCCCAGCCCTTGCATTCAAAGTCGGCGTCTTTCTAGCTTGTGACATTGCCAACAGTAATCAACAGCTTTCCTTTTCCAGATTCGCTTTCAACCTAATGACCACAAAACTATCAAGGAAACGGCAGACGAACTGAAAATCTTCGAAGGCATCAAGCACCCCAATCTGGTTCGGTATTTTGGTGTGGAGCTGCATAGGGTAAGCCAACTTTGATCACACTGTTTGGTGTGAGCGGTCAGTGAGGGCACAGATGGAGTCCTGTCCTACATCACAGGTCTTCTCATTTCAGAGCACAGTAACTTTGCCTAATTATCAGGAAATCTCCATGAGTTACATCATTTCTGCCTTCTCTCTGAAACTAGAGGAGTTCTTCCTAAAATGTAAGTTGTAGACTGTAGTCATTAACCCGACATTATAAAGCACTGAAACCCATCCTGCCAACCAGAAGATTTCTCTAATGCCCCTTACACAGCTGTGTGTCCCTTTTTTTTTTCTTCCATTTTTTACTGAACCACTTGAGTACATTGTTCGGTAACGTTTTTTCTCTTATATGTATTTAAGGAACCATTGTGAAATGAGAGAAAATTAAGACCTCAGATGATTTTCCCCCTTGTGTTTAGAGATAAACACTTTGAGGGAAAGAGGATAACTTGGAGCATCTTGGTGGAATATGAGCTTCTGGGGAATTTGGATGTTGGTGATTTTTTACGTTTTTCACAGATAAATTCATATCTGAAAAGGATGTGTTTCAGTACTTGATAATATATTTATAGGGACGGCCCTGTTGTCCCTGTCTGAGATTATAGAGCGGACTGAATTTCAGAGGATTATAGACATTTATCACCTGTGAGTTGGAGATGTTCTTATCCCAACTAGCTGTATAATTCCAGACAGAGGAGGCAGGCAGAGACACGGCTGTAGGGGAGTTAGAAATGACCGTTTTAAGACGAATTCAGTATTCAGGATGGCAAGTGTAGCATACCATTAGAAAGGAGAGTCCTCAGGGGTGTGGCCAGTGAAGCGTTCCAGGTTCTTCACTTAGTGTCCACGTAAACACAAGGCTGCATTTGATTCCTCCCGCAGGAAGAAATGTACATCTTCATGGAGTACTGTGACGAGGGTACCTTAGAGGAGGTGTCGAGGCTGGGACTTCAGGAGCACGTCATCAGGCTGTATTCTAAGCAGATCACCGTTGCAATCAATGTCCTCCACGAGCATGGCATAGTTCACCGTGACGTTAAAGGTAATGCCCACACTCGGCTCCCCGCCAGAGCCAGCTGTGCCCAGCACACAGTGGCTGCCCCCATGTCGCTTCTTCCCACGCCCGCACATCACTTCTCTACAAAGAAATACCTTTACTTGAAGTAGTCTTCTGTAAAGAACCCAGCATTAAGAAACTGTGCAGGACACGTCTCCGTCTAGGAGTGTATAAGTCCGCTGTTCTGTTCAGCACGGCTTTTAGCCAAATCTATTACCCCCAAAATGAAACTTGCTGTTTTGTAGGCTGATTTCGCCTGCCCTGTGTATTTACTAGACATTCGTGCTCAGAGCATCCTTTCTTTTCCTTGTGTCAAGAACCTCGTGTATTTATGTATAAACGTCGTGAATATGTAAAGTGACGGTGAATCGGGAACGCCGGTGTAAGTTATGATACGCAGCCGAGCTTGGGGAGACGTGGACGGGGTTTATTTGCACCACCCTCCTCCAGTGTAGAGTTCGGCTAAAGATCGATTTGGTCACGCTGACTGACTAAAAGTGCTGTTCCCTTCTCACGTGTGGTGAGTAGCCATGCTTCTGTCCCAGAACTGTCCCTCTAGCGTTTACCTTAACCACACCGTGCCCCTGACCTCTGTATTTGGGAGTCTTGTGGATAATTAAAGCGACAAATTAGCTTTGTCTCTAATGGCCCTAGACTGAAGGATTCCACTCTGTCCCATAATCTGAGGCCTAAACAGGTTGACTCTAGAATGGCCGGATTTCAGACCAGGCATTCGCCTCAGAGGGGGCTGGGTTACCCATCACCTGCTTTGCTGGGTGGAAGAATTGTCCGCACTCTCTGAAGTGGCTCCTCTTGAATCCCCAGCATATGCCGATCTTGCTGCCTGCCCGCCCGTCCACCGCGTTACTTTGCTGTCTGGGATCATTCTGGGCATTTGCTTAAATGGCTCTGGGTCAGGCCATGGCATTGCCTGTTTCCAGTTGTTCTGACACAAATTCCACACTCATGGAATGGTACCTTCATGTCGTTGGCCACGGCCATAAAGAGAATCCCTGAGTCCCTGAGTGAAGTCCGTCCGTGTGCATCCTTGGGATATTCTTTATAGCTCATTGTGTCTGAGAGTGTGGGCCTGGGAGCTAGCTCCGGAATCACGCAGTGAGCGCCGTGTGCTTCTCAGGCTGTGAGGACCAGCAGATCGCAGCTCTTCGTGTGGCTTGTTGTCTAAAGTGAGGGGCTCTGTGTCACTTTTGGAAGGAGGTGCCGTCGACACGTAGCACTGAGCCGTGCGGCTCGGTTGGAGTGGCCGCGGCCGGTAGCCTCTGGAGGAGGCAGAGCCGCCCTGGGAGATGAGCGGTAACCCCGGGTTCCAACTGGAGTACGGGCCGGGCCTGTGTACTGCTTGCGGAGATGTGAGACAGTCACAGAACGTGCTTTTCAGGCAGTCTGAAATCAGTCCAGTGGTGGCCTCGGATACAGCTCTGCAGACCAGCAGCATGTGTGCCAGGTCTTGTCTACACGTTGCTTTCTGTTGCAGGCACTGCTGATCGTATATAAACTTAATTTTCAGGGACTGTGGCCACAGGCATTTGTATTTTATGTGTACTTTCTCTTTAAGTATCTCCCTGGGTTTTTAATGTTAGAATTTATGCATGTATTTCAGTTCAGAATTTATTGGTCAGAGCTATCTGCACTGATACTAAAATGTCTTCGCTGTGTTTTAACATTTGTGAATAAGGCTTAAAATCTTTCTATGATTACACTTTGCAAGTGAAGTTTCATAAGTCTTTATAACTTTTGTAAATCAAGTTCCTGATAGTTTAGGTTACCATGTAAACTTTAAAATGCCTGTGTTGTGTTTTAGAGGCTCACAACTCCTTATTTCTTGTTAGGTGCCAACATCTTCCTTACCTCATCTGGACTAATCAAGCTGGGAGATTTTGGATGTTCAGTAAAGCTTAAAAACAATGCTCAGACCATGCCTGGTGAGGTGAATAGCACGCTGGGGACAGCAGGTGGGTCCAGCTAGATTTGTCTTTGCATCGGGGCTCACTCCAGTGTGCTGGGACCCCGGCTTTCCCTTTTCCTCCTGGTCAGCAGACGTGGAGAGCAGGTGAGGGCATCCAACCAGACGGGGGAGGAGCCCCCCCCCGAAAGCGCTTGTCAGATTGGGAAATCACTTTTCTCCCTTAGACTTAAAGGAGGGAAGAAAGGCCTCTTTTCTTCCCAGAAAAACCTTGTCATTCACGTTGGGTTTATTAAAACTATTCTAGTCAAAACAACATGTTTAAATGGTGATTATTTGATTGTTTAGAAACACGTCATAAAATTTTACATCCTCCTTTGCAGGTTAAATTTCATATTCTCATTGCAATACAATTTATCTGAATATTTGCATGTTCAGAATTGTCTTTTAGAAGATATTTTGGCTCCTAAAATGTCCATCTGAGAAATTGATTTGAAATATTTATTTTCAAGTTTTGACGTTTCTTAGTATATAATTCAGAGAAAGTTCCTCCCCCCCCCACCCCCGAACAAATTAGTTGTTTCTTCTATGTGGAATATTAGGCGATATTAGTGTATTGCTTGGCTCTAGTACTACATGGTGCTATATTTATAACCCGTTCTTATCACCATATCTGTGACTTTTAAAGCATACATGGCCCCAGAAGTCATCACTCGCGCCAAAGGAGAAGGCCACGGGCGTGCGGCCGACATCTGGAGTCTAGGGTGTGTCGTCATAGAGATGGTGACTGGCAAGGTGAGCAGAGCCTGCACCGGGGGCAGGGGGACTTGAGGAGGGCACTTTACGTTAACAGAGCAGTAATTGTGGTCTTACTATCATTATGAATACTGTGGACACATTTCCTGCAAAATAGAGAACATGACCTGTCAAAAGATAAGTAAGTTAAGACAAGTGACAAACTAGGAACCAAATATTTATAAGATACATGACTTAGAGAATTCCTCAGAGGAACAAAAAAAAGCATAATTCTCAAAACACAGAATTAAGCAGCTGTGAAAAGAAACAGGAAGTTGAAAACTTACATCTCTACAAAGACTGGCACAAGAATGCCCATATCACCTTTATTCATAATTGCCAAAACTTGGAAGCAACCAAGATATCTTTCAAATGGATAAACTGTGGTAATCTACATGAAGGAATATTGTACAGCAACCAAAAGAAATTGGGCCATGAAATGACATGGAGAAACCTTAAAAGCACATTGCTGGGCTTCCCTGGTGGTGCAGTGGTTGAGAGCCCGCCTGCCGATGCAGGGGACACGGGTTCGTGCCCCGGTCCGGGAAGATCCCACATGCCGCGGAGCGGCTGGGCCCGTGAGCCATGGCCGCTGAGCCTGCGCGTCCGGAGCCTGTGCTCCGCAACGGGAGAGGCCACAACAGTGAGAGGCCCGCGTACCGCAAAAAAAAAAAAAAAGCATATTGCTAAGTGAAAGAAACTAATCTGGGGAATTCCCTGCTGGTGCAGTGGTTAGGACTCGGCACTTTCACTGCTGAGGGTGCGGGTTCGATACTTGGTCGGGGAACTAAGATCCTGCAAGACTCGAGGCATGGCCAAAAAAAGAAACAAGCCAATCTGAAAACACCATGTACTGTATGATTCCAACTATATGACATTCCAGAAGAGGCAAAACAATAAAGGCAGTAAAAGATCAATGGTTGACAGGGCCTCTGGGAGAGGGAGGGAAGGACAAATAGGTAGAGCACAAGCGTTTGCAGGGCAGTGAAACTGTTTTGTATGATGACATAGTATCTGAAAGTTGATCTTCTGATGAAGATCCCACTAATGAAAAATTATACAAATATACAGAGGCACAGTGTGTGGGGGGGTGTAGCCATTACTTATAAAGCAAAAAAGTTAGAAACCTCTTAAGTGTTACTAGTAGGAAATTATTATACAGCTATACCTCACAGCTGCTGAAAATAAGTGCTTAGTAACTATTAGCTAATATTATTTCTATTAGCATTAACATAGAAAGATGCCCATGGTATCTGTTATTTCAGTCAAGCCATGCATTAGAAAAAGAACAAGTTCTCAAATTGAAGAACATATATCTCAATAACTAAACGATGGTCCACAAATTAGAATGCCATACAAACTCAGTCCTTTCCCCCATGAATCTAATTTCCCTGTAATCATAATAAAATAATCTAAGCTTTGCAAATTATCAATAATTTGATGCCGATTATTCAACAAGGTAGCATATTAAACATCCCTGTATGATAGCTGTTGAATTTTGTTTGATTGACATTTTTATATTATTTTATATGTTACATTTTTTTATTTACATGATGATGGCATCTAGATAATACTGGACTAATTGGACACCTAAATGGGGTAGGCAGACTATGCTCACCACCTGGTTTTGTAAATAAAGTTTTATTGGCACATGGTCATACCCATTCCTTTATCATATTATAGCCTAAGGCTGCTTTCATGCTACAGTGGGAGAATTGAATAGGTGTGACAGAGACCATATGGCCTGCAAGCCTAAAATAGTTACTGTTTGGCCCTTTAAGTAAAAGTTTGCCGGCCTCAATATGTGTCAACACTGAGATGCCTAAAAAGAGATTGGGCAGTTGCATTTCTGTATGGCCATGTAGTATTGAAACCTGATTTTTTTTTTCTGTTTTTAGAGACCTTGGCATGAATATGAGCACAACTTTCAGATTATGTACAAAGTGGGAATGGGGCATAAGCCACCAATCCCTGAAAGATTAAGCCCAGAAGGAAAGGACTTCCTTTCTCACTGCCTAGAAAGTGAGCCCAGGATGAGGTGGACGGCCAGCCAGCTCCTCGACCATTCCTTCGTCAAGGTTTGGCAGATTGCTGTGTAGCCCTCTCCTTGTTTAAGTATTTGAGTTTTGATCGCATCTGGCACTTAAGGAAATTTGGAAACTTAAATATAAAATATCTATATCTGAAATGGGAAGAAACTAAATGTATTATGCTGGGGAATTTTGTATGCTTTTTCTTTTGGAAAATGTTCGTCGAGGTTCTCCTCCTTGATCCATTTGGATGGTTTGAGGTGCACTTGGGACTATTAAATGGAATTTTAAATGGGACTGGATGAAAGGCACAATTTTCCCTCTTTTAGAATACACAGGTTAGTAACAACAAATCTCTACTGGGAGAGTAGAGACAGGGGAGTAATGACTAAGCATTATGGTAAGAGCTGTGATAATGGTATATATGCCATGTTGTAGGGTCACTGAAAAGAGGAATTTAATCCAGTCGGGTAATCCCAGCTATTACTCTTTTTTTTTTTTTTTTCACTCTTTTTATTTATTTTTGGCTGTGTTGGGTCTTCCTTGTGGTGAGCGGGGGCTACTCTTCGTTGAGGTGCACGGGCTTCTCATTGCGGTGGCTTCTCTCGTTGCGGAGCCTGGGCTCTAGGCACGTGGGCTTCAGTAGTTGTGGCGCACAGGCTTAGTTGCTCCTCGATATGTGGGATCTTCTCGGACCAGGGCTCGATCCCGGGTCCCCTGCATTGGCAGGTGGATTCTTCCCTGGTGGCGCAGTGGTTAAGAAAGTCCCTGTTAACTTTCTTTAGAGTGAGATGCCCGAGCTGTTTGAGAGGGTTTAGCCAGGTCAGGAAACGCAGGGAGGAGTATGGCGGACAGAATGGAAGAGACATGGAAAGGCTCACTGCTAAGAGGGTAAAGCACCCAAAGAACTGTGTATCGGTACATACTGATGGAGTACAGGATGTGGAAAGTGGCAAAACATAAGGCTGGGAAAGTAAGCAGGGACCACATGAAGGGATTTCAGTTTTATTGTAAGCATGACATGATTAAGTTGTGTTTTAGAACAGTCACTCTGGAGGTGAGAGACTAGCTGGGAAGCTGCTGGGTTGGGAGTGGGAGGTCAGGGGTGAGTCACCAGCCGTATATAGGAGTGAGAATGGCCATGAGTGAGTAACTGATGGGATGTGAAAGGTGCGTGACGGGGAGGAGTCCAGGACGGCTCCCGGGCTCTGGCTTGTGTCACCAGGTTATCAAGATTCCATTTGCCAAGGTAGGTAAAGAGGGCATCTGGTTGAGGCTTGCGTCGGGAGATGATGGTCTCCTCTTTGGTAGATTGAGTTCGAGGCGTATTTGGAATATCCGTTGGGGGATTTTAGACAGGCATTTGGATATTTTGGACTGGCACTCGAGAGAACTGGGATAGGATATGGATTTGAGAGAGAGAAATATTGCTGGGAGAGCATTTAGGGGAGACATGGAATGAGAGTGGAAACCTGGAGAAAACATTTACAGGGTCCTGCAGAGGAGCTCCTGATACAGGAAAGGAAGATTCAAGAGAGGGGTCACAGTATTTCTGGGTGAGTGAAATTAAGTAATCAATAGCTGGATATGCTGCATAGATATTAGGGATTTGTAATTAAATAAAAATGTATTTATTCTTTATAAAGTATATAAGCAATTTTTATTGACTTGATATTGTACAAATATGTTCTTTTTTTAATGTATTAAGCCCTTTTTTTTAAAAAATTATTTATTTATTTATTTATTTTTGGCTGTGTTGGGTCTTCGTTTCTGTGTGAGGGCTTTCTCTAGTTGCGGCGAGCGGGGGCCACTCTTCATCGCGGTGCGCGGGCCTCTCACTATCGCGGCCTCTCTTGTTAAGGATCACAGGCTCAGTAGTTGTGGCTCACGGGCCTAGTTGCTCCGCGGCATGTGGGATCTTCCCAGACCGGGGCACGAACCCGTGTCCCCTGCATCGGCAGGTGGACTCTCAACCACTGCGACACCAGGGAAGCCCCACAAATACATTCTTAAAAATGCTTTCAATAGTCAATTCATAGAGCAGTAACTTAGCACTGACATTTCGTTGCATTGATTACGCCTTTGCTCTGTGCCAGGCACAGTGCTGGGAGCACCAAGATGCACTGATTATGACTTACCTCTGAATCTCACATGTGGCACGAATAGGGTTCAGCTCTCTCCTGCCTTCCTCACAGGTTTGCACAGATGAAGAATGAAGCTAATCGCTCTGTGGCCTAGTAGTGTGTGTACTCGGAAAATTCTCTTAATCACTACTGTATGTAATATTTACATAAGGACTGTGCCGAGAAGCAGTATAAGCCTTTTTAACCTTCCAAGACTGAAGACTGCACAGGTGACAAGCGTCACTTCTCCTGCTGCTCCTGTTTGTTCGACGTGGCACGGGGCCCTCCCGCGTGATGGTGTCCACGAGGTAAAGAAGCTGCATGTTAAGTGCCATTACTACTGTACACGGACCACCGCCTCTGTCGCCTCTGTTTCTCGGGTGACTGAGAACCGTGACATCAGTGTAGTATTTTTGACCTTCCTAGGTTCAAAAGCAGTCGTAGTGTTATCAGGCGTCCTGGGCCTTGTTGATCTCGTTTGTCGAGTGCACTGACTGTGAAACCTCACCTGTTGTTGTTGGCAAGCCACGGGTTTGTTATGCAAAAGGCTGATTCATGAAATTTAAGAAAAAGGTTCTTTTTTCAATAAATGGTTTATTTTAGGAAAGCTCAGTTATATTGTCTTTAATGGTTATCAGCTTCAGAGCCAACACATTATCTGATACAGAGGTCTGTCCTTGTCACTCATGTGTTCCTCAACAGAAGGGGTACAGTCAAGTGTGCGGAAGGTGGGCGCTGGGTTAGGAGTTCCTTTAGGGTCTAGAATCTCCTTGCTGCAAAGGGAAAGAGAGAAATGAAACAACACTAAGGATGGAAGAGGCCCTTTTAAATCTTTGTATATTAACTGCACGTTTATAGCAGATAAAAGTTTAAGCCTTGTTATCACGTGTTGGCGGCTCGGTTTATTTTCATATCAAGATGTATAGGTGCTGGGTCAGTGTAAATACCGCTGAATAATCTCTTGACAAGAAAGCATCTTTTTCAGAATGTAAATATTTCAGCAGTTAGTTTTCTAAAATAGCCCAAATTATATGTCACTGATGGTGTTCTTTTCTTTCTTTCTGCTATTAAATTTTTTTAAAGATTGACCGTAAAGCTTCCTGAAATCTTTTTAGAAGATATCTGACTCATTCCTTATACATAGCAGCTGACTCTGGACAAGTAATTTCTCAAGCAGGTTCTGTATTCACCTTCCCTCCAGAGTAGTAGATCCCCTCACATAGAAATTAATGTCCTTGAGAAAGCTGGCATCACGGAAGGATTTGTACAGACACTTAGATTTTTTTTTTTCAGTAGAATTTTTTTTCAGTGTTTTTAAATGGCTTTTTGAGGTGTAATTTACCAATATGTAATATTTAAAGTATACAGTTCAGTGATTTTTAGGATAGTTACATAGTGTACAGCCATCATCATAATCCACCTTGGAACAGTTCCATTACCCCAGCAAGAAAGCTGTTGTCCATTTGCAGTCACTCGTCACTCCTACCCCCAGCCTTAGGCAGCCACTGAGCCACTTACTGTCTCTATAGATTTGCCTGTTGTGGACATTTAATATAATGGTCTTTTGTGTCTGGCTTCTTTCACTTAGTATGGTAATTCGGAGGTTTATGCGCGTTACAGCGTTGCGTTAATACTTCACTCCTTTTTATTGCTAAACATCATTCCGCTGTATGGATACGCCACGTGATTTATTTCTTCAGTTATTATGAATGATGCTGCTCTGAACACTTGCATACAGGTCTTTGTGTGCACCTATATTTTCCTTTCTCTTGAGAGTGGAACTGCTAGCTCACATGGTAAATCCATGTTCAATCTTTTAACAAACTGTCAAACTGCTTCCAAAGTGGCTGCATTTTCTTAATTCCCAACCAGCAACACAAGAGAGTTCTAGCTTCTCCATACCTTTGTCAACACTTAATATTGTCTTTCTTTCTGTAGTAGCCATTCTAGTAGATGTCAAGTGTTATCTCATTGTACTTTTGATCTGCATTTCTCTGACCATGGTGAGCATTTCTTGTGCTTGTTGGCACAAGAAATTCATGTATCATTCATATATCTTTTTTGGTGAAGTGTCTGTGTGAATCTTTTGCCCATTTTTATATTGGGTTATTTGTCTTCTTATTGAGTTGTGAGAGATTTTTATATATTCTGGATACAAGTCTTTACTAGACATTTGACTTGCAAATGTTTGTTTTTTCCCCCAGTCTGTGGCTTTTCACATTTTTAATGGTTTCTTCTGAAGTACAGAAGTTTAAAATTCTGAAGTCTGGTTTATCAACTTGTTCTTTATTGCATGTGCTCTTGATATCCTATCTAAGAAATCATGACTTGACTCAAGATCATGAAGATTTACACCTATAGTTTCTTCTAAGAGTCTTATAGTTTTAGCTCTTATATTTAGGTCTATCATCTATTTTTAGTTAGTGTTTGTGTATCACATCAGATAAGGGTCGAGGTTCATACTTTTGCATGTCGATATTTATTAGACCCAGCATTCATTTGTGGAAAAGACTGTTCTTTCTCCATTGAATTGTTTTGGCATCCTTGTTGAAATCAGTTGACTATAAATCTAGGGGTTTATTTCTGGACTCTCAATTCTGTTCCATTGATCTATATAGCTGTCTTATGTAGAACCACACTGCCTTGACTAACATAGCTTTATAGTAAATCTTGAAGTTGGGAAGTGTGAGTTCTTCAATTTGGTTCTGCTTTTTCAAGATTGTTTTGGCTATTCTGGGTCATTTGTATTTCCCTATTAACTTTAGGATCAGCTTGTCAATTTCTGTTCTCCCCCCAACCCCCATCAAAAAAAAATCAGCTGGGAATTTGATAGATTGCATTGAAAATATAGAACAATGTGGAGAGTATTGTTATCTTAACAATATTACGTTTCCCAATTCATGAACAGGACAGCTCTCCATTTATTTGGACCTTTAATTTCTCTCAGCAGTGCTTTGTAGTTCAGTGTACAATTCTTGAACTTTTTAAGTCTGTTTCTAAGTATTTTATTCTTTTCATGCTATTGTGAATGAAAGTATTTTCTGAATTTCTTTTCAGATTGTTCATTGCTAGTATATCAGTACAGTTGATTTTTGTATACTGGTCTTTTATCCCATGGCCTTGCTGAACTTGCTTAATAGCTCTAGTAGTTGTTTTGTAGACTCCATAGAATTCTCTACATATAAGATCATGTCATCCAAGTATAAAGACAGTGTTTCTTCTTCCTTTACAACCTGGATGCCTTATATATTTTTTCTTGACTAATTGCACTGGCTAGATCCTCCGTCCAGTACAATGTTGAACAGCACTGGTGAGAATAACATTCTTGTCATGATTTTGACCTTAGGTGGCAACATTCATTCTTTTAATTTATGGTGTTAGTTGTGGGGTTTTGGTAAATGCCCTTTATCAGGTTGAAGATGTTTCCTTCTTTTCCTGGTTTACTGAGAGTTTTTATCATGACTAGTTGTTCGATTTTGTCAAATGTTCTTTCTGCATCTATTGAGATGATCAGATGATTTTTGTGCTTTATTAATATGGTGTACTACATCAGTTGATTTTTGGATATAAGCCAACCTTGCATTCCTGGGATGCATCCTAGTTGATCATTCTTTACAATCCCGTCTTTGTATTGCTATTGCAATTTGTAATGTTTTGCCTCTGTATTACATGAGGGATATTGCTGTGTAGTTTTCATTTCTTGTGATTGTCTGGCTTTGGTATCAGGATAATGCTGGCCTCATACAATGAGTCGGGATGTTTTCCTCCTCTTAGAGATTGTGAAGAACTGGTATTATTTACCATACTTCTTTAAATGTTTGGTAGAATTCACTAGTGAAACCAACTGTGCCTGGGTTTCTTTGTGGGAATTAATTAATAATTCAGTAATACTTTTAAGTTCTGTAAGGTTTGTAGTGATGTCTACTTCTTTAGTCTTGATTTTAGTATTTTGTGTTTTCTTACTCAGATCTTTTCAGAGAATCAATTCTTGTTTCATTAATATTCTTTATTGTTTTTCTGGGTTCCATTTCATTTTTTTCCCTCACACTAATCTTTATTATTTCCTTCTTTCTGCATGCTTTGGGTTTAATTTGCCTTTTGTTTCGTTTTGTTTCTTAAGATAGAAGATGGTGAAGGTAAAAATTATTGTAAAAATAATCCACAAGACCATTTCCTTTTATATATATAGTTTACAAATAAAGCATGTATCTTGAACATATTGTAAGGATAGTTAAAAAACTGTAATGTAAAAGCAGGGGGTAGATTTTCTTTTTTCTTCTAAAATAGCAGCCTCAACTACTGACATTATATTCTCTAGAGTGAGGTCAGCAAACCTTTTCTGTAAAGGGCCAGAGACTGAATATTCTTGACTTTGCAGGCTATAGGATCTTGGTTGCAACTACTCAACCCTGCTGATGTAGCATAAAAGCAGCCACAGCAACACGTATATGACTAGATGTGGCTGTGTTCCAATAAAACTTTATTTACAAAACAAGCAGCAAGTGGGTCTTAGTTTGCTTAATGCTGCTCTAGATCATTAAGCAAAATTAAGAAACATCCTTTTCCTAGGCCAGTAGAACTTATACAAGAGTATAAGCTTTCAGAGGCCACGTGTAATGCTGCCTTATTCACGTCTGTATACTGCCGTGAAAAGGCCACGTGTAATGCTGCCTTATTCACGTCTGTATACTGCCGTGAAAAGGCCACGTGTAATGCTGCCTTATTCATGTCTGTATACTGCCGTGAAAAGGCCACGTGTAATGCTGCCTTATTCACGTCTGTATACTGCCGTGAAAAGGCCACGTGTAATGCTGCCTTATTCACGTCTGTATACTGCCGTGAAAAGGCCACGTGTAATGCTGCCTTATTCATGTCTGTATACTGCCGTGAAAAGGCCACGTGTAATGCTGCCTTATTCACGTCTGTATACTGCCGTGAAAAGGCCACGTGTAATGCTGCCTTATTCACGTCTGTATACTGCCGTGAAAAGGCCACGTGTAATGCTGCCTTATTCATGTCTGTATACTGCCGTGAAAAGGCCACGTGTAATGCTGCCTTATTCACGTCTGTATACTGCCGTGAAAAGGCCACGTGTAATGCTGCCTTATTCACGTCTGTATACTGCCGTGAAAAGGCCACGTGTAATGCTGCCTTATTCACGTCTGTATACTGCCGTGAAAAGGCCACGTGTAATGCTGCCTTATTCATGTCTGTATACTGCCGTGAAAAGGCCACGTGTAATGCTGCCTTATTCACGTCTGTATACTGCCGTGAAAAGGCCACGTGTAATGCTGCCTTATTCACGTCTGTATACTGCCGTGAAAAGGCCACGTGTAATGCTGCCTTATTCACGTCTGTATACTGCCGTGAAAAGGCCACGTGTAATGCTGCCTTATTCATGTCTGTATACTGCCGTGAAAAGGCCACGTGTAATGCTGCCTTATTCACGTCTGTATACTGCCGTGAAAAGGCCACGTGTAATGCTGCCTTATTCATGTCTGTATACTGCCGTGAAAAGGCCACGTGTAATGCTGCCTTATTCATGTCTGTATACTGCCGTGAAAAGGCCACGTGTAATGCTGCCTTATTCATGTCTGTATACTGCCGTGAAAAGGCCACGTGTAATGCTGCCTTATTCACGTCTGTATACTGCCGTGAAAAGGCCACGTGTAATGCTGCCTTATTCACGTCTGTATACTGCCGTGAAAAGGCCACGTGTAATGCTGCCTTATTCACGTCTGTATACTGCCGTGAAAAGGCCACGTGTAATGCTGCCTTATTCATGTCTGTATACTGCCATGAAAAGGCCACGTGTAATGCTGCCTTATTCATGTCTGTATACTGCCGTGAAAAGGCCACGTGTAATGCTGCCTTATTCACGTCTGTATACTGCCGTGAAAAGGCCACGTGTAATGCTGCCTTATTCATGTCTGTATACTGCCGTGAAAAGGCCACGTGTAATGCTGCCTTATTCATGTCTGTATACTGCCGTGAAAAGGCCACGTGTAATGCTGCCTTATTCATGTCTGTATACTGCCGTGAAAAGGCCACGTGTAATGCTGCCTTATTCACGTCTGTATACTGCCGTGAAAAGGCCACGTGTAATGCTGCCTTATTCACGTCTGTATACTGCCGTGAAAAGGCCACGTGTAATGCTGCCTTATTCATGTCTGTATACTGCCGTGAAAAGGTGAACTATTCACCCCTCAGGTCAAAACTGAGGCGGGGTGGCTGTGTGCTCACAGGGCTGGCTCCCGTGGGCTTGTACACAGGTGCTGAAGGCAGCTCCAGGAGGAGTCTGAGCTGTGGCTGCTCAACAGTGCACGTCTGCCTACACAAGGGCAGCTCTGGCCCTTGAAGCATATGCCTTTTTTTCCCCTAGTAAGTGGAGGATCGCATATTTTTCCAAAATCAGTGAGCTTGTTCCTACCAGCGTGTCGAAGCAGGTGACTCCCTTATTAGCTGCAGTGTCTAAAGTCACTGCCTTGCAAATCACTCATTTAACGGCATGATAGAAACTTCTGTGCTGCTTGGAATTTTTCACCCTCCCTGTAGCCCAACAGCCTGTTAAATTCCCAGCCTCATCCTGATTCAACATCAGAAGGGTCACCAATCTTCTGCTCTGGGATGGGTCCTCTAGTCACGTGCTCCAGCAGCCTGCCATTTCATCACATCACTTTTTTTCTTCTTGAGTCAACTATTATAAATTCTAGAGGCACGGCTCTTTCCCTATATTAGGTGATTTTTTTTCTTATCCATTTAAATCATTCCTGTTTGACTGACGTCTTCCCAACACCTGTGCAGCTTTAGTGGTTTCCTACCCACCTTCCAAAGGAAATTATTACTATTCAGCAACCGTAACTTCTTGTTCATACTGCTTACCTCCTTAAAATTCAAAAGAACACAGTTGCCAGAAATTTCAAAACTCTTTAGTCACTCCAGCATGTGAAACAAGACTGTATGAAAAAAATATTAAAGGTAAAAATTGTATGAGTCGCACTCAGTGAAAAGCTTCACCAGTACAGCCCCAGGAGATATTTTCTAGATACTGCGAAGATCTAAGTAAGGGCTTACTGTCGTTTTTTTAATCAGTTCATAACCTTAATATTCAAATAGGACAAGGCTGCAGGGGCCGAGGAATGCCTCCTTTGGAACTGCTTACCCTTCACTGGAGAAACGCTATGCTTTCTTCACTGATAGCTGAAGTTTAGAGGGTTGACCAATTTTACTCTGGCCTAATTGTGCTTGAGAAAGATTTTTATTTTTACTTCAGGACAGGGAGTCAGAAGACAATTGAAAGTCGATTCTTAAGGCCTCTGAATCAGTGTCCCTTCATGGCTGCTCACTGTGACCCTGTGTGAGGGGCCCAGGAGCCCGCCCTGCCCCCGCGGAGGTGACACTGAGGGGACATACATTAGCTATTGAGGTGAAGTTCTGATATTCTGCTCTTTCTGACCAAAATAATGGTCATTTCCGACAGCTGAATGTCATAAACAGATACCAGTTGGTGGCAAATGCTGTGAATGGTCTCAGATGTCACAGATCAAGAGAAACGGGAGTGTGCGCTCAGTCGCCTCCTGTGAGGTGTCCGCCTGGCGTTTTGGATGCCAGTGTAGCAGGACAGGAAGCCTCGGGGCATCAGAAGTGCTTGGTTTGCATTTAAATTGATTGGAAGCTCTGGAAATACTCAAAACCCGTGCCAGGGATGCAGGAGTGTGAGATGCAGCCTCGGAGAGCTCGGGGCACCCGCTCGTTCATAGTTGCCAGGTCCGGCGCTGAGGCTCAGGTGACCCGGTGAGGGCCGAGGCCCTCTGCCTTCTGTAGGGGGTCGGGGTCGTTACGGAGGGCAGAGGGGCTGGCCCTGGGAAGACTGCTTGCTTGTTTGTTTGGAGAAAGACCGGCTGCCCTGGCAGCTCAGCCCCGTCCCACCCCCCCCGTAGCAGGAAGGCAGGGCCAGCGCGGCAGTGAACACGTGTGTTCCAGCTTCTTTATTTTGTGCTCTGTAAACAGCGCGCTGGAACTGCACGGTTAAGGCGTTGGAAACACTGTTGCTGAAGGAGGTGACACTGAACAGGACAACCTGAGTGACGTGTCACAGAGTAAACAGGAGGGTCACACTGGTGGGTGCCCTTCCGAGAAGCTCTAGGGCAGGAGGGGCGGTACACGGCCAGCTGCAGGCACAGTCGGAGCCCACGCTGCTTCCGCGGCAGGAAAGAGTGGCACTGGCAGCCCTCCTGTGTCACCCGGCAGACTGGCGGTCGCCAGAGGGTTTGTTCTTCCTGCTCTAACCCAGCAACCCTGAGCAAAGTCTGACTAGCGCTTTAGACAGTGCTGGATGAAACCTCTTGTTTTGAACAGGTCCCTCCACGGATGCCTTCTCGCTTCTGTCCATGTTTACAAGTAAGTTCTTAAAGCCTCCGAAAGCCTAATCTGTTTGGCTTGGGGACCAGCCAGGCCACTGTTCCACTCCACCAGGAGAGAAACCGGAAACCAGCGGGGTCTGGTGTGTGTCTGTCACATCAGCTCTTTCTACGTTTTGGCCACACAGCTACTGGATATTACATGTAAATCACTGTCTTTCAGACCCACTCAGCATATATTAGAAAAACACATTCATCAGTAGCTACTGTTTTTTTTTTTTTTAACAAGGGTTTCTTTAGAGAATACAGCAGCCAGGAGACACTCCAGTACGACTGTGTGATCCTAGGAAAAAGGCAAACTGTGGTCTCTCTTCAAAAGGTAAACAAGGTGGCCGACTAGCCCAGAACGGGCATCCGCTTTTCCTCCATGTCAGTCACAGAATCAGTCCACCTTCCTTAAACTCATCTCAGATGGTTGGTGTTTTCTAAATAAAGTCCCTTTATGGGCTTGGTTCCTAGAAGAAGTGCATTAAACACCCTGCCTCAAAGCTGCAGGTCTCGGACATGGCCCTTAACACCTGGGAGGACCCTGCACTGATCTCCAGTCTGCAGGAAACTTTGCATTTTTCTCTTCCACATTGGGTTTCGGAGCAGCCTCTGAGCAGGGCTGACCTAAGCTGCCATGGGATGGAGATGTCAGACAGGCAGGACGTGATGCTTGTATTTCATCCTGCACTGCTCGGGGACAGAGAGCCGGCTTCGCATCCACAGGTTTTTAATCCTTAGAAAAGTAAACGCCCTGGGAACCAGCACCGTTCTCTGCTGAAGAGATTGTGGCATCGGCAAGACCTGGACAGGGTGAAGGGATTCGGGGAGGGGTGCTTGTCTCTGCCATTACGGTAACAGGCAGGAGGAACACCACATCCCTGTACTGCCAAACGAAATGTTTTTTCATGGAGGGAGCTGAACAACTGAAACGCCGTTAGGATCTCTCCCCAGCAGCCCACGCGCTCTGGTTTCCTAAGGAGAATGTTTTGCCCGCCTTCCTCCAACCTGGACCCTTACGTCTGCACTGGTGAGCAGCTTTGTTTGCTTCTTATGTTTTGTGTTTGGTCCCAGAGCCAATTCAGGTTAAATGTCCGTGGGTCCCTTTTATGTTCCAGGAAGAAGGAGTGGCTGTATGTTATCAGAACTTAGATTACTGCTGTTGACTGGGAAGATGACACGGAGGAAAAGGACACATTTTTGGACACTCCAAGGTAATTTCTGAGCATTTTTGAGAAGTAGCAGCATGGAGGCAACTTTCTAAGCTTTCCCCCTTATTTATGTAATGCTTTAGGAGTCTTAAAATGTGATCACATATACTGCTTCATTTCATCCTTGAGACAACCCAAGAGGTAGGTGTTATCACCCCCATTTTACAGTTGGGAAAACAGAGGTAAAATGGCTCGCACAAGGTCTTACAGGGACTTGGCTGCAGGGTTCCGTAAGGGTGAACCTTGTAGCTCGGAGCACAGCCAGCGCTTCTGGCTGCTCTTCTCTGTCTTCTCCCACGGAGCTAGGAGACCCCAGGGTAGAACGGCCCAGGTGTGAGCCAACACGCGGGAACACGGGTGCACACCTGAGGTGCTTGTCCCCGGGCTGCTGCCCACAGAGCTCTGCGCTTGCGGGGAGGCAGCGTTTGGAACTGGCAAGCGGCCTTATGCACGTGGCTTCCCCACCCCGCCCTCGGGGACTCCAGTAGGAGTCCACTCACCCCAGCCTCACCGACACTCTCTTCCCACAACTACGCCAGGACGTTCCCCTTTTCACTTCTGCTGATCTGTATCAATGGTCCTGTAAGCAGAGAGCTGCTCTTAAACCCTCTCGTAACTTCACTTGTGCTTGGTAAGCGCTCAGTGACTAAGAGCAGACGTGGGACATGATTCGGAATAGAATAAGCCTTTAAATAGTATTTGGCCGACTTTTATATGGGACCGTTCATCCCTTCTTACATAATCGCAGCAAAATAGGAGGTAAGTACCGGGTGGCATGGGGCAGTCCAGGGAAAAAGGCTGCTCCAGTTCGGCGCACGTTCCCGTCAGGCCCACCCAGCGCTGCGGCGGCGCGGCCCGGGACGCGTGCTGTGTGGTGTCTACTCGTTCTCCTCCGGAAACGTCACTGCTTTTCTCTGTTCTTCTGCCTCTGGCGCCTGTTGACTGACAGCAGTTTGCCACAATCCTGCACGTGGACCGTGACTCCCAAGACCGTCCTAGATGCCGAGGAGCAGGGCTCTTCCGCGTCGTGGCAGTCTGGGCTTCCAGAAGCAAAGCAAAAGCCCGGGGGGACCACGTACCACAGTGTCTGCTCAGCCTGACCCTGCTTGGAGGAGCTCCTGGGCTCCGGCGTGGTCCTCTGTTAAAGTGAGCCTGCATTTGTTTGGGGACCAATTTCTGCTTGCTACCGAGATGAGCAGAGGCTGTAAAGTCACCATCTCTCAAATCGCTGCAGAACGCCCAGGCTTTATTTTAATGCTCGGCTTCAAGACGAGGTTCTTCAGGAAGTTGGGCACATCTTCAGGACTTCGGCCGGAGACTCCACTGCAGGGAGACTGGGGAACCACCACCGCCTCCCAGGGGCCCCGTCACCATGTCCTGCGGACACGGCTCAGCTGGCCTCCTGGCTCCTGCCGTCTCCACGCAGACACTCGCAGGCTCCTGCGTTTGCAGACCCAGCTCGTCTAGCCACCCTGGCCCACGGGCCCTCTTCCCCCCCAGACCCCTCCTGTGAGCACCCTCCAGAGCACCGTGGTCCAGACTCCAAAACGCAAGGCAGGGGCTGAATGGAAGGAGGGAGCGGGCTGTGTGAACACACCACACAGGAGCCAAGCACTTTAATTTTCTTTTTTTTGGAGGCATAATTTAGTCATCTTACCTAAAGTGACTTGCACTCTGTCTGTGGCAATCCAGGGTTACAGAAAACTCAGCACCAAAGGATGGACGGGGACTCCCCGAGTGTTCCCCACGTCTGCCCTCCCCCTGCACCTCAAGTACCCTCCGAATGATCACACTCACCGGCACCTCATCCTCGCTCACACGTGTTCCTGCCCATCGCACGTACACACACAGACTCACACGGAAAGAAAGAGAACCGAAGCCCACTAAAGCACGGGGGGAAAGGATTTAAGCACATTTCCTCCCCATCTGGCGCTGAGACCATGCCCCTGCCTCCCCAGCAGGGGCTCACCCAGTTTCATCACTGGGTCCCTCCAAGGATGATGGCAGCATCCACCAGTCCTCCAAGGTCCCCTTTGGATGGTGGTGCACCCTGGGTCAGTCGCTGTGTTTCTTCTGCTTGCTGTCCATGTTGCCGTAGGCGGAGCCCTTGTCAATTTCCGTGACACCAATCATCCATCGGACCCCCATGGAAGCTGCAGAAATAGGAAGGGCAGGTTAGGAGAAGCCCGCAGGAACTCCGCTGTGATTTGCCCGATGGGAACCAAAGAAGGGAGCTTTGTAAATCTCAAGCATCAGCTGAGAGCTGGCTGACTTGGGTGCACTTCATAATCCCTGCCTCAGTTACCCTTGAGCATGGGTGCCGGGCTCTAACCGGACTAGGGGACATTAAAACAGAGCAAGGCTGTTCCGGTGGCAAGTTTTAATCCTTCTGCACTGGAGGTGAACAGAACGTGGTGAGCCGTACCCCGCTGTGCCCAGGGGCTTGCAGAATTCCTCTGCTTCCTATGCCGATCCCTAAGGCGAAGAGGACTCTGGTGATCGCAGTGCAGTAACTTCCAAGCACCCTTCAGCAAGGCTTAATGAAGGACATACCAGGCCCTGGGCAGTGCAGCAGCTCGAATTCCCCTTTAGCGCCCAGCATGTCCCAGCATTGCTTTTGGTGCAAGTTTTAGAGCAGCAGACAAGCAAAGTCCCTGCCTGCCTTTTCTCCGACGGCAGGATTTGGCCCAAACAGAGAAAGTGTAGGACGCACACCAGAGCCCGGTTTAACCGCTAGGAGGCTGGAAAACACGGTCTAGAGCGCAGACGCTGCAGTTAAGCACCCCCTCTAGAGACGACAGACACGGCGAGCTCCTTGGGCGCAGGGACCACGTCTGTCTCAGTCACCTTGGTGTGCCGAGCACCGAACACGGGGCCTGGCAACAGTCTGTTTACAGTACGCGTGTAAAAGTGGATAGATGGGGAGCGGCTGAAACTGTGAACTGGCAGACCAGGGAGCCGACTGGGATGGAGAGTCTGCCCAGCGTATGGGGCTTGTGGAGCCCATGGGCCAAGTTACAGTGGGCTGCTTCCAGCCTGGGGCCAACTCCAAACAGGCTGGGGCATGAGCCCCTGCCCCAGCATTAGAACTTTGTTCAGTGGAGTTGATGACATTGTGGAGAGTGAACCTCGGACTCCAGTGCAGAAAGGCTTCCTGAGGGGACCAAGACACAGAGTAATTCCGGGCAAAGCGTAGCAAGGCTCGGGCTCACGGGTGATGAGGTCTTGGGGAGACAGCAGTCACTTCCTCCAAAGCTGGAGACGCCCCACGTCTCCCAGGGAGAGTGCTGGGCCTCTGCTCACCACACACCCAGGCAGCCCTCCCCAGCCATCATCTGCAAGGAGCTCCAGCTTCCTCCAGAGGGCGTGGTCTGCGTCTTCGCCTTCCTGCTACTGCACGCAGAAAGGCTGGGTCCAACCCTCCATCCCCGTCCCACTGGGGGCCTGACAACCACAGCTCCCCTGGACACCCGGCCAGCCAAGCTGGACACTGGCCGTGTACGGTGGTAACTGGCTGCCCCACTTCAGAAACAAGTGGCAGGGCCCAGGGAAGCTTGGGGCTGTGGAGAGACGTCAGTCGTTTGAAACAACATACGGGTCAAATAAAGCCCGTAGGGATGAGTGAAAAGACTGAATGACCCAACATCTCCACTCAGTGCAGGTGGCAACCGAGGAGACGCACCCACACTTACTTCCCCAAAAAGGCCTGGACCCACTTTGAATAGCAAAGAGCCTTGGTTGGCTCCTGCTAGGACCCAGGAAATCGTTTTCTTGCTGATGAGCGTCCCTGGCGGGGCTTGCAGGCGCAAGGGGTGCATGCGCACGGGAAGGGGGCGCCCGGGCGGAAGCCCTCCAGGCTGGGGTTTCTGGGCCCAGCTCGAGCTTCTGCCTGTCCACCTGCGGGATCTGCAGTCGGGCCTTGTCCTCACAGACGGCGCGGTGCCCCCCGCTCCTCCCTGCCCCTTCCGCGATGCTCCCCCCGCCCCTGCCCAGGCCCCGCTGGCCCCGTACTCACCCACGAAGAAGACGAGGACGAAGCTGGCCAACGTCAGGGAGGAGCCGCTGCGGACCACGTTGACGAGGAAGCGGAAGAACGGGTAGAGCAGCAGCGAGGCCCAGAAGAGCCAGTTGACGAGCGTCCAGGGCCGCCGCGGGGGCACCATGGGCGTCCCGGGGAAGGTGCCCGTTCGGGAGTACTCCTCCTGGAGGGCGTCCTGTGGGCAGAGGGCCGCCTGACCTCCCGCCGCCCGCCCCCGGGCCCCCCACCCCTTCCCCGCGATGAGGCCGGGCGGCCCGCTGGGCCGGAACCTCCTGAACCCGGTAAACGGCCAAGGGGTGGGGGTGGGGGGTCTTCCAGCTCGACTCAAATACCCCAACATCCTCCCAGGGCCGACAGCGCGCTCGCCGAACAAAGAGCATCTGCAGCCCTGCTCGGCTGGCTCACCCCGTCGTGGCCCAGTTCTGCAGGGAGTTAGTTGAGTTTTCTGGAAAACAAGCGTCCATACACCCAAACCTTATACCTTAAGCGCTTAATTTTCCCTTTAACAACTTGAGATAGAGATGTCTAAAGTACCTGTCTTACTTGTCTTCTTTCCCAATCAGGATGTACTAAATGATGCGAATTTCTGACCACTCAAGGTCACGATTAAAATGAGTCCTCAAAGGGCCGCTTTGGAAGGAGAGCCCCTGGCCCTTCCTGGGCACTTCAGGGGCTCTGCCCTGCGGCCCCTTCCCGGCTGCCCCTCCAGCCTGGCGGGTCTCAGGGAAATCACACGATCAAGCAATTGTTGGACAAGATATCACGTGCGGGGGGCTCCCAGCCTCAAGAGGTGAGGGAGACACAGCCAGTCGGCCAAACAGAGGACTTCCCAGGAAGTGACAGTGACGTGTGGATGCCCAGAGAGATGGCACCTAACCTGCCAAGGCCTCCCATTCCGCCTCCTGGCCAGAACCTGGGTGACTTTTCTTATCCCAGCAGGGCCATCAGGAGCCTGGTAACTAGGTAACTGGGGTGCGGTGGACTGGATATTTGCACCTGCCTCCCTGAATTCCCACACTGAAATCTTAACCCCCCGAAGATGGTGGTATTAGGAGGAGGTGCCTTTGGGGGGTGATTAGGTCATGAGGGTGGAGCCCCCACGAATGGGGTTAGTGCCTTTATAAAAGGGACCTCAGAGAGCGCTCTCAGCCCTCCCACCATGAGGACACAGCAACATGGCAGGCTGGGACCAGAATCTGACACCATGCTGGCACCCTCACCTCTGACTCCTGATTATCCAACCTCCAGAAATGTCAGCAGTAAGTTTCTGTGGTTTATAAGCCACCATGCCTGTGGGTGGCACTTTGTTACAGAAGCCTGATTGGACTAAAACAGGAGGTGATACTTTTGTGCCTTAAAAAAAAACACCAGCTTTACTGGGGTGTCATTTACATACCATAAAATTCGCCCATTTAAAAAATGGGCAAGTTTTCTTGAATTCTTTTCCTTAATAGCCTTGATAGTGCTGTTCTATTGTAATGTTACAATGGGGAACTGAAGATGCTTTTTCTATCTCGTTTCCAGTGAGACATTTGCTAAGCCAAGATTTTTTATCTGTAACCTCTAACAGGAGGAAAAAGTACTCCCTTTTCTAGGAGTCAGCAGGATTCTGAACTTTGTATTCACTCCAGAGTTTTCTTTTGCTCTGGTTTCATTAGAAAACTAAACCTCACCCAAGACCCCCACTGCTCTCCAGTGACGTGGTGGCCACTGTGACTCCTGCCAGCCTCGCGGGCTCCGTCCGTGTGACTTTGCCGGGTGGGACACAGACGCCTGGCTCAGGGCCAGACGTCAGCTCCAGCAGCAGAATGTTTACGGCCTCTCTGGGCTGTGTTATTTCTTTTGTAATAAAGTCCGCCTGTCAGGGAGGGGGACTTTGTTAATGATGCCTCCATTTTTTGGTATTTCCTAGAAAGAAACAGCACCCCAAAAGTCTACAGGAGCAGGAGAACCTGTTGACAGAGGACAAGTGCCCTGAGTCCACACTGTGTGCGGCTGCCACCAATGGACTGGACGGGAGGGCACAGAGGCCGAGCGACCCACGTACAGCTGGACCGACTGGGCTTTCCCAGCATTCAGCTCAGCAAAATAAAATTTCTCTTATGACCCTGGGTAGAAAGGGAAGAAAAGGAGAGGAAAAAGGAAGGGGGTGGGGGGACAGAGAGAAAGAGCTGGCGCCTCCTTGTGTCAACAAATCCAGGCAGGGGGAGCTTTCTGGGAACAGCCCTCCCAGGCATCAGCCAGGGCTCAGGCCTGGGAGTGTGTTGTTTGAAGAGGACCGTGCCTTGGGGCCAAGCCCACCACTCTTCCAAGGCGTGTAAGTGTTACACTTTTCCCTCGGCGTAAGCGGAAAACCCACCGCCAGCTTGAAAAACCTCTTAATTCCGACTCCTGAAGGAGTCACACGCGGCCCAGGTGGACCCTTGTGGGCCTTCGTCCTGCTCACGCTGGTGATGTTTTAGAGACCAGACAGGCAATCACACTGTGGACCCAGAGCCATCACTGCCAAAGAGAGCACCCACACCCCCCCAAGAATATTTTGCCTTCAGACCAGCAGCGGGAAAATGGACAAAGGGCTCTTGGGGCCATAACTCCCTCTTTTGTCCACTACACCCATGAAATAGTCCTCCATTCTTTCTGTGAAGGCCCCTTTAAAAACATTTTGCGACGTTTTTTTTCCCTGTCGCCAAGTAGAGCGTCGGCCCTGGGGTCATTAACATCCAGGGCGTGAGGTCTCGCCCGGTGGGAGAGGCTCACGCTCCACCATCAACTCCCGGAGGTCCCAAAGCACCACAGCTGCCGCTTGAAAAGGACCCTTAGATGGTGCAGAGCCCACCCCGTAGCACCGACCTTCTCCTGGTAGAGCTTGTGCAGCCAGGCCGCGCACCTGTCCTCATCTTCTGGGACTTCTCCTAAAGGGATCCGCCTGCCAAGCAGAGAGCAGCTAGCAAGGAGGAGGCCCGTGCCGGGTGCCCCGAACACAGGTTCAGACTAACAATGCTTGCCATCCTTCAGCTTCTATTTAGGTAGTAGTCTAGATCATGTGGAAGTGAGAGGGTAATTCAGTTGACTGAAAAGAGGGGAAATCCACATGCACATGGGGGGAAATACAGGCCCAAGTGCAATCATGGCCCACGAGGGAATGGCCCAGAGCCTGATTCAATGACTCAGACAAAGACCAGTCAAGGAGGACACCTGCCTCTCTGTGCTCCCTAGCTTGGAATATAACACACAAGTGAGATGCTGCTGAAATGTTCTCCGTTTGCTTGGAGGCCTCTTTGTAAATTACAGATGCTCTTTTCTGTGTCTGTTTCTATGGAGTAGACACATCCTCCAAGAAAGGGGGTCAATGAAATAAACTCTCACACTCAGTCTCAAAAATGGCTGCAAAATACTGTCTTTCGTTTGTCAGACCTGAGCTCTTTGATGAGAACGAGCTGGTGAGAGAGAGTCACCAAGTGTCTGGGAAGACAAGAGCCCTCACCTACTTATGTACATCAGTGCACGAGTCTCTGTTAATATAAACATGACTGTGAACACATGCCATTTAGTACAGACTGCAGACAAGAAATTATTAATACGTTCATACAGTCCCCTGGAGGAAGGTCTGCGGGTCATTTGTGATTTATCTATTTTGGGATGGGCGCCCTATTTTCTGGAAAGGAAACGAAGCCAGCTTACCTAACGTATAAATCTGCGTGATATTTCTTTCCGTTTAGGACTCCCAGCAGTGTTGGATTTTCATTATTTCTGAAATTGAGTGTACAGTCATATACAGCTGAAACTATAAAAAAATAAAACAAATACAAAGCAGTATATAGCGTGTGAACCCAATTTCATTTTGTAGATACACATATTGGAAAAACAATAATTGAGTTGCTAGCTGATTATCTTGGAATGAAGGGACTACTAATTTCTTCTTCATGCTTTTCTATATTGTCCAAATGTTCTACGTTGAGTACATACCACGTTCCATCATCAGAAAAGCACACAGCTTAGTAACAGAACACAGTTACTACCGAGGTCAGATGGCCCATCTAGATGAGGTACTACAACAGGTATCAATATTTAAACAAATATCAATAGCAAGGTAAGTCAATCCAAAGAGTACGATCTAAGGAGGTTTCTGAGTTACAGTAGCAGAACCATTCTATGTGCATTTTTCCCCTAGAAAAACAAGATAGCTATAAAACTAGAATAAGATACTGGAAACTTGCTGGGGGACTGAAACATGGCTTAGTCAGTTGACACGTAGCTGAGAAACAAACAAGAATGTGTCTGCCAGCTGGTGAGTTAACCTGTCAGTGTACTCAAAGTTATGTCAACATTCGCTGCAGCCCCAGGGCCTGGCCCAGGCTCCATGGATGCTGCTTGGATGGCAGGATGGCAGGAGGACAGGATGTGTGAAGGAACAGTGAGGGAAGAGCGGGGTAGAAATACGCAGTGGAAACAGACGGCCCCTCCCGCAGAGTCAGTAAGGCAGACTGCCGTCAGTCTGGGTGTGAATCCCAGGGCCACCTTTTCCCAGATGCGGGATCTTCTCATGAACAGTCCACTCGGTCTCCCTGAGCCTAGTTCTCCCGGAGAATGGGACTCGGGACGCTGAATGTCAGCCCTTCCCAAAGGTCCCAGCACATCGTTTGTGTCAGTAGACTTCACTGAGAGCTCCGCATACCTGCAATTACTACCGATCGAGTGAGTGGGGTGATGGGCGGGTAGAGAGTCACTTGGTCTGGCTGGGAACGTGAAAAACCAAGGTTCAAAACCACTGTCCATTTGCCTGCCCACCACGTGGGGTCCACAGGGGGTGCTCTGGCAGCTAGAGCATGTCTTAGCCAAAGGGAGAGGGTCCCTCTCGCTGACCTGCTGGAGTGCCGGCAGGTAGCTTCCCACCCCTCCACCGAAGCAACCGAGACCACTCCCCTGTCCTCCCCGGTGGGGAGGGGTGTCCCCCTCCCTAGGAAGAGTGAGGCTGGGGGAGAATAACCTTCACGTTTAGTACATCGTCCAGCCATTTTAAGCACAGAATTACGTAGAGTGAAAGGCCTCAGGCTGCATGGGGTGTGGCTGTAGAGCCCCAGGGTGTGAGAGCCCATGTCCGTCAATGGGTCTCACACCTCCTTTCTTCAGCCTGCCCTTGCTTCCAACACGGGGGGTGTTACTTCGATTAATCAAGGATGGGGCTTCCCCAGAGAACAGCATAAATTTGCACAGTTCCCTCCTTTTCCAGAGAAGAAGCCCCAAGGTCTTGAAGTGATAGAACTGGGCCCGGCACTAGATCCATCTGCCTGCAAAGCCCAGCAGAAGGACAGGTACGCCCCTGCCAGCCCCGCCAGCCAGGCCGCCCTGGGTGTGACCCCAGCCTGCTGTGTAATAGTAGAGTCACTTGGGATAAGTTCCTCACCCTTCAGCCCAAACTTCCTCATCTGTAAACTGGACGTAAAAAAAGTTCCCTGCGCTGCATCTGGCAGGCACGCGCTGCATCTGGCGGGCACGCGCTGCATCTGGCGGGCACGCGATGCGTGAGGTGCTTGTGCTGCCTGGTGTATTAGAATCGCCCTGCTATCATCATCATCGTCATCATCGTCACTATTCGCGGGGGTGGGACAGCCTGCAGAGCTGGGCAGTCTTTGCCCCTTCGGCCTGTAGACAAAGCTCAGGCAGGGGGGAGAATCTGCGGGAGGGACCCACAGCCGCCTGGAGCAGTTGGGGACCTTCAGGGTCCCCACGTGTTAAAGTCAGACTCGGTGCCGCCTTCGCTCCATCCACAGGAGCCGGGTGGCCGGTCTGCGCGATCACAAAGACAAAGCTCCGGGTGGGGTCGCCGCCCCCTGGTGTGGGGACGGCACCGGAAACGCCGCACGGTCCACACCCACCGACCCCAATCCCCGGTGCAGGCCGGGAAGGAGCTGGGGGTCTCGGCCTCATGGGGCAGAGAGGACCGGGGACCGGGGCCGCGGAGACCGCTTTGGGCCCCCGCCGGCTCTCCCCGCAGAATGCTCGGCCTCGGGGCCTCGGCGGGCGCAGAGCCGGCACCGGGGACGCGGGGAGGTCCCCCAGCTCCGCCCGCCCGCCTCCTAGGAGACGAGGGACAGGGCAGTGGGGCTTCCGGCACCCGCAGGGCAGGAAAGGGTAAAGCACCTGTTTCCAAACTAAAGGGACCAGAATTCAACAGGAGACAGAGACTGCGGCAGGCTGGTCTTGTTGCTACTTGCTTCTCGTCCTTACCTACAGTAATTTAGGGCTCCGGACTCAAGGCCAGCCCGACAGACGGCAAGGTCACAGAGGTCATCGCCTGGAGGCAGCTGATGCCAAAGACGGGCAAGAAATGCCAAATAAAGCAAAACCGCAACAAAAACCTGGGCTGACCCGGCATGGGCCCCAGGCACGCAGCACCGCCCGCCGCCTGCAGTACCTGCGCCGAGCAGCAGAGGGCAGTGTTGGCCTAGCGTGCGTGTGCCTACACGTGTGGGCGTGGTGCGTGTGTGCACTTGTGCAGGCAGTGGCCACTCCGCCAACGCTGGGTGCCCGGACCCAGGTTAAGCAGGGGTGATGTGCCAGCCTCCGTCCCTGGCTCCTCTCCGTCGTAGGGGCGGGGGTGGGGGCACAGGGAGGAAGCTACTCCTGTGGGTGCCAGGGCCCCCTTCCCTCACGGCACGGGGCCCCGCAGGGTCGTCCTTACCTACATTTCTCAAACTCCTCACGGTGATGGCGAAGCCCTTGGTGCGAGGCAGCAGGTGGTGCTTGAGGCTGGGCAGCCCCTTGGCCTGGGCCACCTGCATGCTTATCTGGTGCTTCTTCTCCGTGAACCGCGTGCCCTCGCAGTGAATCAGGAACTGGAAGGGACAGGGTGGCCATCACACACGTCCCCGAGGCCACTTACACACCCCATGGTCACTCAGCTGAGGTCACACACACAGTCCTGAGGTCACATAGACAGGTCACACACACAGCCCAGGGGTCACACGAGGTCCCGGGGTCCCACGCACCATCCCCCGTCAAACGCCGCACACGGTCCCACAGGAGCCTTAGGAAGTGGCCCGAGCAGGGATGGCCTGGCAGCTGTGCCTGCTCTCCCTCAGGCAGGACCTCCAGCCCCCCGTCTAACTGTGTTCAAGGGTCTGTGAGCTTCAGAGAGGGGGTCTACATTTGCGGAGGCTCAGGAAGCAGAGGCGTGAGCGAGTGTGAGTGTGTGACCGGGGAACCCCGAGTTCATATGCGACGGGGCACCCGACGGCCGGGTGCACGTACAAAGTACTTCTCGGGGTAGTCCCGCAGGTGCAGCAGGCTCTCAGAGACGGTCTTGCGGTCCTGCTCCCACTTGCGCGTGCAGAAGACCATCTCCGTGAAGTACCACATCCAGCCGATTATGGGGACGTAGGCCAGCTCCTTCTTGGCCAGGACCTTGGAGCCCTGAAACAGAGGGGGCCCGGGGCGTCCGTGAAAAGGGGCGTGGGGTCCTCCCCGACGGCCGCCGGAGATCTCTAGGAGGAGTGAACGTGCACTCCAGGCACGGGGAGAGTTCCCGAGCATGCAGAGGCGGGGAGCCTCCGACACCGGTCAGTTGGAGGTCAAGGTCGTGCAAACCCTGCCCCAGGGGGCAGGGAGCAAGGGGGCCTGGCTCTCCGAGGGGAGGGCGGGCAGCGGAGCAGTCGGGAACCTCTGGGGGCCATGGGATGCTGCATCACCCTCCACCAGCTCACACAGGTAGGTGCCCACCCCGAAGTGCTCGCTAAGCCCACCACGCAGACCTCACCCGGTCCGCAGCAACCCTGCTGGCTCTGCGGGTGGGCGGACCCTACCCTCCTTACAGGCCAGGAAACATGGCCCAGCGGGTTCTCCGGGTTCGACAGCTGGGAAATGGTGGTGCCGAGAGGCGAACCGGGATCAGCAGAGGTGCTGGGAGAGCCCCACCCGTCTGCTGGCCAGCGCAGCCCCAAGGCTGCAGGTGCTGCAGGCCCCGAACAGGGAGGGGGTGGGGAACGACAAGCAGGGATCCAGTGGGGCGAGGGAGCAGGGAGACACAAGAACCAGCTTTTGATCTAGTGGATTGGGTTCTATATTTTTCACCCCTAATTTTGGAATTGGCCAAAAGGCTCCTAGAAATAGCCGTCATCCATCAATGGCACAGATGATGGAGGCGGTGATGTGGACAAGTGGCGGCCTCAGCTGTGCTCCTGGTGACAGCTGTCTGGTCATGCCCCTGAACCCACGAGGCCCGGAAGCAAGAGCCATACTTCAGCATTGCCCTGTCTCTTCTCCCTGTCACTCCCACAAGAACTACAAAGCTCAGCAGAGGGGCAACAGGCCATATCCCCCAACCCACCCACGCAGGCCAGGGAAAGGTGTGAACAGCCACTTGTTCCCTTGACCTTAAAAAATCCACAAGCATCTTCCCCATTGGGAGAAGGAAAAGCACAGATACCTTTCAGGAGTAGCGTCTCCACGTTTCGGCGGGTTTTGGTTTTGTTTTTCCCACACACCAATTTCCAACGTGCAAATTCCTTCGGACAGAACCAAGCCTGGGGAATTCCCTGCTGGTCCATTAGTTAGGACTCCAAGCTTCCACTGCAGGGGACACAGGTTCGATCCCCGGTCAGGGAACCAAGATCCTGCTTGCCGTGCAGCGTGGCCAAAAAAACCCAACAAACGAACAAAAAACCCCAAACAAAAACCAAAACAAAAAAGAAAAGAAATAAAAGAACCAAAGCCATAAAATCTGACGACCTGCCCCAGAGGGCCCAGAGGCAGGTCCCCAAAGATCAGAGTACTCTCCAAATGAGGGGTGTGGCCCCACGTGTGCCCGGCACAGGCTACACTTTCTACGCATCACCACTCCCCCACTGGAGCCATCTAAAGGCCACGCGCCGAGTCCACAGGTGGGTTTCAGGCTGTGGGAGGCCTCCTGGCCCTCTCCTCAGCCATCCCCTCTTGTCAGCTGGGATGTTTTCATGGTCCCTGCTCTCTGCCCTTCAGTCACCTCCCTGATCACAGCCTTGAGGATGAAAACAAAACAAAAAATCTTCACCAAAGAACTAAACTTACTTTCTCGGCAGGTTAGGATTATTTTAAAAATTACCTGCTCCTGAACTCTTTCCAAAATTAATTTATGGCAATTTGAAGGAGCTATGAATGGTGATCTATTGTATAGCCAAGAGAAGGATCATATACTCCAAAGTAGCAGCTGTTGGGTCTGGAAGGTGAATGGTCCAATGCAGTCAGTCACGGCTGTCTGCTGGGGAAAAGTACTCTCAGGGCTGTTTCCTATTAATGGATCCATCCCACAAGACCTAAGTGGGTCTTAGTGGTTGGCCCCTGATGACCTGCTGCTAAAAGGAAATGGCGACTTTGACACTGATGTGGGATGTACATGTAAACCAAAAGACGTGACCGCAACAGTCTGTGTGTCATCCCTGTCATACTGTGTCCCAGCACTGAAAACCATCTAAATGTCCCACAGTGGAAGAGTTCTATGAATTACCACAACATTGCAAATTAACTATACTTCAATTTTTAAAAATTAAATTAAAAAAAAATAGTTCTATGGGGCTTCCCTGGTGGCGCAGTGGTTGAGAGTCCGCCTGCCGATGCAGGGGACACGGGTTCGTGCCCCGGTCCGGGAAGATCCCACATGCCGCGGAGCGGCTGGGCCCGTGAGCCATGGCCGCTGAGCCTGCGCGTCCGGAGCCTGTGCTCCGCAACGGGAGAGGCCACAACAGTGAGAGGCCCGCGTACTGCAAAAAAAAAAAAAAAAAAAAAAAAATAGTTCTATGTATTACGTCATATACGATATCATACAAACATAGCCAGCGGGCCGAATCTGCTCTGCCACCTGTTTTTATAAATAAAGTTTCACTGGGACACAGCCGCTCTCTTTTACATACACGTTGCCTACTGCTAGTAGGCTGCTAGTAGCATGGCTGCTTCCATGCTCCAGCAGTTGAGTTGAAAAATCGTGACAGAGGCTATATGGTCCATGAAGCCTAAAATATTCACTATTTGCACAATTACACACAAACTTTGTCAACCCCTTGATTTACAGCCACTAAAATTTGTTTTCTATGAATATTTAATGGCTGGGGAAATGCTTTATGTTAAGACTAAATTTTATTTTTAATCTGTAATCAAAGCTGAGTTTATAGCATGACTAACTATATGGGAAATGGTAAAACGGAGAAAAGTAACAGCAGCTATAGCCGGATGGTGAGATTAGCGGTGCTTCTTTAATTTTGTTAGATTTTCCTGTTGTTGTTTTTTTTTTCCTACTAAATATATAAAATACCTGAATGGGGTATCTTAAGTGGAACCTTGAAAACAGGTAAGACTTCAATAACAAACAGGCTAGGGCACCCACACTCTAACACGCTGAACTTTTCAGAAAACTGTTTTGCTGGTGTCCCTCTAACAATGCCCTTTTTAAGAAGTGGTTGACATCAGCACATTTTCAACCGTTTGCTTCTGGGACATGAGGCTCTGGATCAAAAACAGCCTATCTGTTTTTAATGAGGAAAAGGAACAGAGGAGCCATTTCTGTTTTTATGTTGAATTAATCCATCTTTCAACCTTCAAACTCTGGATGCTGTGATTAGGCCTAGGCCTTGTTGTTGATTATGTTTACATGGTGAGCCTCAACTTTCCTGTCTGTATTCTTATGAGCAAAGTAATACTTAGCTGAAAGTGTCGCTGTAAAAGATCTAGGAACACATGGAAACATATACCAAAGCTTCTAGCTGAGAACAGGACACACAGGTGTTCAATAATGTGTAGCTATTATTATTATTACCACAAAGTAGCCACAGCAGCTGAATGTCCCTTTTAATTCAACCCATTTCCTAAGCCAGCTTTAGAATGTAGTAATAACAATAGTTACACGTAGTACAGCACTCCGTGACAGGCACTGGGCTAGGAGATTTACAGGCGTTAACTCATTTACGACCAAAAACTAGAAACGCACTATTCAAATATGCATACAGTCCTCCAGGAAACTTAAGATCCCAACAACGCCATGACTCCCCCAGGTCAAGCAAAGGTCTCTGTGTGTGGATGGTACTGCCTTTAAGAGAGAACGTACAAGAAAATATACCAGTTTCATTGACTCTAGATTAATTTTGAAGGTAGATCTGAGAGGATTTAGAGTTAGAGTTAGATATATCAATAGAGCCATCTAGGCACAAGCATATCTAAAAAACAAAAAATGTTCCCAGGTAGCACAGAGCAATCCACAACTCCAGGGGCTGAAATGTACCCCGAGCCACTTGCTAGCTGCTGTAGGGGGTCGTCATCATCACATCACATCCTATGGTGAAAAGTTTATGAAACTTTCTAGCCTGTGTGTGTGTGTGTGTGTGTGTGTGTGTGAGAGAGAGAGAGAGAGAGAGAGAGAGAGAGAGAGAGAGAGAGAGAGAGATTGAGAATTGTCTTACCAGAGCTGCCCAAGCTATCTAATTAAGCAGCCCATAACCATTTTCAGGACCACCCAGTTGCTCAGGGAAGCAACCATCCCCAGAAGTCCCAAATTCAGCACCTCCAGCCAACTGGTCGACCCCTGGGCAGAGACCACAAGGTGCTACAAAAACCTGTTCTAAGGATGCAGTAAGATCTGGTGCATTCCAACCTGAGATTATCTGGCTCTCGCCTCACTTCTCTCCGCTCTACAGCCTCTGTGGTTAAAAAATGAGCAGAGGGGCTTCCCTGGTGGTGCAGTGGTTGAGAGTCCGCCTGCCGATGCAAGGGATGGGGGTTTGTGCCCCGGTCTGGGAAGATCCCACATGCCGCGGAGCGGCTGGGCCCGTGAGCCATGGCCGCTGAGCCTGCGCATCTGGAGCCTGTGCTCCACAACGGGAGAGGCCACAACATTGAGAGGCCCGCGTACCGCCAAAAAAAAAAAAAAAAAAAAAAAAAAAAGGCACAGAGTCAGAACTTCCTAGTTAAGGTTTTTCTCCAACACGGCCATATGCCAATTGATAAGATGAAAATGTTAAGTGTTGATGCTGGGTTTGTAGGATAGTTGGGAACAGTAGGGCGTCCTCTGCAGTCACCTTTCCATAATGTCCCCCCTCCTCCAACCACTCTGCAGGGACCAGCAGACAACACGAGTAGGGACTGAGACTAGTCAGCAAGATGGCACCTGGTCAAGGGGTTGTTTGCATAAATATCTCTTCCTGGCTTCCCTCCTGAAGGTCCACCATCATGGTTACCAGTTGGGTTCACCCAAGGTCACTTATTTCCACTAAATATATAAAATACCTGAATGGGGTATCTTAAGTGGAACTTTGAAAACAGGTAAGACCTCAATAATAAACAGGCTACGGCATCCACATTTTAACACTCTGAACTTTTTCTTGACTGTGAGCTAAAAACACAGTCGCAAATGTTTAAGATTAGTGGAGACCAGCCAAGCTGTGTAGGCCCATCATCATAGAGGACCAGCAAGTGGACCGACAGCTCAGCCGCTATCATGAGGTGTGACATGTGAACCTGAACCTCAAAGCCACTCTGGTCATGCAGTAGGTATTTGCCAAAAACCTCCTTGGTGCTGGGAACACAAAGATGGCTAGGACTGTCCATGGGCTTCAGGTGTCCAAAGTACAGTGGGAAGAGAGAAACAGAAATCTAGCAACTGGGCTTCCGTGGTGGCGCAGGGGTTAAGAATCTGCCTGCCGGGCTTCCCTGGTGGCGCAGTGGTTGAGGGTCCGCCTGCCGATGCAGGGGACGCGGGTTCGTGCCCCGGTCTGGGAGGATCCCACGTGCCGCGGAGCGGCTGGGCCCGTGAGCCATGGCCGCTGAGCCTGTGCGTCCGGAGCCTGTGCTCCGCAGCGGGAGAGGCCACAGCAGTGAGAGGCCCGCGTACCGAAAAAAAAAAAAAAAAAAAAAAAAAAAAAGAATCTGCCTGCCAATGCAGGGGTCACGGGTTCGATCCCCGGTCCGGGAAGATCTCACATGCTGTGGAGCAGCTAAGCCCGTGCACCACAACTACTGAGCCTGCGCTCTAGAGCCCGCGAGCCACAACTACTGAGCCCGCGTGCCACGACTACTGAAGCCCATGCACCTAGAGCCCGTGCTCCCCAACAAGAGAGGCCACTGCAATGAGAAGCCCGCACACCGCAACAAAGAGTAGCTCCCGCTCACCGCAACTAGGGAGAAGCCCACGCGCAGCAACGAAGACCCAACGCAGCCAAAAATAAATAAATAAATAAATTTTTAAAAAGAAAAGGAAATCTGGCAATTTCAGTGTTATTTCTGCCACTAAATTCTGCAGATAAGTTGTTGGACAGATATGCTTCCCAGCAAAAGAAATGGATGCAGGAAAAGATGAGATTAGAATATATCTCTGAGATATAAGTCCCTGGCCATAGTAAAACACAGAGGAAAAGAATGGAGCTCAAACTAATAAACCAGAGGGGTGTGTGTGTGTGTGTGTGTGTGTGTGTGTGTGTGTGTGAGAGAGAGAGAGAGAGAGAGAGAGGAAAGGTGAGAGACTCAACCTGCGCCAACTAGGGTACCGCATGTGACCTAACTCACTTACACTGCATTTCTTTCTCTTGCTTTCTCCCTTCTCTGATGCTAAGGAGGAAAATGCTGGGGACCTTACACCACCAGAAAAAATCTCAAGAGAGTCCCAAAGAAAAATGAACACTGTCCCACAATTAGTCACAGCCACAGGGGAAAGGCAGAAAACAAACATGGAGCAAAAGCAGTGTGAGAATGCATCTGCTGGAAACAAACAAACAAACATGTCAAAGTCCAGCAAAATGCTTGCAGCTCTTTGGATCTCGATAACGTCTCCCCCGGACCCCAGCTTACAGGCTTCCAAGTCCCAAACTGCTCTTGGTTTGACCAGAGTGCAGACGTGGAGTGAAAAAGAAGGGCATCTGGGGACAAACGAGGCAGCTCTTAGGTTCAGAGTAAGTCACAGCTGACTGTGATCTGTGGGATCAGGGCTCCAGAGGAATTCCTGGCAGGATGCTCTGCCCCGCTTCCTGGGCACGGATCTTGTGGTGCTGCCTGGCCTCTGATCTGAATGGCCAGCCTGAGTCCATCCTGGGTGGGCCTGGGCCAGGGCAGACAGGGAGACAGAGCCTTCCAGGGAGGGGGCAGAAGATCATGGAGCCGCTTCCCTGTCCTCAGTACCTCTAGCCAGGGGGTGTCTGAGGAACAGTCAACGGAAGCTCAGGAGCACGGGGCCCCCTGGGCAGGTGGCAGACGGGTGCAACAGAGGCAGCAGCGGACGGGGCGATGGGTGCACAGTCGGCTCCCAGAGCAAACGTCACAGGCCTTTGCCAAGTTGCAGGAAGAGGAGGGAGGACGCCCAGCGGCACCACTGCTGTAAGCCAGCCTGGATTTACCGCCGGTCGGTGTGATCCGACTTCGGCTTGTTAAAGACAAGCCAGAGGATCTTGAGCAATAAAAAAGAAGATTTGGCGCATCTAACTCGGGACTACGCTCTTAAAACTAAAGAGCACGCTACCGCTCCCAGGAATACACTTGGTTACGAACTCGAGACGCATCTGTACTTCCAGAGACTCCTGTCCGTGGCCAACGCTTCTCCCAGCTCCCGGGATTGTAAGGGCTTTCACGTCATCTCCATTCTCTCAGGGTTCTTACCTGTGTCACGTGCCAGAGCCTGCCTGGCCCAACTGGTGAACACACAGAGGCAAACGGCGGCCCCCTGCTTCCTCCCTGAGCTGGCGGCGCCTGGCAGCAACGCCGACAGAGCTGCAGACTAACCGTTAACCGATTAACCGGAGTGGGAGTGGGAGGTGTAGGAGTCCCCTACACCCACCGAGACCCACCGAGGATGCTGGAATCCAACTTAACGGGGCTGACAAAACCATGGCTGCAGGTGTAGCCACTGGTAAGGAAAACAACACTTCTCCACATCTAGAAACTTCTAATCTCTCTGTAGCCAAAGAGAGAGCCTGAAGAAGCCGGGATGAAGGTAAACAAATGCCACGATACCTCGCAGTTCATAAAAGTGATGGGGGATTCCAGCCGCACGGGATCCAGTGCCAGAACCGCTGGCCAAATCGCATTTTGAGAACATTCCATCTCTCTTCCACCCTCTACACTTTATCCTACTTTTCATGAGAAAACACTGAATGAAGGGAAACAAATTAGGGTGGAAGGAGCTAACAATTAGGGCACGCCTACTTTGTGCTAGGCGATTGATGAGGTATTTTACTTATATTCACGAAACCCTTCAACAGCACGAAATGGGAACGGTTAACTGAGGCTCAGAAAAGTCAGATAACCTCCCCACGGTCCCAGAGCTGGTAGATGCAGGAGCCAGGGTACAAGTCACACATGTGGGTCTCGAAACCACTGGGGAGTTTTGCCTACACATCTGTCTCTCCCCTGCTACCCTCAGAGGGAAACAGAAAGATCTGTTCTGGAGACCTGAGCACACATTCATCTTTCAGGGCATCCACTTTATTGTGTAGTTTTACACGTTTGAAAATAAAACACAGGAAACCTACAATTTGGGAGAACATGATCATTGATGGGAGGTTTATAGGAAATAACATTCGTGCAGCCTTGGTAAACAAATCTGCATCGACATTCCTTTCAGAAATCTGTAGTTAGAAAACGGGTCCTTGTATAATCAAACTTTAAGAAATGTTGGTTTTTAGATATGTGTGATCTTGCACAGAAAGAACCACATTGCCTGTTCATAACCAGAAGCAGCCTGGCAAAATTAAACCGAACATCGACAGGTTGGGGTTCAGTTCTTGATTTTCTTGGGTTTTATGACACCTTCTTTCTGATTTGGGTTAATAAGTCCAAAAGCACCCCACGGTGACCTTGAGGTGGCAGCCAGCGAATGAGGCAGTGGGAGGGCTGAAATGTACACTTGGCAGATGGAGAAGAACTGGTCAGCAGAGCCCAGGACCACGGCAGCTGGCCACATCCTTGCTGGGTGGCCACATCACTCATGACCTCCCTCCAGGCACCCCTGTCCCTCGCCTCACCATCCTCCCTTTACCTACACCTCTCATCCCCTCCTAAAACCACCCCCGTTTTTCGAGGCCTCAGCCCTGTGTCAACGCCTTCTGGGGAATTTCTGCATCGCTGGGTCCAGCAGTCAGTGTGCTAACAGCACTGAAATGTCATTCTCCAGTTGTTGAAATACTGAAGTCCTTCCCCACGGGCTGGTATAAACAGAGCTGCCCCAGACACCAAAACTCGCCCCCCCCGTATTCTGCCTTTACCATGGTGGCCCCAGCTCCTAGCCGGGACCTCTGGGCCCTCCCCAGCAAGCAAAGGACCCCCAGGAAGCCGCTGTATGGCTGAGTGGTCTGTGGACACGCACAGGGTGCCCCCAAGGGACACGTGCCCCACCTCCCATTATTGTTCAAGCCCTGTGTCGTGTGACCGGCTTATATGCCCCTTCGTTGCCTCTCTCTATATGTTAGAAAGTCACTGAGAGCAACGGCTGGACCTTTCAGTCTGTCCTTGTATCTCCACAGCACCCAGAGCAGTGTCTTCCACAGAAAATATACCCAACACGCTTGCTGGATAAGTACCTTGAAGATGTATCAGCTGCCCTCATCATCAACGGAGGCCTCGTGCCTAGAAGGCACTAGGGAGGCTCGTGAGCGCCCTCTGCTCAGGAATCAGAATTCTGTTCTCCTCTGCACCTCGATGTACGCAGACATGCGACAGGAATTCGATCTATTTCAGGCGGAGCTGTGATGGATCCCCTAAATAATTGTTAACTAAATGGAAATGTGAGGGGGGAGGCTAAACGTCATGCTGTGGGTGGCAGGCAGCGTCCACGCTGGCCCCAGCGGTCCTCTCCTCTTGGTACCTCCCTGCTTCCTGGAGTATGGGGTGGGCTCCTCAACTCATCTCCAACAAATGGAATACAGCAGAAGTTTCAGGTGCAGTAAGGCCGTGGCTTCTGCTTCAGGTGCTTTTTTCTTCCGCTCACTCTTGCATCGCTCCCCGTGGGGATCAGCTGACACCCAAGCAGAGGCCCAGGCGCGAGAATCAGGCCGGCAACAAACAGGGGTGAGCCTGGAGGCAGATCACTGCGGGGCGGCCATCAGATGAGACCACGATCCAGCCACTGCGCGGGCGGCCACCATCCAGCCTCGGAGGGACCCCTGCCAGGAGCCCCGCGGAGCTGAGCTTTGATCTCAGACCACACAACCGGTGATAACTCGAGTTTGTTTTGAGCCACTACATTTGGGGCTTGTCACCTGCCGTAGATAACTAACACATAGGGCTTCTTTAAAGACCCAAAGAGAACATCCCAGTTGGCCTCCGGGGTAATTGCCAAGCCACACGTACCCAGCAGATAAAAATGGACAAGAATAGCTGCTGTTACGGAGTGCTTACCAGGCCCTGACACTGCTCAAAGACCCAACAAACGTGATCTCAGGTAACCTTTCGGGGCCACTGTGAAGGAGGACATGCGTATTTTACTGGGGCAGAGAGAAAAGTAAACAGACTCGAAGCTTCGGAAGCCGTGACCCTTTGCATTGCACGCCTTGGCCTGTCCACTAGTCACACTCACCCCGAGGAGGAATGAGTCAGTGAACCCCTTAAAGACCATAACCAGAGCCTTTGGTGCCCGGCCCATGCCAGGCAAGGCCAGCTCCGAGGGGACCAGAGCCTGGGGGACAGGCCACCAGAATGACCACACAGGGTAAAAGCTTATAAAAGACTAAAAACCCTCCCCCTTTTTTCTTTGTAAAAGAATCCCATCACTTTCTCCACAAATCCAATTTCACATTTAATAACCCTCCTTTCAAGGATTTCTGCAAATTTCACTTGCTTCAATTTCAACTCACTTCCTCTTGGGTTGTTACCTGTTAAGATGAAAAATGCCCCGTCAGGAACCTTCTTTATAACTCTTCTTCTCTAAAAACCAAACTCCTCAGACTCCAGAAGGATCTCAACATGTGTTACTTAAAAAAAAAGAGATGGGGGCTTCCCTGGTGGCGCAGTGGTTAAGAATCTGCCTGCCAATGCAGGGGACACAGGTTCGAGCCCTGGTCCGGGAAGATCCCACATGCTACGGAGCAACTAAGCCTGTGCGCCACAACTACTGAGCCTGCACTCTAGAGCCCACGAGCCACAACTACTGAGCCCGCGTGCCACAACTACTGAAGCCCATGCACCTAGAGATTGTGCTCCACAACAAGAGAAGCCACTGCAATGAGAAGCCCGCACACCGCAACAAAGAGTAGCCCGCACACCACAACTAGAGAAAGCCCGCACCCAGCAACGAAGACCCAACGCAGCCAAAAATAATAATAAATAAATAAATAAACAAAAGAGGTGAATCAGGTGAGTTTTTTTGAAGGTCAATTAAGACAAAAGTACTGCTAAACAATTCATATAACAAGATGCTCCTTGGTTCCTTTCAAGGGTAGTAGGAATGGATGGGCCGCTTTAGGAAGGGGTCAGGCAGCTCCCCTGGCCTCACGCCCTCCAGGTAAACCTCAGGTGCTCCAGGAGACACACGTGGGTGGTAAATCATGCCCTGCCACGTAGGGAGAACATCCCCCTGTAAGAACACAGTCTGGAGCTTCCGCCTGAGCTGGCTCAACCCCACAAGGTCACGACGCCCTCTCCCTTCCCTCCCAGTGCCTCTGCCAGCTCACGGCTGCATCAGAAGGCGCACAGACGGCCCCGGCACCGGCTGCTTCCCCAGTGCAGGGGGGTAGGGAGCTCGGTGCTCACCTGCTGCCCGCTCCCCACTGTCCCTCCACTGCTGGAGGGAACTTAGGGGCCAGACAATCTGGCGGCGCCCTGAGCAGGGCTACCCAGGCTCCAGTGAGAAGGGGAGCGGTGTCGTCCTAAGGTGGTGAGACCTGCCCATCCCCCGCTGGGTGGAGTTCCTGAAACTCCACACCAAGAGGCAAGGCTCGTGCCCTTGCACACGACATTAGTTGTTTGGTTTTCAAGAGTAAGAAATGAAATCCAGTAGCTACGGTACTCATCGAAGCAGTCAAGGCTGGAGACGAGCAGTCCCTGTGCCGTTGGCGGGTGGCCATCCTGCTTAAGAACTTTCGTGCCCCTGCACCCTTGTGTGCCGAGTTGTAAAGTGATCGGCGTTTCAGAGCCTCTGCCTGTAAAATGCTAAAGGGTGCTGACACTCGTCAGTGCACGAAAGCCTCCCCCGCTCAGTCCCGGGTCTCCTGCCCAGTCCAAGGTCCCCCCTCCCTGTTTGTGCCTCTGCTTCCTTGGTCCCGTTGCTCCATCCCTGACCCCATGGTGGTACTGAGGGTTTTCTTTCCTCAGAACGAGCCCCGCACAAACCGGGGCGGGCAGGGGGGACTGTGGCAGGATTGGAAACTTGGTCCCTCCAGCCATCACCCTGGTCATTCTCTGACACAAGGCACTCCCCCAGCTTTTCCTCTCAACACCCTCCAGGAGGAAAGAGCAGCAACTCGGAAATCAGAGTTAGTAGTTCCTACCCTGGGGCAAATTCTTCACCCAAACTGAGGCTCTGCCCATTTATCTATAAAAAGTAAACAACAACCACACCGTAGAGATTGAAAATAGCGCAAATAAGGTGAAAGATGCTCATAGAAGAAGCCCGTGCTCACAAAGCCACCAGGGGGACCACGGCCACTGGAAAGTGCCTCTAAGTCCAACACACTTTCTGTTGCCCCAAATTACACGTTTCACATCCTGAGCATGAACATACCCAAGCTGCCTGCGAAGCCCAGAAAATCAGCAGCTGCCCCCAAAGTACGCTTGAGGAACCAGCGTTCCAGGAAGCCTAGCTTGTAGGAGGCATTAGCACTAGTTCCGGTCAGGATGCAAAGACACCCCGTACGCTTTCTCCCGTAAGGGAAGAAGGATCCGGTCGTCAATCATCTGTATCCACGATGGGGTTCGGATTATGACATTTTTCTCTCCTCTCAGTGACAATAAAGCCACAGGGGCTTCCCTGGTGGCGCAGTGGTTGAGAGTCCGCCTGCCGATGCAGGGGACACGGGTTCGTGCCCCGGTCCAGGAGGATCCCACGTGCCGCGGAGCGGCTGGGCCCGGGAGCCATGACCACTGAGCCTGTGCGTCCAGAGCCTGTGCTCTGCAACGGGAGAGGCCACAACAGTGAGAGGCCCGCGTACCGCAAAAAAAAAAAAAAAAAAAAAAAAAAAAGCCACAGAACTATAGCTAAGATCTCTGTCCGAGGCCTCTACGACAGAGAAAGGTAGATAATAGAATTTCTGGTTTTGTTCCTGAAAATATGTTTGAACACACACACACGTGTGCCTACACAGACATCACGTCAGTACTGGAAGAACAAATAGGAAAGCAAAGGAGAAAACTGTTGGGAGGGCGGCCTGTCCATTCCTAGAAATCCTTTCAGTGCACTCACCCCCAGGCATTCCAGTTTTCTAGAAGTCTTAAGGTAGCAACAGTGATTTAACACACTGTTTCCATCTCTTGAAAAACTGCTAATGATCTTAGTTGCCTTTTGATAGTTTAACTGTACAACGACCATCATTTGTCCTAAAGACAGTATTGGAACCTGTTTCTAAGCATATTTCCTTCTCTCACCTTTGGCCCCAAATTTTAAAAAAATGTTTAGGACTTCCCTGGTGGCACAGTGGTTGAGAATCCACCTGCCAGTGCAGGGGACACGGGTTCGAGGACCCCCTGGTCTGGGAGGATCCCACATGCCACGAGCAACTGGGCCTGTGCGCCACAGCTACTGAGCCTGCGCTCTAGAGCCTGCGCTCTAGAGCCTGTGAGCCACAACTACTGAGCCCATGAGCCACAACTGCAGAAGCCCGCACGCCTGGAGCCCATGCTCCGCAACAAGAGAAGCCACCGCAATGAGAAGCCCGTGGACCGCAATGAAGAGTAGCCCCCGCTGACCACAACTAGAGAAAGCCCGCGCGCAGCAACGAAGACCCAATGCAGCCAAAATAAATAAATGAATAAATAAATTTTTAAAAAAAAGTTTAAAAAAGCAAATACAAAATGTGTCCCAAGGCTATTTAGTCTCTCTTAGCCAAGGCTCTTCCCAAGAGGCAGAGGCCAGCAGGACCCAAAGTTCCGTTTCCAACTCTGGGACCCCCAGGCACGTCCGGGACTGGACACACTGAGACCATCCCCAGGGAATCTGACCCAGGACTCTTGTCACATCTACTCTGCCTGGTCTTCAAACTCCTGCCTTCTACACACTATGATTCTGTCTACATGCGCCACCAAAAGCAAGTGCGACGTGCGCGAGCCCCGCCTGTCTGCGGGGGACTGTTCCCGGGGGCGACACAGGATCTCCAAGTTCCGGTGCGAGTGGTCTCCAACTTTCCCAGCCCCGGGCTGGTCCACGCCGCGATTCCTGTCGGGATACCTGAGCCCGAGGACTCTGGTACTTGCTCCGGGCTCAACCATCACAGCTCAATGTGTTAACCATGACAAAAGTCAACTGGGGAGGCCCAGTCCCAAAGGTATGCAAGAAGTCAAACTAGTTGGAGAAAAACAGGATTTTGTATTTACCCTGAATTCTGCAGGTCAAACGCTGTCGCCTAGGCACTCAGCTTTCTCACGTCCATGAGGATGAACATTCAGAGGTGAATTCTGCCCGTCAGCCAGGGAGGGGGCAGAGCATAGAGATTAAGAATACGAAGCTGGACAAGTTCAAATGCAAATCTGCGTAACAGCTGTGTGACCCCTAGCAGGGTATTTAACCGCAGCTTTTCGAAAAGGACAGGTGTCAGTTCCTGACTCCCAAATGTTTCTGTAAGGATTAAATACATTAACCGCAGGTCAAATGCCCAGGGCATCATAACTGCTCAGTAAACACGATCCTTACTCATAAGCAGATGTTCACTTGATTCTGAGCAAGGAGGAAAAGCAGTTGGTTAAGAACATTTCAACAAGTCTGTTGATGCTGCTGCAAACTCTGAACGACCGAGAGCGAAAAGACAGGTTACAGGGTTGAAGGAGAGAGACGTGTGAGATGGGAAATGCACGTCCGACTTACCCCTAAGACCCCGAAGCGCTCGGCCAGGCTCCAACCGCAGAGAAAGTCGATCTCAAACTTGTGGTTCAGAACAACGATGGCGTTTTCCTTCCCGTACTTGGGGTAGGCCCGGGGGTCCGTGTGGATGATGCACTCCGAGCCCGACCACCATTCCAGCAGCATCACCAGCTCTGGAACAAACCACCACAACAGACGGACCTTTATTTCAGGCACCCTCTATGGCTAGGGGTCTGGTCTGCTGGGCCAGGTGGCAGCAAGGCTCTGCCGTCCTGGCTGGAACGGAAAGCAACTTTGAGGGGTCAGCTTCTGGATCATTTCAGCCCAGACCCCAGTTCTTGAAGGGGTTTCGAAGCAGAAGGAAAAAAAGATCGAGAAAACTCCACGAGTCTCCAGGGGAGGAGAGGAAGCTTCGAGAAGGCAAATGACTTGCATTCCCTGATTAAGTACCTTGGGAAAAAATAAATCAGAAAGGCTGAGTCCATCAAGAATCCACGCCCTTGTGTTTTCAGAGCCCTGAAAGGCAGTGTGAGGTGATGTACAGAATTCTTAACATCCTTGGAAATGACCAACTGGGATACTTATAAACGCCATCAAAGAACACTAAATACCCAATTTTTCTCTCCCATTTACGACACTAGAGTGCACCAGGAATAATGCAGCACTGCAGTGAAACACCAGCACCTGAAGGGCAAGGATAAAGTAGGTCCATTACCTTGCGGGCCTCAACGCAACTATTAAAACACTCTTGTAGGAGCTTGTGAAATAGGAAAGTCCTTTTTTGGGCAACAATGACCAACTTGCCTTTATTCTTCAGTGATACCTCTAATCTAGGTCACCAATACCCAACCCACTGGCCTCAGGACAAACCTTTATGGTAGAAGTTGTCCAGAAAACCAGCCGAAACTTGGTGATTAGATCTACAGCTATAGAGTGACTTTGAAAAGGAATTTTAGAGCTAAGCCTGTTCAGCAGATGGGTGGGTAGGTGGGTGAGCCCTCTGCGAAGGACACGCCCCTTTTTAATCACCACTTAGAGGGGTGCATGTTAGGCAGAGGACTCACTCATCACCCGCCCCTACACACACGCACACAACCCAGCAGGTGTGGTCTCGACTCCAGCCAAGTCTCACGTGTGAAAGGCTTGGGCGGCTACCCTTGGAAACCTCTCTCCTTGAGGCTGGAGACTGGTGCTTAGGTACTGGAGCCAGAACTCTCTAGAAGGCACTACAGTCTAGTTTCTAAACACGAGCACTGTGGGGCTTTGGACAGATGGACCGCATGGCACCGCAGCCTCCTAATCTTTGGAGGGGCGGCCTCATTGGCTTTTGTGAGAAGCGATGGGCATGACGCGTAACAGGCACTCTGTGCAAAGTGCATGCCAAGCTCCCAACAAACCCAGGCTTCAGCATCTACCAGTGTCATCAGAACCGAACCAAAACACACCCCTTACTTGACACTGAAGAGTCTGCCTATTCCTAGGAATTGAGAAAACGCTGAGCCCCCAGGCAGCTGTCCCACGGGCAGCGACACCGGTGGGACCTAGAGGTGGCCATCAGGGAGGGGAGGGGCGCAGGGCAGCCTGGCCGGCGGGACAGTTCCCACCGTGTAGAAAGATGCTTCTACCACTGCACTGATTTGTTCCAAGAGATGGGTGGGCAGTACCCACCTATCCCATTACTGGCCACGGAGCCCAGAGAAGCCCTAAGCAGAGGCGCGTGGAAGCAGCGAGATCAGGCTGAACTGTCGTTCCCTGTGACTCATCCTGCAAACACCTCCTGAATGCCTCTCTGTGCCCTGCTGCTCCCTGCCCAGGGCAGGCCGGGCCCCCCTTCCACTTTCACCAGCGCCCTTCATGGCACTTATCACAGCTTGTGTCACAGTGAGATGACACCCGGCCCCTGCTGACCACAGGCCCCGCCAGGCACAGATCACCTTGCTTGGTACACCCTGACCCCAGCCATCACTCCAGAACCCAGCACTGTGCCAGCACATCTACGCTTCTAACAAACACTGTTTGGTGACCTGATGTGTGCAAGCAGGATGTGAGGGGCTGGAGGTGTAGTAGCAAACCCACAGCTGCTCCCGGGCTCCCACCCTCCTGGAGCCTGCAGCCCAGAGGGAAGGCAGTCGTGCCCTCAAGAGGTGGTGTGACCAGGAGAGCAGAGGCTCTTCACAGGATGGACGAGGCTGAAGATCATGCTTGTGGATTTGGGGTCAGACCCAGTCAGGCTCCAGTCCTGTGGATGCCACGCAACGGCTGTAAGACTTCTGGTCTGTTTCTCAATGTCCCCTAAATCTCCGCATCCTTGTCTGTGAATAAAGACAGGAAAAGCAGGGCTTCCCTGGTGGCACAGTGGTTGAGAGTCCGCCTGCCGATGCAGGGGACACGGGTTCGTGCCCTGGTCCGGGAAGATCCCACATGCCGCGGAGTGGCTGGGCCCGTGAGCCATGGCCGCTGAGCCTGCGCGTCCAGAGCCTGTGCTCCGCAATGGGAGAGGCCACAACAGTGAGAGGCCCGTGTACCGCAAAAAAAAAAAAAAAAAAAATAGGAAAAGCTTCTGGAGATGCTGTGGGTATTAAATCAGGTCATGTAGTCAAGGCACCTAGCATGACATTGCACATAGTAGGGGATCAGTAAGCTTCTTACTACTATTAGACACACTAATTCTGTAGCAGTCCTGGCTCTGTGACTGGGGTGGGGTGGGGGGGGCGCGGGGGGGGAGGGGGGGAGGGAGGGAGAGAGAGAGAGAGAGTGAGAGAGAGAGATGATTTACGATTTCACAATAAAGGCAATGAAAAGTCATTGCAACATTTTTAAAGAGGCCACAGCAGCACCTAATTTGCATTTTGAAATGGTCACTCTGGCTGAAGTGGGAACAGATCAGAAGCAGGGAGGCCCGTCAGGGGGTGACTGCAGCAGCCCAGTGAGAGGTGATGGCAGCGGGACCAGGTGGTGACAGTGCGGAGAGGCCTGATTTCTCCCTCATCTCAACAGGCTGTTAGCTACACAACTGAACACTGAATCTCACTGGATAAAAGGGTTTTCTTTCCTTTTTCCCCCCCTTTTTTTTTCACCAAGGTTTCTTCTTTTTTTTTTAATTCACAACCAGTATTTACATTTGTAGTCACAATGTAAAACAGTTCAATTAATCCAGAAGTATTTAGAGGAAAACGTGTAATCCCCCTTGATGGCCCTGCAGCATGCCCAGCAGAATCCTCTTTCTTGTTTGCTTCCAGTTAAGGGACCACAAGGGACACTCTTGGGAGGTCTGACGGGTTTTGCAGGTCACACGCATCGCGGCTGACGTGCTGATTCACCTCCTCGGTATGAAGCAGAAGCTAGACCTGCAACAGCTCCAGCCCCTCCAGCCCCTCTGAGTCCTGGGCCTGGCTGTGTCTGCTCCTGGGAGGGCCCGGCTGCTGCAGGGTCCCAGGCCACCCAGGTCACCCACGCCACCCACGCCAGGTGCAGCAGGAACCCAGAGGTTTCGGTCTGTCCTCACGGGGCTGCAGATACTGCTTTTGTGGGTCCTGACCTCTTAATCATCCATCCATTTACATCCGTCACCCCTTCCTGACGACTCTCCCTGGGACTTCAAGCTCCAGCAGGAGCTGCAGAGAGGAAAGCCCTCCCGGGCCGGCCAAAACGGCCCCACACACGACGAAGGGCCGCTCCCTTTACAGGTGTGTGCGTCTGCCAGCAGCTCTGCTCCTCTGGGTGAACTCTGTGGGGCACGTCCTCTGCCTGTGCTCCACCCTCCCCCAATCCCAGCTCCCTTCTCCAGGGTTAGCCATTAGGAACGGCTTGGAGAGTGGCCTTCTCGTCCTGTTCGTCGGAGTTCACACACACACACACGTGTTTTCCCCCCATGAATGGGTTCATCCTTCATCGATATTTGAAAGCATATACATATAGCTATTTTCTCCAAATGGTGTATTTTGGGCTCTCTCCATGTTAATACAGATACACAGAAGTACCAGCAAATAGTCACCGGGCTCTGGCCATGGGCCACAGCCTAGGCCACACGGTATTGCAGTAAATCCTCACATTAACCCTGTGAGAGGCACGATGACTGTCCCCATTTTAAAGATGAAGAAACAGAGGCACGGGGATATCTCTCATTCTACAAAATTGCCATTTTCTAGGTCAAAAATAGTCAGAATGGCAATGTCATGAGGGGTAACTAGCTGCGTGGCGGGTCCTGCTACGGTTATAGCATGATCTATTCAGCCATTCTGCCATCGATTAGCGCTTCTTCCCCTTGTTTTTTATTGTTACAAATACTGTGGTAAATATCCTTGAAAACGCATGTTTAAAAAAAAAATTGTGAAAGTATTTCTCCAATATAGGTATACCAAAAAGTAGAATTATGGATTGAAGAGTATGCATACTTTAAAATTTTACATATATTTCTAAATTGCCTTCCAAAAAGCTCTAAATGGAAATGTCAGTATTTGTTCAAAGCAGAAGCTAGAGCAGAGGCAGGGGATACAGGAGGGAAGGGAGGGGCTGCCGCAACAGAAGTGAAATCCTAGGTCAAGAGGGAGGACCTCTGGGCCCCAGGGTCGCATCGTCTCATCACCGAAAGGAGCTCCTCCCTCGTCCCTCCTCTGCCCTCCCCTCCCGAGGCCCTGGTAGGAGCTGACACCTCATATCATCACGGTCCTCCCGCCCACCGCGATCTCAACCTGTCCATTAATCCCTGGGCCTTGTAGGAGGGAGGGGACACCCTGCTCACCCCATTCTCACCAGAGGTGTGGGCTGAGCCAGCAGGGCCCCGATGGCTGTCAAACACTCGTTACAGGCGAGATCTGCGGCCAAGGTTTCTTCCGTATAACGCAGCAGTTTTGAGGCCTCTTGTCCCATTTAAAGATGTTCAGTTTGCTCGATTTTGCAGTCTTTATTTTTGCTACTCCCCGAGGGCAGGGTGGCCGGAGGCGCTGGCGGGAGCCCAGCACGGGCGCAGGCATCTTCCCGAAGCTCAGCCACCTCTGGACCCTGCGATCTGGGGCCGTGCCTGGCTCTGGCCAGTTACTGACGCCTGTTTGGCAAACTCCACTTGGAGACAGGTGGGGAGGGCGAGGTAATGGCCAGGGAGGGTTGTGAAGCACAGGAAGTGACTGTAAAATCCCAGTCTGCTGCCTCCAATTTCAGGGGCTGATGGAAGGACCAAAGCCAGGGGGGCTGTAAGGGCACACGGTCTGAAGGACAGATTCGTTTTTGTTCGATTTGCTATGGCGCTCTGCAGCTCGATTACAGATAGGAAAAAAGAAGTAGATGGACAAAAGGGAAAGCGGGGGACAGGGGAGAGGCACCTGGTTCATATTTGTAAAGAAGGAGGAAATTGTAACAACTAGCATTCGCTGAGTCAGCTCACACATCACTGTCCCCATTTCACAGCTGACGGCATGGAAACACTGAGGCCAGGGAGCCAGTCCAGCTCCCACCGCTAGGAGGTGGGAGTGCTGGGCCCTAAACGCAGACAGGGGGATTCAGAGGACACCAAAAGCCATGATTATATGGCGGAGGGGAGAGAAAGAGCATTTAGGGAGGGAAGAGATCAGAGGATGTTCAGAGTACAAGGGTCACACCCTTGACCTTGGGCAGCCCTTCTCTGGGAGAGGAAGGTGCCCAAATCAAAGGCTGCTGTGAAGGTTAAATCTGCTGAAGTGATTAAAGCGTGTAACGCTTGCCCGCCCTAGAACCAGTGCTTTTCTTCCCCTCAATACCATGACCACCAAGGATAGTACAGCAATAACGACAGAAGAAATAATGAAGGGACAGAGAGTACAGCCAGGAAAGGATGAGCAGCACACGGGCGGGTGCCGACTTCCGGGCGGCCCTGCTGTCACCCCCAGATGTCCCTGTCCTCAGCTCTGATGTCCCTCCTTTCACTGCAGTCCAGATGCTGAGCAGCTGTGAGACCCGGCTCCTTCTGTGCTGGATCCCAGGGGTCGACATGCGCCCTGGAAACCCACCGATCCTCCAAACCCACAGCCGAACCCTCTGCAGCCCACGTGGGTGGAGGGGTGAGGGCTCCCTCCTTCTCCACCAAACCTCTCCCCCAGCTTCCTGCTCGCACCTGCCACGAATGACATTTCTCCCCTCTCTCCAGCCCTTTCTGGAAGAAGTGCTGAGAATCCTAATAACACAAGGAGGCAAAGTTCCTGCAGAAAAGGCCTCGGAATCCAGACTGATGATCGGAGCTCACTGTTCAAACAGCCAGAATCCCCCGCGTTGCAGATGTGGGCGACACGTGACCAAGGAAAATGGTATTTTTATAATCAACTTTATCTAACTTTAATAATTACATAATCACACGCGTAATTATATGTAATCTATAAGCTAAGTATCTATAATTATGTACTCATAATAGTTCTTTCAGTAATTTAGCTGATAATAATTTAGGTTAAACATGAAACCTCTCTCCCTCAAAAGCTTCCAAAATGCAAACTCGAAGAAAGTTTCTGGGGTTTGACGTGAGACCGCCCCCTCCTACACCCCCGGGGAGGAACACGCCCTGCCCTGGCCTTGGTTTCTGCACTCTCTGGGCCATGTTCAAAAGTGGGGATAAAAACACGAACTTGAACGGTTAGTGGGAGCCGAGTCAACAGGGAGGTTTGGGGCCAGCTCTGACCTCGCCAGCCCCGAGGGAGCCCACGGAGACCCTGAAAAGAGGATGGAGTTCAGTGAGCAAACGCACTTTCACATTATGGGGCTCGATACAGAATCCGGGACTTCTGATGCGAGACCAGCTGCCAACTGGTCCCCGTCTGCCTACCAGGTCTATTGTGGAGACTCCCAGCCTTACCAACCGACTCACAGCCCCATAACCGGCTCCAAACACGGGTGAAGTCGTTCCTCCCTGCCTAGCTATACCCCGTGGACCATGCTCATCACTTCCTCTCTTTTCCTCATGTCTGTTTTCCCTACCTCGCCTTACCCATCCTTCCAGGCTCAACACATGCCCATATGTCCACGAAACCGCAGGTCCCAGGCCACCCAGACACAGGGCTTCCTAACTTCCTGCCTCTATCTGTGCTCCACGCAGTTGGGCACTTACTTGTATTTTGTTCTGAATTATCTCTAGTTAATTCCCCAGCATATACCTTTTGTCCACAACCAGATTTCAGTACTTCCTTTCCATGACACTGAACTAGGGACCCAGCTGTACTTGCAACATTTCAATCCACATCCCAGGCATCCAAGCAGCTGCTTTTCCCACTTAGGTGCCCAGGTCATTGAATGACGCTGAGGCGAGAAGCCTATAAACAGATGCAGAGTATATCTATAGGGCTATTAACATTTCATAGGATGATCAGAAAAACAATGCCTAAAAAGGCTCCTTAGAACGCAGGGAAGTTTGGGAAGCCCTGCAGGACCTCTCTGAGAGAGACGGATCTGCTACAAGCTGGCAACGCAAGAAGCCAACTCCTCTGAACCCTGCAGCATCTCCATCACGTCCTCCCAGCCCAGCGGAAGCGCCTGTTTCTCTGCAGGCTTTGCCCTTGGCAGGGCATGGAGGGAATGGACTTGACCTGCTTGCTATGTTCTTGGAGCTCAAGTCTTAAAGAGTTAACGCTGCCACGTGGTAACCTTTCTCTCTGAGCCTTGAGACGGCAGGTCAGGGTGATGAGGGGCCGTGCAAACACTTGCCTGCTCCTATCCCGACGTACACCCTGCAGTGAGGGAGACAGGAACCGGGTAACTGGCGCTGAGATAGAATTGGACTGAGAGCCGCCGGTATGGACGCTACAGGCGTTTACATTATGCACAGGGAGCGGTAACATTAGGAGCAGAAAAGCAGCTTTTTCCACTAAATGGAGCCAATACTCGGCTGCCAATTACTGGGTCTCACTTTCAGGACCAGGCCAAACATCAAGAAGTACGACTGTCCTGAGTGATGCTTATAAAAGCCAGGCTGAAGCTCTCTGCTTCCCACCCTCAATCAAAACCCTGAGGTGGGAGGACAGGGAAAGGAAGGGTCTAGAACCCCACCTCCACCCCCCCCACTCTGGTGCTCCGATACTCTGGCTTCTCACAATTCCCTTCCAAGAAAGCAGCTCAGAAATCACTGAGCCCTGACGCCTGTGCCATCCGATTTCCAGTCCCTCCTAGTTCATCCAGTAATCAAATATCGAGGCAGCATGTTGGTAGATGCCAGGGGCTGGAGGGTAGCGGGGCGTTGGGGAGGGAGAACGGGGAGTTAGTGTTTAATGGGGACAGAGTTCAGTTTGGGAAGGTGAAAACTTGGGGAGATGGATGATGGTGAGAGTTGACGACGACGTGAATGTACTTAGTGCCACTTAAGTGCACAGTTAAATACGGTTAAAGTAGTGTTTTATAGTGTGACTTTTACCACAATAAAGAAACAGTAAAAAAAAATATCGAGGCAGAGTCCACCAGATGCCCAGCACCAGTGCAGGGGCCTGGACGTGGCGGTGAACAAACACACTCCAGCAGGGAGACAGGCAGTAAGGAAGCAAACAGCACATAGATGTACATAACGTGGTAGCCGGACGGCTACAAGTGCTGTGAGGGCAGCAGGAAGGGGAAGGGCTGGGGGACAGGGTCTGGGGGGAGGGCTGATCTTTCACACATGGCCCAGAGGATGCCTCCCAGACGTCTCTGAAGTTTAGCATGAAGCTGCCGTGATCTAACTGAAATGTGACCTGCTAGAAGGGAGCCTTTCCCAGATACGGGACTTGTTTTGTTCACGGGTGTGTTTCCAGTGCTGAGAGCTGGGGACCCACTGAGAGGGTGGCTTCGGCTGCTGCGTAGAGAATGACGTCAGCAGGCTCGGGTGGAGGCTGGCCACAGGGAGCGGGCTGCTGCCATCAGCCAGGAGAGGGGGGACCTGGGCTCGGTGGTGGTGGTCGTGTGGAAGAGGGGTCAGGTTCAGGGTGATGCTGAAGGTGGGGAGCACAGGGCTGGCTGTCGGGCTGAATGTAGTAGAAGGGAAGGTTGAGGGGTGATTCTAAAATGTTTGCACTGAACGGCTGGGGAACGCACCTGCTGTTGAGAGAGCTGGGATGCACTGGAAGGGAGGGCCAGGTGGCAGAGGAACTGGGCTTGGGTTGGGACATGTGAGCCTAGTGCGGGGCCAGCATCCTGGCTCAGAGGAGGTGTACAGGGACCGGTTCTGCCCTGCCCTGGCCTCGCTCTGCCCCAGCCTTCGACCGTTCCTTCCCTGTCCACTCCCCTTCTCTGTGGCCACTTCTATTTCTCTCCCAGACCCAGCCAATTATTCTCCTCACAACACCTTCCCACTCACTCGTCACCAGTGAGAGTTACTGGTCAGGCTCCCACCCCGTCCAGCCCTCGGCAAGGCGAGAAATCTGGTGTCACCATGCCTAGAGGCACCCGAAGCTTGGGAGTAGCAAGTATCAGCACGAAGATTTTGTTCTGTAGAATCCACTTCCCCGCCGCCTTTCCCGTCCAGGGCACACTATCCACCATGAGGGAAAGCAGCAGTGCATAGATCGCTCTTGTGGACGCATCTGAACCTGGACCCACCCAGCATTTATGTCTAACTCCTAGTTTATCATCCAGGGAGGGGGGACCAGGGTAAACTCCACTCCAGTGAGCACTCACACACACCCAGAAGGTGGGACACTCTACAGGTCAGGGGCGTTCTAAGCCAAGAAAGACTTAAAAGACGAAACAACCAGATGCAATGTATGGACCCTACGGAAATCGGAACTTCACACTCCAAATGTTTAAAAAAAAAAACAAAAAGTTGGGAAACAACTGGAGAAATCTGAATATAGACAGTATTACATGATAACTAAAACAAATTACTAACTTCGACAGTTGTGATAACCATGTACTCGTTTTTAAGATGCCCTCGTTCTCTATAAAACACACCTCATGATAATCTGGGGTGGCAATTCACGACATAAAATATCTGGGATTCGCTTTATAAATTTTCAGCAATTGATCAATGAATAAGAATTCAGTATAACAGAGTATTTACAATATTTAAATCCAAGTGCTGTGAATATGGGGAGTCCTTCTGCTCTTCTCTTTACTCTTACATGTACTTAAATGCTTCGTAAAAAGAAAGTGAAAGGAGGCAAGTTCCCTCTCTACTCAGAAGAGTGAGTCCAGGGTCAAAGGCAGCCCCCAGACACGTCAGTCCTGCCTCAACCACTTGCGGCCACGTCTCTAGGGGCAACCGTGGGAGAGACACAGACGGAAACCCTAGGAATATACCCATGTGTAAAATGCAGGCCAAGGCCACACGGGATTTCCATTTTTGAAATTTCTGAGATGAAGACCACTCTACAACTTGAAAATGCCTTATACCTCACTGCCTTTCTATTAAGCAGTTAAAAGGTCTAAAGTCCCCAGAGTGTGAAGGTGTTCACTTCTCTGCTCGCCATGTGGAGAAGTAAGAAATTCTCGGAAGCTGGCAGTGTTCCACCGTCCCTGCGGTCACCAGGTAAAGTCCAGGCCACAGAGGACTCAGGCCGCAGGGCTTGGACCCCTGAGCCCAGCTCTTCTCAGGGTGACTTTGAGGAATTGCAGCTCCCCCCGCCTCAGCATCCTGTCGGCTAAGGTGGAGCCAGTGCCCACCGCGTAGGCCGTGCTGAGGCTCCTGTGTCAGTGCCCGGCGGTGCCTCTGCTCTTTAAAAGTTACTGCCTTTGGGCGATGTCTCTGACCTTAGTCAAATGAGCCGGTACTTAGCGCTCTCTCTGCCAGGTCTCAGCATCACAGGGGAGAGATGGCGCGCGTGTAAGCTGCCAGGCTCCTACAGGACCTGACGTCAGCAACGTCCATGGTAAAGGGGAATTTTTCAACACGTTGCGAAGGATCTGGCTGAGAGCAGACACTCAAGGGATCCCTACCCCTCTCCTCCCTCCAACCCTTCACACTCCGACACCACTCCTGTTGCCCTGGTCCAAATCCTAGTGCCCCTCAAGACACACGTCAAATGCCCTTCTTTGGAAAGCGGCCCCAGACCCCAAGTTCCGCAGGGTCCTTCCTTCTGGTCTCATCGGTGCCTTCTAGTTAGCGAGGGTGGGTATACAGGCCTCAGGACTTGTTCACACTCTTGAGCTGTGACTGCAATGTGGGGTCATTCAAATTCCCAGAAGCTTCTGGAAGCTTAGACTTCTACTACCTCCCTCCCCCTAAGGTCCCAGTCAGAGTGGTCCACCCAGGATTACTTGCTAAGTTGTTTTAAGGAAAGAAAGACCTCTCGAAGCCAAGAAGTATGAAGGCCGTGGGCGTATTCTGCCGTGTTTCCCTTCCCGTGTGCACAAGGATGTTACAACCTGGTGAAGCCTCGGGTCCAAATGTTCCACTTGAAGATGGAAGGCCTTTCCCTACACCATAGAATGCAAGTTACCCTTCTGAGGCCAGGGTGTGCGCTACAGCCGTGTGGGCAAACACACACTCCACCAGTGAACCTGGAAATGATGTGTAAGATGGTTTTCTCAAAGTAAAACTGTAAAAACAAACACCAAGGCACAGACCAGAGATATGCAGGAGGAACCTTAAAGAGAACACATGGATTCCAGGCCAAGACTCAGGCACCAGCTTTATTTCAAGAGATGGGCACGGGGTAGAAAGAAAAGAAAGCAACCGGAGGGCACGCTGGTACTTCAGGAGGCAAGGCTGTGCTCCCCGCCAGGAGCGATGCCAGCCCGACATGCCTCTCACACTGCACACCCAGTCCCCGGTGGGGTCACTGCACAGCCACCCAGTGCAAAGTTACCCATCCACCTCCTGGATGTGACCCGAGCTCACACGCAGATCAGCCCTCGGGGCAAAAGTGTGTTGATCAGCAAACAGGAGCATTCACGCCATCTCATTCTCTCTACTGAGAAGGAGATTATTACCTGTGTTCTAATTTTATACCTCAGTGTTTCATAAGATTGCTTAGTATGAGTTCAACAGAACCTGATTAAAATAATAGTAGAGCAAATGTCTCAGCCTAAAAATCTGGGGCTCAGACTCTGGAATGTTGTGCTCTTAAGGGTACAAGCAGCTTCGGGGGACTCTGTCCACTTCCCCGCTACGGCTTGGAGCTCCTCTACCAACAGCCATGGTGTACGTTGCCAAAATTTTAACTTATAGCAAACTCACAGGCCATCTGCTCACACCACTAGTGGCCCCTGCCATCCACTGCCCACTATGCCAGTCCGTCAGTCCACCAGGCCCACCTGTTCCGTGTCTAGGGCCATCATCCCTTTTCCATTTTCACAGTTGTCTCCGTCACCCCTGATGACCTTCTATCTGGTCTCTCTGCCTCCAGTGTCACCTGCTCCCCTCGTCCAGTCTGTGCCCAGTGCCGGCTTAACCCCGCCCGCCCCCTCACTGAGTCCTCACCACCCACACAGGAACTGAGACTCCTTCACCAGGCCCTACTGCCTGGCGCACCCTCTTTCTGCCACGTACCTTGAGCTAAGGTCAGGTTGAACTACACGCTGCTCCCGGAACTAGCTAGATAGAACTCTGTGTACCTATCCTTGGCCTCTTGCCAAGCCCTTCTCTTGGCCGGAAAGGCCCTTCTTTTCCATAGAACTTCCAAACCTTATCTGTCTTCCAAGCTTCAACTCAAACGAGATCTTGCCCATGGGGTTTCTCTTGACCACCCCTCAACCTCCGCTAGAAGTAATTTGTCTTTCTTCTAAATCTCCCCTTAGGGACACTGTGCCCATGGCACTTGGAAGTCAGACAGACCTGATCTGAATTCCCATTCCATCACTTACTAGCTCCATGACATGAGCACAATTCCTTAACCTCTCTGGCCTTCCGTTTTATCTATAAAAAAGGAATAATAAAATATCACTTACAAAATGATTATGAACACTTAATGAGACTAATGTTTGACCAATGTCTGCGTAAGAACTATAGCCGACAGTGGTGCTGGGCAATCACCTTCCTTCCTTGGACCTTATGTTCTTTCTCCCATGTTCAGTGCTGTTTGCTTTGGGTTGGTTTTCCTTCCACATGGACCATAGAGTCCCTCGGGGAGCGTTCTGTCTCATCCAATTTGTTGTCATGCTGCCCACAGAATGCAGACTAGGACTGGCACAGATATCCACGAATATGTGTCATTTCACAGCTGGTGATGGCACGACTTGTAGCTAAGAGAAGCTTCACAAGAATCCCAATCATGTCAAGAATCAGTGAAGGATGGCAGAGTCCTCGGACCCATTTAAACACTTAAAAACCATTTTTTTAAAGCAAGAAATGACTAATCTCCTCAGGAACACTTTAAGCAGAGTTTAAAATCTACTGAAGATAAACACCTACTCTAAATGTTCATCCATTTAATGTCTTCTCTCACCTTCCCCTCATCGAAATATAGTGAGGCTTATGTTCATAATTCAGATTCATTACTCAGAGAAATACATATATTGTGATTTTTTAACAGGATAAAAAGAAATTGACCTGTGCTCTTCAACAGGAGAGGCCACAAGAGTGAGAGGCCCGCATACTGCAAAAAAAAAAAAAAAAAAGAAATTGAGACGCTGAAATATACACAACTCACAAAATAAATTTTAGGGCCAGAAGTGTGAAAGAGACACTACGCCGGAATTGTTTCTTAAAAACTTTTTCTCCATGTGAGACTTCGCTTCCTTCTCTCAGCCTAGGAGGCCATGGAGACTTTGCCCCTTTGGCCTTTTCCAATACGGGACCAACTTCTTTGCCAGAGTAGCTTCTCATTATTGAGGACAATGTGCATATTGTTTTACTCTTCCCTGACTTGTAATAAATGAGGTCCAGAGAGTTCCGGATCTATCCTAACATCAGTTATTTCCCGAGAAACTTCTCGTGTTTCAGTAAGGTAATATTCTGTCCCTGTTAAAGGTTGCCAGATAGAATGCAAAGTGCCCAGTGAAATTTGAATATCAGATAAACTTCAAATTATTTTTTAGCATAAGTATGTCTCCTGCAATACTTGGTGAAAGATATACTAGCGTATGAGCCGTGCAATGTCTGGAACATAACTCACAACGAAAATTATTTGTTGTTTATCTGAAATTCTAATTGAACCGGAAGTCCTGAATTTTTATTTTATGAATCTGGCAGTCGGAGTCCTTATCAACCCAGCAGTAACCATGGCAACAAGCACTGCTGGGCTCTAGGAACAAGCTGGAAGCTAACGGTCAGCGTTGGAACAGCCATCCACAGCCCCACGGGGCTCTCACCAGCACCACCTCGTACAACCAGAGCGGCCGTCTGGTGACATGGGCGTTTACTCCCCATTTGACAAATGACAAAATGGAAGCCCCAGGGCTTTCCCAAGGTCACGCAGATTTGGGGGAGCAGGGCCACTGCACTCGGCGGCTGCGACCTGGAATTCCCGGAAGCCGGGGGCACATTTCTGTCGTCCTGCGGTCTCATGATTATGCAAAGCACGTGTTTCTGAGAATCTTAGCAATTTTCAAATGAACCTGTGCTTCAATTATATCTCAGTCTAATTCCCCAAGGTCCCTGGGAAATCATTTTACTGGGGTTTGTCTGAGCTGTATCTAATCGAGTCGTGAAGCCAGTGAGTGGGCACAACAACCAGCTACTAAACCCTAATTGCTTGGCAGCCCTGGGAACACCAAGGCCAAGAATTACGAGGCTCTGCCATCTGTGAACTGTCCTAGGTAATCCCCATCCCGTCTCGTTAGCAAGGCTAATTAACGCGGGCCGAGCCCAAGGCTGATGCGACGTCTCCAGCACCCAGAGCGCTTGCAAGGCAGCGAGAATGAGGGCGGGGTCACCCAGCCCAGGCTGACTGCTGGGGGGACAGTGGAAGGACATAAGTGACATGGAGGTGGAAGTACGGGAGAGGGGGAGTCAAGGATCCAGGGCGGAAGTGAGAACCAGTATCTACTGAGCACGTACTGGAGGCAGGCAGTGACCCTGTCACCTACTGCAGCTCGTTTATCTGACCCCAGAGTCACGTGCTAGGATTAGTATTACTCCATACTGATGCAGAGACTGAGGCTCAGAAAGTTCTAGTAACTTGCCCAGGGTCACAAAGAGAGTAAAGGTTTCTCTCTGGTTTGTGCAGCCGCAGGACCCAGGCCATTGGGGTCAGTGGGAGGCCCAGCCTTGCACTGTTGCTCAACTTCCTTCTGCTTTACTCTTTCCACCACCCCTTCTCCACCTACCATCCCCCAGCCCCCTCACTGCCGCCCCAGAAGAGGCCAAACAGGAACTGTGGTGCAGTTCTTTAGAATATTTGTCTTCGTTTCAATGAAGTGCTGTACTTGGGCAGGCCCTGTGCTCGAGGCCACATTTTACCAGTCCTGAGATGCAAGCTGTTCTCACGTTAGCATGCCTGAAGTCCAGTGCATCTTACTATCCATGGCGTGCCTAGTCTAATTTCTTTTTCTTAGAGATATATAAAATAAGGATGCACCTTACAATCAATGACATCTTAGATTCTATGAAATACAGAAATTTTAAAAACAGGGTGACCTTATCAAGCTGGGTCTTAGATGGGATGTATCTTGTATGTGGCCATGCGTTTGGAAAGGGCCAGGGGTTGGGGGTTGGAAAGGAAGGATGAATAGGTAGAACACGTGGGATTTTTAGGGCAGGTAACTATTCCGTAAGACACTCACGGTGGATACATGATACTATGCATTGATCAAGACTCATCGAATGTACAACACAAAGAGGGAACCCTGTTGTAAACTATGGACCTTGAGAATATCAGTGTATCAACACTGGTTCATCATTTGTAAAAAGGGAACCACATTAGTGCAAGATGTTAAACTAGGGGAAACTGTGTGTGTGTGTGTGTGTGTGTGTGTGTGTGTGTGTGCGCGCGCACTGAGGCAAGGGGTGGCCAGTGTATGGGAGCTATCTGTACGTTCTGTACAATTTTTCTGGAAACGTAAAACTGCTCATAAAAAATAAAATTTATTGATTTTAAGAAAACACAAGAAGGTGAGTTGATCCTTTTATATTTCTTCCATAAAAAAATGTTACAGAAAATACAAAGTTTTGTTTTACGTTTCTGTCTTTGGCAGATTTTCAGCTAGTTTCAGTTACCTGTGACCCATCAATAGAGGAGTGACAGGAGTTTTACCTAAAAGAAAGTAAAATGAAGTGCTATCAGACCCTCAGGCCTTAAGACAGTGTTCAAGGGAGTAGAAAGATCCCCGCTGGGCCTCAACCTCCAAACACCCCAATCTCACTCTCCAATCACGTGGACGACAAAGGAAGATCAGCAATGTGCCTAGTCCCAAGAGGGCTGAAGGGAAGAGGAACGATTTCAACACAACCTGAAACACCCAGCTCTAAAGACAAGCAGAAAGGAAATTACTAGAAAAGTCAATGGCTTTGGTTCACTGCCACCCTTGGTGTTCAAATCTCCCAAGCATCTCTCCACTGGTTTCTGAATCCTTTAAGAATACAATATTAAGGGACTTCCTTGGTGGTGCAGTGGTTAAGAATCCGCCTGCCAAGGCAGGGGACACGGGTTTGAGCCCTGGTCCGGGAAGATCCCACATGCCATGGAGCAACTAAGCCCGCGAGCCACAACTACTGAAGCCCTCATGCCTAGAGCCCGTGCCCTGCAACAAGAGAAGCCACTGCAATGAGAAGCCCGTGCACTGCAACAAAGAGTAGCCCCCGCTTGCCACAACTAGAGAAAGCCCACGCACAGCAACGAGGACCCAACGCAGCCAAAAATAATAAATACATTTATTTATTTTTTCAAAAGGAAGCATATAATATTAAGGAGGCTAACAATCAGATTCCAAATATGGTGACGCATTTACTAAGTGCTTATTACGGGCTCTGCATAGTGACGACGCATGTAGATAAGGATGCCAAGTAGCAGAAAGAGAATGGACCGAACATCTTAGATCAAAGTGGAGAGACGTTCCACTCCCAGCAGTTCCAGTGGCTGATGAAGCTACAGCCAGAAAGAATAAAGATGTGTGTATTTTTTTCCCACCTGTCATGGTCCTGGAGACATTGAGTAATTAAGAACACAATCAAGGTTAAATTGCAGCCATTTGACTTTTGTAGATTGAGCTTTAAAATATCAATAACAAAGATTCTGTCAGATACAGTTTATATGAGCTGAGAGACGGCATCCACATCCATCCAGATGGTAAAGATGTGGGTGCACAAGATACAGTTAACGTGGACAAAATTAAACTGGAGGGACGTTGCCGTTGCCTTAGTAAGCTGAAACTCTGAAGTCAAGACAGACTGCGTTGGATTAGTGACTCCAGTTTTTCTAGGTGATGACTTTTGACAAGTTGTTTAATTGTTATTCTTTCAATCTTGAAGACAGAAATGGTGCTTTCAACTCTTAATTCACACACCCCCCGCCTTGATGACCAGAACTGTACAGTGTATGAGGACATGAATTGTTCTCCTTCCTGGATTTATAGTCACTGTCCTATTTTGTGCATTTTATTTGTCCCACACTTTCTTTCTTCTCTCTCCTTTCTTGCCTCCTTTTGGAATAAGTATTTTAAATCATTTTCCTAGTGTAGAGGTTATACAGTCTTACTACCCTCTAAGTAGTTACCCTAAAATACTTTCCATGGATGGTCTGATACACTGACCTGTCAGCAGGGAGCACCTCTCCTTACTTCTGGTTTCATGAGTAGAGATCTTTCTCTAGGGAAATGCCTGTCCTCCCAGCACGCCTTTACTCTCCTGCCCCAGAGGTAGAGTAGATCACATGACTGGTGAGTTTGGGAAGGTTGAACGGACATTCTTGGCTTGGCCCTGCATCTCCTCCCCAGCTGTGCACCCTGCCCCTCCCCAGGAAGTGCTCTCTTGGACCTTAGGAGGTATCTGGGCTGCTTGGGTAAATCTCCCAATATGGGGGTTCAGCCAGCAGACGCATTTGGCTCTCACACACAGCTATAACTTCCGAAACAGGCTCTATCAGCGGTAAAGAAAATACTTTGGTCACCATCTTCCATGCCTTTGCTTAATTTCTCAAATTGTTCAGAAAAAATAACCGAGAAGGGTACTATTCTTTGGGGTCCTCTTGGAGATGTCAGTATCATCTATGTCCAAAATTATTATCCAAAATTCCGTATATTGTTTCCTCAAAAAAATTCAATTTAATTTAACCACTTCAGAAACACTAGTCACAGTTTAAAGCAGATGTCCCGTTGAACTCCAAGTCAAGTTGAAGGGTAACTCGAGACAAGAAATTGGCTACTGTTTTCTGGGTGAGTTTCCAGCTCTCTCTTTCCAATGGCAAGTCTTCCCAAATAAAGGGGAAAAAGGCAATTATTCAGAGGAGACAAGCACAGTAGGATAACAACGGAACTGGAAAAAAAACTGGATTATACACACTTTTTAAGCGAACATTTATTGTGTGGCGTGTCCTGCAATGAATACAGTCATTCGAAGCTTAAAGCCAACAAGAGATTTCATGATCCTTAGAATTGGCAGCTCATGCAGTAGCCAGTCATCTTTAAAAGTCTAAAGTAGCTTCCTAGAGGGCACTTAACGTCATAGCTCACTCAGCACGTCCATAGTGTATGCGGTAAAAGCATACCTAGTAGACCTTCATCAAGTTGTCAAGACTCAGAGGGAGAAAAGAGAGATCTAACGCATCAGGCTGTGCCAGGCATCACTCATCTTCAACTACTCTGAACGGGAGAGAACTCTAGGAAAGCCATCCTTTATCTCAGATCCAAAACTACGTGCAGATACTTTACACAGGGAAGCTTAACACTCCCCCGGGCTCGTGCTACACATGCTATTATCCTAACTCTCTTTGGCAGCTGCGGTGGCTGGTGGGCAGACCAACTCCCTCGGCTCAGGCGTTTAAGGCAAGTGTTGAATATGAAAGTTCTCAAGGTCCACTCCAATCCTATTTCCTTCCAAGGCATTCTGATCTTGTTAAAGCTCCCCCCAACTCTTGAACAGTGACCCGAGCATCTCCCTCTGTCTCACAGGTTTCATATTCATATGTTGCCGAACGTCTTGATATTCTAGAGCCCTTAAAGATGTCAGAAGTTTAGGATGAACATTGCTTGATGGATACCACAAGTCACAAGAAAGAAAAGTAATGTTGACCTCTTCCTTGAACGATTGGGTTCATCACCTTAGAGCGCCCTCTTGCCAAGAGATTGGGAAATGCAGCAGTTGGGAACATGGCTAAGTTACATGTGGGATCCTGAATGCTGCACTTTTACCAACATTTAAAGCAACAGTAATAAAAATTCAGGAACTGGAGAGTCTGGGAGGTGGGAGAAAAGCAGGAGAAAGGGTCTTGGAACTAGGAGAAGAGAATGTTTCAAAAAGGAAGAAGCAGGCAGTCAGTGCCAAATGCAACAGAGAAATCCCATCCAGTAGCATGTGACTGGGTTAACTCTGCGAGGAGCTGGACTGGGTGGGGGGCAACCTAGCACCTCAAGTAGGTCTGAAGCCACAGAGTTAGGGTGAAGGCTAGACTGAAGGGTCATCGTTCAATTTAATGTGTTTAATCCTGGAAACAAGGAGAAGAAAATGTGGAAGAATGAGTAGCAGCGTGATGGCCGGGAGAGTTACCTCAGGACAGATTCCTGAGCAAACATTCAGGGGGCACCATTCCAGGTGCTGGGAACTCAGTGAACAAGAGAAACAAATCTCTGTCCTCAAAGAACCTGTAGATGAACGGAGGAGGCAATGACAGACAAGCAGACAGTGGTGTGTACTTTGTGGGAACCAGGAAATGGCAAAGGAGTCCGTGTGACTCTTTCAATGGGGTGCGGAAAGCATCAGAGCTGGGAAGCCCTGTCTGCAGGATTTCAGTTTATCAGAGCTGGTCAAACATACGTAGACTTTACCTATATTCCCCCAAACCACTTTCCCAGACTCTGTTCCACCTAGCCCCGATGCTAGGTGATGCTAGCAAGTGTTTTGGGAGATCGGTCCTTTGGAGAAAATGACACCAGCCAATCTCTTCACCTCTGGACTTCTCAGAACGTTGCGTGCTCATGAGACTTTTCCGAGAGGGGCCCCAGCACCACGCCTCCTGCCCCTACACACAGGGATATTAATAAGGATCTAGCCTTCCAGGAAACAGTCAGGGGCTCCCAATGAAGTAAGTGCACCTGCTTCTCTTTGTCCTCGACGTTTTTTTCCATGTAATCTTGGTAAACATTCTCAGATTAAGCCTAGTCGGTCCCTCTTCTGGAAAATCTTCCATAACGGTGGCTCCCTTTTCCAACTCCCAATCCTCCCAAGGGCTGAGCCGGGCAAATCAGCACCAGGCTGGCTCCCCTCCTGCCTCAGGGACTGCGCTGCTCCTAACCAAAGCCGTCATCTTGTAGTAGCTTCTAGAAGGATGGGGGGCGGGGGAGGAGAAGAGTCTCTGAAGGAGACCTGCTGACCCAGCCCCTCCTCCTCCCAGTGAGGTCATGGCAGAGGCCACTGGGCCAGGAGGGTTAATTGCCCGTGGGTGTTCTGGGAATAAAACTGCTTATCTGGGCTTCAGAGGAAATGTCCCAATCAATCGATATTCACTGTTGATTGACTGAAATATGGTCTTGGCCTCACCAACAACAGCACTGATAAACTGTGCACAGCATTTACGCACACTCCTCAGTGCTAGCAACTTGTTAGTTCTAGCTTAATATTTTCTCTTTTTGGTGGGTATGTAACTGTCATGTCTGTTTTTACCCCCAGTCTTCCTCAGTGTACCGTATTTCTTTCTTGACTCACTCTTCTTTTATATTTTTACATCTTTCCCTTAACTCTTCTATAATAAAGAATGGGAATATACTTCTGTTGTACTTACTCATATGCTTACGGAAGAGTTTTGTGTTTCCTTCTTTTCTTTTTTAATTAATTAATTTATTTTTAAGTTAATTTATGCTTTTGGCCGCGCCGCGCAGCATGTGGGATCTTAGTTCCCCGACCAGGGATCGAACCCATGCCCCCTGCAGTGGAAGCGTGAAGTCTTAACCACCGGACCGCCAGGGAAGTCCCAAGTTTTATGTTTCTCAATTTTGAAAGTGGATAAGTAAAATGATTTATATATTCTTTCCAAAATATAATAAAAGCCTCTAACTTACACTGCTTATTTTATACCTAAATTGTAATCTTTAAATAATTTTTCCCTCCATGGCCACGGTTCTCGGCTGGAGGTGGTTCTTTGTCTCCTCCCCCATCCACAGGACCTTTTTTCCATATGTAGAGACATTTTTAGTGGTTACAACTTGGAGGAGGGCTGTTACTGGCATCAGAGGGTCGGGGCCAGGGATGCAGCTAAACATTCTACAATGCACAGACCAGTCCCCATAACAAAGAACGTTCCAACCCCAAGTGTCAATAGTGTTGACGCTGAGAAACTTGCTTTACGGCCGCCAACACTGAGGAAGATAAACCAGCTTTGTACAGTTTTAGGGTTGGATTTAGATACAGACTCGCTCAGTCTGGGTTGAATCCTGGCTCGACACTTGCTAGTTGTAAGACTTTGGCCCAGTTACTTGCCCTCACTGTGCCTGGTTTTCCTCACCTGTAATGGTCGTTCTGAGGTTTAAATAAGCGAACATGTGAAAAGAGCCTGGGATAGTGCTGGAAACATTTTATGCATTTTCCCTTTACTTGGGCTGTGTGTAAGTGTCAACGCCAGCAGAGAAACTGACCTAGAGCTTGTAGGTGTTTTCAAATGAACACAAGGTTACGTAGCCTGCTGAGGGGAAAACACCCTGTTTATATTATCCAAGGTTCTATATTTTAAACTCTAGAAAATCCTCAAACCAATCTATACCAGAATTACTGCTAACACTGATTCATTCTCTAACGTCATAGGGTCTGTTTTTGAAATCTACGATGCAGTAAGCCTTTGGGATAGACTATCTATGTTCTAAAGATTTTTCACTGGCCTGGTACAGAACATCTGGATATGACATGCCTACCAACGCAGGCTTTAAAGGATTCTAGCTTGGTAATTACAGAGAAATTACAAAAATCATTCATTGGCCTCTCAGCCTCTTCTGCGTAAACAGCACGCTACAACACTGTGTATCAGACTTGCAGAAACTATAAAAACCTTTCTACAGGACTGCAGACATCTTTGGCGGGCATCCGATATCACCTCCTCCACGTACCTTCAGGTCATGCTCGCCTCTCCCACAACTCATTCACTGTTCAAAGCTCAGGGCCTAAGGAGGCCAAGGTTAAGGGCTCCGACCATAGGTGGGCACCTTGGCTTGGTTCCGGCCATGGCTGGGGTGATGGCTAGTTTTATGTGTCAACTCGGCTAGGTGATACCAACCCACTTATTTAATCAAACACTAACCTAGGGGTTGCCGTGAAGGTACTTTGTAGATGTGGCTACGTGTATCAGTACATATCCGTATACTGTTCCTCTGGAGAACCTGATCGATAACAGCTAGCCCGCCAGCCCCTTGACGATGGTGACCGGCCAAGGGCCAGGGAACAGTGGCCACGTTCACCACCATCTCTGGGGACATCGCCCGGGGTCACGCGCCACTGCACGACGTGAATTCTTGCATAAAGAAGATATGCCTCGTGACTCCCAAGAACACCAGCTTGCCCTGTACAATCGCCACAGATTCCTTTGAGCACTACCAGAGCGACGTGGAAACAAAGACAGGGGGAGACGGAGAGCTACTAAAGAGTGTTTCTAGGGAACCCAACTCCGAATTGGGATGAATCAGGGCATAAAGTGGAAGGAAGAAATAAGGAAAGAAGGAAAAAGGAAAAAATTAAATTCTGCACTAGTCCTTCAATCGGACCCCAGTGAAAAGTGCGAACTTGTGCATCACTTCTAGGGAGAAAGCACAGTTGCATAATGCTAATGGTAGTTAACACTGGACTATTTACTACTCACCTAGAAGGCGTTCAATAAGTGTTATTACTATTTTAAATTTAGGTCTATGTGCCAAGCACTATCATAAAGGATTTACAGGCCGGCGAATAAATGGTGTGGGCTGTCTGAATTCAGAGAGCTTTATCTTAAATAATACTCCGCTTCATCCCCTAATAACTGATGTAAAACTTACGCTCATGATCTGTGGGAAAAGCTGCATTCTCTTCCTCTCTGTCCACCTCTGCCCTGAGTCTAACCTCAACTGGGCTGGACAAGAAGAAAAAAAAATGTGTGTCCTTGAGCATATGTCACAGAGCAGCATATTCTCATTTTCTGTTTGCTCAGGAATACTTTGGAGGGAATTATCTGTGCCGCTTGCCCTCTTCAATAATCACATCCATTATGCTGACTGGGTACACCAGGGGTCCCCCCTTTACCCTCTGTAAGGAATCAGGGACAACAAGCAAATTGCAACTCTGCATTCAATCCAAGACCCATCCGTCCCTGGGCCAGTCGGAGTGTCGCCATCCCCTGGCTCTAGTCTCTAAGAAGCGTATTCTTTATGTGTCCCCACTTTCTGATCTACCCAAACTCATAAACAGAGAGATCCTGCTGCTCGAGCTGAAACAACACACATTCCAGCCTGGGAAGCTGACACAGGCAAGGCTAAGCCAGCCAGCCGCCCCTTCCCAAGAGCAGAAGCAGAACTGCAGCCCCCTGCGGAGGCATCTTGCCCTCTAGCCCACCGCAGAGATAACCGCTGAGCCGAGGAAGTCATCACCCATCCAGCAGTGTTACAAAGGAAACCTTGTCCCATTGATCAACTCAGCTTCCTCTGCAATATTGATCTGCCAGGTCCTTCCTGGAGAAAATGAGCTGGCGGGGAAGTGGGGATTGGAGGCTTTTCAAAGGAGACTTAATTCTCCACCTAATCAGATAAGGCGAAGGTTAAGAAGTCATTAATGAAAAAGGACTATTTTCCTCCGGATGAGATTAATGAGCGCCATGGTCCCAAGGGAGATGTCAAAGTACCAAAAGAAAAGGAAAGTACAGGAATTAATTTACTTTTTTTTTTACATCTTATTTTTATTCAAAGAGTACTTTGGGTTAAAAATAGAACACAGCAGTTAGAAAGTCATTTGTAACAACCAGGGAAGATGGTCTTCTGTTTCTTGTATTAGTCACACTGGTTGGTTTTCAAGGCTGTCATCTGAATTCTCCACCACGAGCTCTATCTACCTAAGAGGTGCAAGGAATTCCACAGCGGGTACCCACCCAGCCCGGACTCTGAAGCAGAGCTTCTCAAACTCCCTCAGGCACTGGCCGCACCTAGCCACGAAGACTCTTAGGTCTGAGGGTCTTGAATCTGCCTTTTAACTACTCCAGGGTGATGCTGAGACTGACCTCGGGGACAGGGGTAAGTGAATTAATGCGCCCCAACTAAGCCAGTCCTGCTCTTAACTCTGTAAATACATTAGCTGTATTCAGTCTCTGAACAGTCCAAGGGGACGTCCCCACTTTACAGGTAATCAATTAGACTTTGGTCACCATTCACCCATAATTCATGCCTTTTCCAGTGTTCTTCGGTGGCATATCTAAGGGCACATGCCTCAGCCTGTCATTCCCTATCTGAGCCTTTGAAGGCTCATCACATGTGTCTCCTCCTCCAGGAAGCCTTCCAGGCCTGGCAAGCCTAGATAAGCTGGCTTTCCTATATACACCCAATACACGCTCCTATATCCTGTACTGGATGCATGGTTATCTATTACTTTGTAACAAGTAACCCAAAACTTAATGCCTCAGAACAGCAATAAACATTTATTATCTCTGACAATTTCTGGGGTCAGGAATTCAGGACTGACATGGCTGAGCGGTTCTGGCTTAGAGTCTCTCAAGAGGTGTGCCCATCAACAGATGACTGGTTTAAGAAGATGTGGGGTGTATACACACACACACACACACACACACACACACACACACACACACACACACACACACACTGGAATATTACTCAGCCATGAAAAAGAATGAAATAGTGCCATTTGCAGCAACATGGCTGGACCTAGAGATTATCATACTAAGCGAAGTAAGTCAGACAGAGAAAGATAAACATCGTATGATATCACTGATATGTGGAATCTAAAAAAAATGATACAGGTGAACTTGTTTACAAAACAGAAATAGACTCACAGATATAGAAGACAAACTTATGCTTACCAAAGGGAATGGGCGGGTGGAGAGGAGAGACAAATTGGGAGGTTGGGATTAACAGATACACACTACTATACATAAAACAGAGACTTCCCTGGTGGCGCAGTGGTTAAGAATCCGTCTGCCAATGCAGGGGACAGGGGTTTGATCCCTGGTTCGAGAAGATCCCACATGCCACGGAGCAACTAAGCCTGTGAGCCACAACTACTGAGCCTGTGCTCTAGAGCCCGCGAGCCACAACTACTGAAGCCTGTGCGCCTAGAGCTCCGCAACAAGAGAAGCCACCGCAGTGAGAAGCCCGCGCACAGCAACAAAGAGTAGCCCCCGCTCGCCACGACTAGAGAAAGCCCGCGTGCAGCAACGAAGACCCAATGCAGCCAAAAATAAAAATAAATAAAATAGGTAAACAACAAGGACCTATTGTATAGCACAGGGAACTCTACTCAGTATCTTGTAATAACCTATAATGAAAAAGAATATATAGCGCTATATGCATGTATGAATCATATGTATGAATCGCTTTGCTGAACATGTGAAACTAACACAACACTGTATATTAATTACGCTTCAACTTTTTAAAAAAGAAAGAAATATCAAAAAGAAATTTGACTGGGGTAGAGGATCTGGCTCCAAGGCAGCCACTCACGGGGCTGGTCGGCTGGTGCCGCTGTGGGTGGAGACCTCCGTTCCTCTTCCAGGGCGGCTTGAATGTCCTCACGACATGGTGGTGAGCGGCCCCCGTCGCGACAGAGGGTCAGCCAGGCAGATGCGATTTTCATGGCCTCGCCCTGGAAGTCACAGACTCCTCTCCGTGCTCAGGTCACTAGAAGAGAGTCACTAAGCCCTACCCACTTTCAAGAGTTAGAGGAATTAGGCTCTGCTTTTTGCAAGAAGGATTGTTAGATACATTTAGAATTAACCGTCCCGCAACAGACTGTGTTTCCCAAAGATAGCTGTATCCCGCATGCACCCCTAGAGTGAGGCCACTGCCCCATCAAGAGGCAGAACCGAGTTCCCCTCCCCTTGATTCTGGGAGGGCCACTAATGTGCTGTAACCAACAGGATGTGGTGGAAGTTAAATGGCTGGCTTTCAAGGCCAGGTCATAAAACCAAAGCACGTGTCGCCCCATGAGTTAGGACGCTCACTTTGGGAGCCCTGAACTATCAGCTAAGAAAACCTGCGACCTTGAGGCTGCCACACCACACGGAACCCCAGACCACATGGAGAGAGTGTTCAATTAACAACCTCAGCTGAGGTCCCAGCCAACAGTCCAGCAGACCTGAGAATAATGACACCCTCAGCGTTCCGGCTCCCAGCTCTGAGGTCTTTCCACTGAGAACCAGACGTCCTGGAGCAGAGTCTAGGCGTTCCCACTGGGCCCTGTTCAGATTCCTGACCCACAGAATCCATAGGCATAAAATGGTTGCTTCAAGCCACTAAATTTTGGGGTAATTTGTTACACAGCAATCAGTAGCTGGAACACACACTGCGTTATAACTGTCTGTTTATTCTCTCTCTCCCCTTAGATCGTTAGACTGCAAGCTCTTCTAGGGCACAGGGCTGTGTCTTACTCCTTCTTACGAAGCCAGCACTCAGAACAGTGCCTGGCATGTAATATGTGTTAAACAAATGTTTGTTAAGTGAATAATGAATGAATAAGAGTTTGTGGAATTTTGCCAGGATAGTTCTCTTTGGCTGGAATTCAGAAGAACCACGGTTGGAACAGAACTGCGCCTGTCCAGCTTGAGATACCCATCTTCCCAGCCCTTGTAGAGTTGTTTGTTGTAGTTTCATCCTGCCTTTCCTGTGACCTTTGAAATTCACCCTGAAAGCATTTAATCAGGGACTCTCTCTGCTCCGTGCAAAGATGCATATCGTTAACATACATAAACAAATCATGATTACAAACACGGTTGTGACCACAGAGCCAAAAAGATACTTACGTTTAATTTTGATGCTAGGTGGTTAAATGTTTGGAAAACAATTTCAAACTCTTGAGTTGATTTTACCTTCTTAATTTTAGATATTTAGACATACAGGCCGGAAGTCGTGTTTGAAAAATTAAAATTTTTCTCAGTTGCATTCAGGAGTTGAATGCATTTTACTCTCCATATTAATAAATGCACACAAAGGGGATTAATAGCGTGTTTGTTAACACTTTGTATATCTTTATATAAATGTGGAATCTATTTTATTATTTTTTTCTTTTCTTTGTGGGGGAATATATTGTAAACATGCCTGAAGTTTGAGAAAATGGTCTCTAAGTTAGTCTGGATGGAAGCTTCAACCACTGCATTTTCAAAATGTCTTTCACTTGCTGCAGTGCCTTTTTAAATTATTGTATTGGATTTAATAACAAATACCTCCAATTTAATAGTTAAAGAACCAATTTTATAACCAGCTCCAGCCCTGAAGGTAAATACTCCAGTTACTACTAATCCCCCACCAAGTCTCCCTTTCCGTCTATATGTACCCCGCAGGCACAGACAATTATCTAGAAACTGCACTCAGCTCGCATCATTGCATTATCTCATGATTAAGTTTAACTCTCCCAAATTTTACAAACGCGAATTAAATCTAAAAAAGCAAACAAAATGTTAGTCAAAACTGATCTATAGTTGTTTGTCCTCAGCAGCTGCTTAAAGAAAAAAAGTGTTTTCTCAAGTTCAAAAATGTATATGCTTTGGTGTCAAGTAGTAGATACATGCTGTGCTGTGCTTGACAAAAGAGGCGGGAATAATTTTTTCCCCGAATTAAACGCGTGTCTGCAGCGAAGAAAAGCTTTGAATGACTTTTTCCTTCCTTTCCTCCCTGTTGTACTTACCCTGGAAATATGAGAGTCAGCTAATGACAGTTGTAGTTTAAAAAAAAAAAAAAGCAGAATCACCCCCAAATCTGAAAGATTATCAAGTTTAAAAATACACCTGCTGTGAATGCCTACATGACACTGCTGATTAAAAAGCACTGGGGAGAATTGCAAGATGCAGCAGGCCTCAGCCTCACCACCAGGGACTGAACAGGAGAGCGTGACGGTCCATCTGTGGACACTCTATGTTGTAAAGAAATGCTGACTTGCCCAGGGTCAAACAGATACATGATTTACTGGCACGACTGATCCAAAAACACATACCTCCCACCCCTAGTCCACCCCGCCTCCCTCCAGGCTGCCCCCCCACACACAGGGGGCATGCACGCCCCCCTGACCTCAGGGTCCCGTGCAAGCTGCTCTCCAGGCTCGGCCAGGGAAACTGAGGCCGTGGAGCTAAACGGCCAGGACCAACCCGAGTTCCTTTCACCTCTACCTCCTGATGCTGAGGCTCAAGCATTCTCTTCCTGCATCAATTCTGGGCAATAATTCAGGCAATATCAAGGATGATCCAGAGGGACACTTTAAGGTGTCCTGAAAGACACCTGAAAGAGCAACACTCCCCAGCCAGAGGGGGCAGAGGCCCTGAAGTGCATCTCAAGTATAAAGGAATCCAGTTATTTCTACTCAAGATGTCCCCAACTTGCATGGAAGTTTAACTAGATGAATACCTGGTTTTAAAGCAAGAAGCAGTAACAGTTTCAGGGGGAAAAAAAAAGGAAGAAAGGAAGGAAGGAAGGGAGAAAGAGAGAGAAAGAAAGAAAGAAAGGAAGGAAGACAGAAAGAAGGAAGGAAGGGAGGAAGGAAGGAAGAAAAAGAAAAAGGCAACATGAAATTCGCTATTGGCAAAAAAAACATCGAGTTAAGGTAAACCAATTTTGAGAAATAGTAGAGGAAAAAAGCCATTGTAAGAGTTGAAATTACAATAACAACAACAAACATGCTAACAGAAAACCTTCTATTCTTTTTTGGCCTCCTTTTCAAAGTAGCTGCTTCTAACACAGGACATTGAAATAGTCCTACACTTCCAGTTCCTGGGCAAGATGGAGTAGACACACTTCTTCCTATTCTGCTAACTAGAGGGCATTATAAACATAAGAAGCCCCTGAAGGTGGAGAGAAGGTGAGGACCAGCTGAGGATCTGAGTGAAGACACGCTGGTGAGTCCCTGGCACTCACTTACACCTCTTCATGTATGCCAGGCTGCGCTGTCGATCTGGAAGTGCCAGTGACCGGAAAAGCCTGCTCTCTCTACCTGAGAGACCAGGCAAAAGGCAGTCTAGCGAGACAGAAAACTTCTAGATGTTAACTTCCCTACTCCCACTGAACATCACAGAAAAAACCGTGGCCACACCCTGATCCCCATCAGCAAAGGCCCAGGTGGGGAACCATTTTCAGGCTTTAATGAGGCATCCCTACAACTCCCCCACCTGCTGGGTGGTGTCCGAGAAGGCTGACTGGGGAGCTGGAACTTCCCCTATCCTCCAGTGGGAACAAGGCCCCCTGCCTCGGACATAATAAGGCCGAGGGGTCTGCACCACCCACCAGGGTGGTGTCAGTGGAGGCCTGGCGTCGAGTCCAGACGCCCACTTTGCCCAGCAGTAACGAGGTACCCATCCAGGGTGTTCATGGAGGTATAGTGCAACCTAGACTTCCACCCCTGCCACGCAGTAGCAAAGCAATACCCCTTTTCCCCTCTAACGTGGTGTCTGAGGAGGCCTGCTAAAATAGACTGAAATAAGATGCAGAGTCTCAAAACAGAATGGCCCAAACATCCAGGATACAATGAAAAATCACTGTGCATACCAAGAACCAAAGGAGTCTCAACTTTAATGAGAAAAGACAACTGACACAGACCAACACTGAGACAAAACCGACATTGGAATTATGTAACAAGAATTTTAAAGGGGCCGTCGTAAAAATGCTTCAACAGCAATTATGAACACGCCTGAAGTAAATGAAGAGCTGAAAGTCTTGGCAAATAAACAGAAAATGCAAAGAAGAACCAAAAGGCAATTCAGGAACTGAAAAAGCAACAACCAAAATAAGAAACACAATGGACAGACTCAAAAGAGGAAAGAACTGGTGAACTCGAAGATGGAACAGTAGAAAGTAACCAGTCTGAACAACAGAGAGAAATGAGGCTGAAAGACAGAGATAGTCCTTCTAGTCACTCAATGGAATATTCCAAGGAATTCCAGCGTTCTTAGAAAGTATAAAGCTATTATCTGGGCACATTTCCAGATGTGAATTTAAGAGTCTTACATTCCCCAAATCTTTGTAGGCTGAGTTGATCTCTCCTGCAAAAAAGAGTGGGCACTCAATCAGTGATTCTACTAATCCTCTGGAAGTACAATTGCTAAAACATCCTTTGCCACTTTAAAAGTAGCAATGGGACACCATTTACAATAGCCAGGACATGGAAGCAACCTAAGTGTCCATTAACAGATGAATGGAAAAAGAAGATGTGGCACATACATACAGTGGAATATTACTCAGCCATAAAAAGGAATGAAATTGAGTTATTTGTAGTGAGGTGGACGGACCTAGAGTCTGTCGTACAGAGTGAAGTAAGTCAGAACGAGAAAGACAAATACTGTATCCTAATGCACATATAGGGATTTTAAAAAGCGGTACTGACGAACCTAGTGGCAGGGCAGGAATAAAGACACTAGACGTAGAGAATGGACTTGAGGACACAGGGAGGGGGAAGGGGAAGGGGAAGCTGGGCTGAAGTGAGAGAGTAGCACCGACATATTATGGGGAAGGATGCATACCTCTGTGACTGTATTAAAAGTCATTAAAATGTACACTTTTAAATGGCTGATTTGTACAGTATGTGAATTATATCTTAATAAAGTTATTAGAAAAATAAAGCAGCAATGGAATCACTGAAGAGCTAAGAGCCTCTCCTCCTCCTAGTGGACTGGCTTGTGCCCACCTGTTCTCTGGTGAGTACCAGGACCTCTCCCCTCCCCCCGGCACTGAGGCCAGTTCTCAGGGAAAACAAACCTCCCGGGTCACGTGATCAGTACCCAGGGTCTTTTTGTTTTCTGTTTTGGTACCAACTGTTATTCAGGGCACCAGCCTATTCTATGAGATGCTATAAAGCTGGGTAAACATGTTTGGTGAAACAAGTATATTGCAATGAATTCATTCTTTCAGCAAATACTTATTAGTGCCGCTGGGTGCCAAGCACTGTGCTACACGGCTGAGATACAGGACCTCGGGACAGAGATCCCTGAAATAAGCTCAAATTCCAGTGAAGTGGGGGCAGGGAGGGGTGGAGAGAGATGATGATAAACAATCCATATAAAAAATGAATTAGTATAGTAGCAAGTGACATTCCCCTGCTACAAAAAAGAAAGTGATAGAATAGTGTACAGAGGATGGGGATGGGTGGAGGCTGGTTATTGGGCAAGGGAGATGAATAGTGACTGCGCATGTGTGACCCACCGGCAGAGCAGGGCAAGTGCGAGCAGCGGTTCAGGGGGCAGGGGTGAATTCTGAGCGCCACACCATGTGGTGTCTGTCAGCAGTGCCCCCGCCAGGTGAGGGAAACACAGCCCGTGGCCTGAGTGAGAGCTCAATACTGAAACGTACAGATTTAGGATGATCCAAGGGATGTCCTGAGGATTTTTATCTTCTGTGTTCTTAGAAGAGGTAGAATAATGAGAACTGAAGGAGAGATCACTTCTGAGGACTTACTACTTTCCCCAGCTCATGACCCTGTTAGTGTCGCTCAAAACGAGGCTGGGTTGGGTTCAAATTCTAAGACAAAAGACACTGTCGGTTAGTTTAAAAAACAGATTTTTCTGAAAACCAATTTTACATTTCAGTGCTTTTTTAATATGAAATTAGCTACCATGAAAAACACTGTAGTACTAAAAAGTAAGCTACGTGATATTCAGATAAGTCTCTCAAGATGTTTCTGCATGGAATTACCCTCCCAACAGGTGCTTATATGTCTGTCATCTCTGCAGTGTTGGCAACCCTTCTTTTTTATTCCCACATTAAAGCCCTTTGTTCTTTAAAAAAACTTTTTTTATCGACGTATAGTTGATGTACAATGTTGTGTTAGCTTCTGTTGAGCGGCAACGTGATTCAGTTAAGTGTATCCATATATATTCTTTTTCGTATTCTTTTCCATTAGAGGTTATTACAAGGTATTGAATACAGTTCCCCGTGCCATACAGTAGGACCTTGTTGTTTGTCTATTTCATATAATAGTACTGTGTATCTGTTAATCCCAAACTCCTAATTTATCCCTTCCCCCCGCCCCGCTTTCCCCTTTGGTAACCATAAGTTTGCTTCCTATGTCTGTGAGTCTGTTTCTGTTCTGTAAATAAGTTCATTTGTATCCTATTTTAGATTCCACATGTAAGTGATAAAAAATGATATTTGTCTTTCTCTGTCTGACTTACTTCACTTAGGATAATCATCTCTAGGTCCCTTCATGTTGCTGCAAATGGCATTATGTCATTTAAAGTCCCTTGTTCTTAATAGCTCAACACAACACACATATACACACCCCTTATACAAATGCGCACACACACACACACACGCCAGACGGTATTAACATCTGCAGATTTGAGGGTTCCCCTCAACACACAACACTCAAAATTTAAGACAGAATCCAATAAGGCAGGCAACAACTCCTATCTCTAGAGGCCAATTTGAGTTCACTCAAAACAACAATAACAAAAATGCTTGCAATGGGCAACTTGATTGAAAAAGTGACTATCATTCATCACTCAGATTTTCAAGATTCATAGCTACAGGAAAAAAATTAGAAGAAACAGAAAGTACTTAGACATGCTCAAAAGAAAACTACTGAGCGCCAATGGATTTAAATAAAGAATTCTTTCCCAAGTATTTACATAAGGCACAAAAATACTTAACTTGAATTCCATCAATTCATAATTGGTAACAATTCAAACAGAAGCCTGGATGAAATGTATAGCTGCCCAACAGGAAAAAACTGTTAATAATGAGATGAGCAGTATAATCAGAACCACCGCGGAGAACGTAAACAAAAAGGCTGAGTACGCACCGGAAGAAACACCTGCAAACATCACCACGATCTTGTGTGTCAGTTCCTGGGAAAATGCATCACACCCAACAGGGAAGGCTGGCTTTGTCAAGGACACAGAAATGCAAACCAAATGGGAAAAGCTGGGGTGCACATAAATCAGCTTGAAACCTGGTGATAAGAGATCAGAATGGGGCCGGAATGAGGGAGATTCCTCATCAAAGTGGAAACCTGATGTGTGAAAGGAGTCCCCTCCCTCCAGAGGACAGACCAAATCCCAGAGCCTGGCTCAAAGGCGATCGGCTGCTTCTTCCTCTACTGCTGGAATTAATCCGCGAGCTCACGACAATTTCTCTGACAGCTTGCGATACAGTATGTGTCACGGGTCTGGATAAAAGAGTTTAATGACCACTCATTTATGAGGAAAGTGTTGCCGAGCCACTAGAAGAAGTTTTTGCAAATTTAACTGTAAAATGTGTATGGTGGTGACAGAGGCAGAAAGAGGAGGGGATTTTTGCTGTCCCCTTTGTTACTCATCCTGACAGCCTGCACCCAACCTTACAAACGGAGGAGCTGGGACCAGCAGAACAGGGGGAATCTGAAGGCACAGGCCAGGAGAGACGGAGAGCAAGAACTAGACAGGGCAGGGCTTCCCTGGTGGCGCAGTGGTTGAGAGTTCGCCTGCCGATGCAGGGGACGCGGGTTCGTGCCCTGGTCCGGGAAGATCCCACATGCCGCGGAGCGGCTGGGCCCGTGAGCCATGGCCGCTGAGCCTGCGCGTCCAGAGCCTGTGCTCCGCAACGGGAGAGGCCACAACAGTGAGAGGCCCACGTACCACAACAACAACAAAAAAAAGAACTAGACAGGGCAGGAGAGACCATCGCTGAGGGAAGATGAGACCAGAGTCCCAGGTAACAGCCCTGGGGCATCGGAGCAATCCTGTGTAGTTGGAAACCAATCCCAGCCTTGCAACTGCCTGAGCTGAGCTGAATACGGGGAAAGTCACTTCTACGTAGGTCTACTCTACGTTTCCCTATTTATGCATTGGAAGCAGTCCGTCAGCATCATTTCTGGCCTCAGAGGAGCTGCCAAGGGCTTATTTAATCCTCAGGCCAGCAGTGATGTGCCTGGTGCCTGCACTCGGCCCTCAGAATCCCTCCTGGGATAGCGCCTGCGAAAAGGACAGTATTTCAAACTATATTGTATTGTGTTTCTAGTTGTAGTCTTTCCAAAGTATGCCCTTGTTGCCTCCCAAACCTATTCTGCTAGCGCTCCTTAGACAGGCCTATGATAAAGGCAACAGGACCAGCCGCTGCAGTTTTGTAAAAGAGTTCACATCCAGCTTGATGCCAACAAGTGTTTCCTTGGTGAGGCTGTAACTGCGCTCTTTATATAATACTTTAAATACTGATCTAAACCCCCCAAGGGGAATATCTAGAGTCTTCTCATTCCTACAGACCTGAGTAACAACGGTAACACTCACTAATCACCGAGTCGTGTCCTGAAACCCAACCGCAACTTAGTGGGAGAGAGACTGTGTGAGTGACAGCAGGGAGGAGCCACGTGGTAGGAGCGCGGGTCACGCGGGGAGCGGCAGCGTTGGCTGCGACCTGGCTGTGGGGACCGGTCGACGTGGGCTGGTGCAGCCCCTGGCCAGAGAACAGCCAGCAAGGGCTGGAAGGGAGGTTTCTGGCTGGGCTCTTTCATCCTCTCCCAGGGCTGAGTCACTTCTCGCAAGAGACCCTCATGTGCCGAATTGGGTAGCTGCCCCTCCTGATCGCTCCCACCAGGATAACGAGGACGCTCCTAAATACGTGATTATTCACGTACAATTTTTATCCCAGCAGCCAGCTTCTTCAAGCAGAGAGGAACAGATCACATTCCCATTTCTCCCACTAGAGGCAGGCTGTGAGGGACAAAACGTAGGGAAGGAGTCCAGCCCCTTCGCACCGGGTTAGCATCTGCCCGGCTAGATGCTCATGTAGCAACAGCTGCAGGGAAAGGCTTCCATCTTGGGCTTGGCTGTGGTTTGGAAGGTTGCAGGAAGCTTTTAACAGGTCTCCCCCTCAGCCCTGCCCCAGTGCATCCTTCATCCGACACCCGATACATTTTTAAAAGCACACACTCCAACAGTGGAATGCCCTTTAATTCAATTCAGCAAGCATTTACTGAGCACCTTCTGTTGAGCACATCCCAGGCGCTGTGCTCTTGGGGTGGGGTACACAGTGACGAGGAGCCCCAGCTTCTGACCTCAGGTACTGAGCACCGTCCTCCCCTCCACCCCCACCCCCCCAATATCTCTCCTCAGCTGTACTTCCCACCCTCAGCTTCAGGCGGAAGGACCGCGTGCTCCTTGGGGACTTACTGCCTGTGCTTTCATGTCACCACTCCTGTGCTTCCATGTTCTCTCGCTCATCTGTCTGTCTTCCTTCCTTCCTTCCCGTCTTTCATTCCTTCCTTCCTTCCCGTCTTTCTTTCCTTCTCTTTTCTTTCTTTTTCTCTTTCTTCCCTCCCTCCCCCTTCCTTCCTTCTTTCTTTCTTTCTTCCCCTTTTTCCTGATTTATTCTCTTCCCATCTTTCATGGTGGAAATGCTATGAGTCAGGCCACAGCCATGAGATGCCCAAGATGAAACCGTGACAAGGAAGGACAAGAAAGCCTGAAGGCAAGGAAAGCACAACACGAGAACAGCACATTCAGCAGGTGGGGGACAGGATCCAGACCAGCCCCTCTAGGAAGTGAGGGCGGAGGCGAAGACTCAGGATGGAAACACGGAGGAGCGTCATCCTAAAAGAGAGCTGGGGGACCAGAGGCTGCCTGAGCATTTCTGGAGCTTTCCCTGGTGCAGCACGGGGAGGGAAGGGTGGTGTGAAAGCCACTGCATTGCACAGATGAAACGGAGCCCAAGGTTGCAGGAAGGCAGCTGGAGAGCTGTCTGCCTCAGGGCAGGAGAGACTGGGCACCCGGGTGCCCCCGTCCTCCTATAGCCTTCCCCCCGGAGCCCTGACAGCATGGCCCCGGCTCCCCCGGCAACTGTTAATTTATTCCCACCTCAGCCCACACCCCCAACGTGGGGTCAGGACTCTTCCTCAAACAGAGGCGGCACCAACGTGTCTTTGGGTCCAAATGCGTCCCAGTCGCCTTTGTCAGATTATGAAGGCGGCTTGTCAGATCCGGAGGGAAGCGAGCTCTCGGCAGCCTCACGAATTTGGCTTTAGCTGAATGTCATTTTTTGTTAGTTTTCTGTAATCCCCGTCAACAGGCCATGGAGCAAGAGAGAAGAAAGTGGGTCTGAACCAGAACACAGAACAGCCATCCATCCCTGGGGGCAGAGAAAGGTTGGCGGCCCTTCTCGGAAGGATGCACGTAGAAAAGCTTTACCTGTAGACATAGATTAACTCACTTTTGTCTACTCAGTCCAATTTGAGGTGCATATTGAGTGGTAATGCTGTATTAATAACAAAGGAGTGGGCACATATACCTAAAAAGGAGACATTATAGTGGATTGGTGACTGTATATTGGGACTTTCAGAGTTCGAGCCACCAGTGGGAACCTTGGGAACTTTTCCTTTTTTGGCGGGGCGGGGGGTGGTCATTGTACTGATGGTTCCAGTGAGTGGGCCTCTTAGCTCTGGCAAGCGTCTCAGTAATCACGTGTGTGCTTGGCTCCCGGATATAAAGACTAGAACGTCTGAGGTTCAAACGTTTATTATGGGTTTAGAATATAATTTTTTACCCATACTGTGTGAGAGACACACTCGTGCTGAAGAACCAAGTGGTGTGCTGGGAAATCCTAGCCCTGACTCACAGCTTTGCCAATCTCCATGGTGTAAATACTCTCACCAGGTTGACGTCAGGCTGCCAACTGTGATCACGGACTGCGGAGCTGTGTAGCATTTCTACTACACACACACAATCGATATAACCTCCCGAGTAAGAATCAAAGGCAGTAAACCGACTAGGGAGAGAGAAAAGCCGGCGTTGAGCACCTATTGCCTTTGTTTCGTAAGATAATTTATTGTGAGTTTCTAATGGTGTTTAATAACTGACCTGGAGAAGTCCTGACATTCTAGAAGCTGGCTCTGGTGACACTACCGGCTGTAGCGATAGCATCGTGACTCAGACTGGGCCAGGTGCTGGAGCCGGGGGGAAGCCCCCGTCCTCCTTGGTGGCAGAAGTGACGGGAAGGAGAGCTCGAAGCTGCAGGCAGCTGTGCTTTGTGCAGAAAGCCCACCGGCGGGAGTGAAGAACCAGGGCCACCTGCATAGAGATGCTAAGCGGGGGAGGGGGCGTCACAGCATGCCAGCTCCTGCGTCCAGCGGACACTCCGGTGTTCGCTTCCTCCCCGTGGTTGGCGCTGCGAGCTAATGAGGTCCTGATCCGTGCTCAGCACCACAGCACCGAGAGCTCTGGCAAACGTCCCCCCTGTGCCGTCTCACCCTTCACGCAAGGACTTCTGTGCTCTGAGGTCCAGCTGACGACACCCCCTTTCTGAAGCCTCCCTGACTGGTCCAGCCCCTGTAAACTCTTCTCTCCCCTCTGAAAGCCTGCAGTCCTTGGGTCTCTACCATATTACTTAGGAATGAGCTACAGTCTTGTGTCTCCCGTAAGTGTGTTAATTCGGTTTCATGGCTGAATCTAGGTTAGTACTCAATAAACAGGTTTGGGCTCATTACTTAATTATGACTTAGAAACAGAAAAATGCAATACGTCCGTCTGGGTCTTCCAATCAACGACATCCTGCAGGTTCCATAAACCTCTCGCCAGGGTCACGTTGGACAGTTTGTGGTACGACGGCTCACTCTAGGCCCCGAGCAGTCACCCCACTCGCGCATTCGATGGGGCTCATGCTCTATGCAGCGACAGTGCAGGCGGCTGGCTCACGGGCTGACCCCAATCCTACCTCACTCCTTTCAGCAAGGAGGGAAGAGCCAGGAAGCATGGGGAGAGGGGGACTCATCTTTCGAGGTCTGGAGGGGACGGAGCAGGCACGGGCTCTATGAGCAGCGAAGGCAGTTTTGTGACCAGACTGGATGGGGGTTCATCAAGTCAGACCTCAGGTCTCTAGCCAAGTACACCTGCCAGGGGCCTTCTGTGGAGGGTGTCACTTTACTCCCTGAATGTGGTCACCACTCCTTTAATGCCAAGAAAACAATCGTAAGCATCACACACACGACTTTGATGTAAACGACATGAAAGAGAGCCTCTCCTTTCACGTGTCCTGTCCAGTCAGGCACAGCCAGGAGTGTGAACGGCGTGAACGTGACCTCAAATGCAATGTCAGCAGACATGTGAGCCCTCCACACAAACCGCACTTTTTTCATTATTGCCGAATTGATGCAGCTCCTTTCTTCCCTGAGAAAGACGACGAGCTAAACACACACACACACACACACACACACACACACACACACACACACACACTGTATTTACACAACACAGGATGAATGGCTGCAGTGTTTGCCCAGAGAACATTCCAACTAAATGTCCCATTAGACTGTCTGTCAAAAAAGCTCCTTGTAAAACGCAAAGTGGGGAGTCCTTAGGATAAAAGGCAGGTTAAGTATAAAACTAATGCCTGGGAGTGAACAGCACTGTAATACGTGTTGCCCATGGCTTAAGATCCCCCACAAAGAGCAGGAAATGAACACGAGCTGGGTGACTAGTTCTGGGGACAGTCTAGGTCTGGGCACCTGCACTTGGACCAGTAAGGTGACCGACCTGTCAGTCTGCCTGGGGTGTCCCAATCTTGTCAGCGGGAGGCAAGCCGGGAAGGCCGCTCACCCTCCAGACCACCTGGGGCCAACGGGGGCCACACAGGAGGAAGAGGCAGATGGGGGAGAGCTTCCCCAACGCGCTGAGCCCTCGCCTCCCACGGCCCCCTGCCCAGCCCCTGCTCTACGGACACGTATCAGGTGAAGTGGTCGCCAAAGCAGGCCTCGTTTCTAACTCACGTTCCTAACCTCCTGGCCAGTCCAGAACATTTTTATTGCCGAAAGTTTTTGATTCTGTTGTCTTAAACACAGTGTGCTATGCTCTCCTCGACATCTAAGTGATGCCACGCCAGCCTCTCCTTCCATCCCTGCCTAAGCACACCTGTACCTCGGTCCGTGCTTTATCTACTCTGTGCTCACTTTGTCTGAGACAAATCCTCGTATTCTTTTTGAAATTCTGAGGGTGGCCTCATCAGGAAGCCGTGGCCACACTCCCCTCGGCACCCAGACTGTGGCAGGCCCCCTGCACCCTACCTACCACGTGACTGTTCCCAACCCGAGTCCTAAAGCTGGAAGGGATCCTAGAGGTCCTCTGAGCAGCTCCCCCGGAAGGTCAGTGGTTTGAGGGCCTTCCCCTCCCTGAACGTCAGTCCCAGTCTCCACCGAGTTCACAGAAGGGACTCCCAGCTTCCCAAGGCTCCTGCTCTGTTCCTGGATGGTTCCTGCCATTAGTGGTCTTTGCACGTGTTTCTGGTCACTTTCCCCAGATGCTCAACTCCTACCTTCACAGGTTATGAGATACACCTGGGCCCTCTTCAAGCACCAACAGCCACGCAGCCTCTCAGGCCCGTCTCCCCGCAGCCCCCAGCCTCTCCTCCCACGATCGTCCCGCGTCCCAAACGCATCAACCTCACGCATTCCAGGTATCAGAGCTCCGTTGAAAGCACGCTCAATCCCAGCCGTCCCACTCTTGGCTAAGTGGGGATTAAGGCAGGAATACCTTCACCTTAGATTTTTATAGCACAGTAAAATTTACTTCCCTCCTTTTACAAATGAAAAAATGAAGCCCCAGTCACCAAAGTGGCTAGGCCAGTACAGTTATGTTAGGGGACACCTGAGCGGGTTACCCCTCCATGGCTCTAGACACAGGACGCTCATATCAAACCTCCAAAACAGCTTCATGGGAACCACCAGGGAGCCTAAGAATGTCGGAGAAGACCTACTCTGCACAGTGCTTTCCACAGGAAGTAGCCAGGTATTCTGAGATGGGAGAGTGGGATAGGATATATTTTAAAATATTGTGATAGAGCACCAAAGCATTTCTAGGATTTTTTTCTTCAAAACAAAATGTGGAAGTGGGGAAGACTTTTAATCTAATATCTGCCCTCCTTTCTGGAGAAGTGGGATAGGACCAGAGAAGGGATGCTCGAAAATGTTTGAAAAGCCTCCAATGCCATCTGGACCCAAGATACACTGAAATAGAGGAAAATATGGAAATTCTTTTGGCTATCAGTATTCCCTTTGCTTTGGAGCTTATTTCTATGAAGGCTGTTTCCCCCTTGCTTCTAACTGTGCTATTTAAATTCTATCTCCAGTATGCTGACAGCCAAACCTATAGGCTAAGGCAGTGGTCTTCAAATGATTTTGACTGTTTAAATTTTTTAAAAATATGCACAATTAGCATATGCAAATTTTATACACAATAAATTTTTGTTTTATATAATTTATAAAATATATACAATTTTTAAATTTTATCTATATATATAGTAAAAAACCATAAATTGGAAGCTCTAAGGTTTTGTGGTACGTGGGCATCTCACTGCTGTGGCCTCTCCCGTTGCGGAGCACAGGCTCCGGACGCGCAGGCTCAGCGGCCGTGGCTCACGGGCCCAGCCGCTCCACGGCATGTGGGATCCTCATGGACCGGGGCGTGAACCCGTGTCCCCTGCATCAGCAGGTGGACTCTCAACCACTGCGCCACCAGGGAAGCCCAAGGTTTTTTTTTTTATATCCTAACGGCTCGTCTTGTTTTCCTCCGAGGGAATACCCAGCCCACTTTGAAGATCACACCCAGCTGTCTCATGAAGTTACAAGACACCAAAGTCAAACTTATAACCTAATTTGAAAGCTGTAACCTAAGTCACAAGTGCAATTTAATGCCTGCAAAAACAAATGGGCACCTTGGCTGAGAATTAATTTATTTATAAACCACATCAATGGCGAAGACACCTTGCTCCAAGGTAAGCACCTGCTCACACAACTCAGTATCACATTTGTATTCCTAAATCTGCTGTTTCTTTAATATGTCTTAATACATCTATTTGAGATTGAGTGATTAAGCTCTCTATTTAAAACACAAGGTCACTTTTTCTTAGGAAGAATCACACATATATCCTGTGCTATGAGTAAAACATATATATTTACATGTATACACACACACATATATTTAAGATACAGAAATGGATTGTTACTCAAAATAAACAAGGCATGCTATAGCATAGTCCCATTACTCGTTTTTAAAACTTAAAAAAAATCCAGCATCCTCACCTATCGCTCTCCTTTCACTGAATCAGTTGCATAAAATGAGGCCATTTGTATATTTACCATGCTTCCAATCTCCAGGCATATCAACTACACAGCTGTGATATTTATTGATGAATTGAGCTAATAACACACTGATGTAATCATCAACTCTCAATGCCAATATTTCTCCCCCTATGTAAACAAAAGGGTGTTGACACAAAAGGCTAATTTTCTCACAAGCTTTACGTGGAGAAGGTCAGCAAAGTAAACACCCAATCCTAAACAAAAGCGTTCCACTAAGAACTGAGCCGGAGTGTTAACACTGATCTGGAAGAAAAGACGCTGGATCTGAAGGGAGCCGGCGAGTCGGCTTCCGGGATCCTCCAGAATGAAAGATCCAGGTGTGCGCAGGCCAACGGAGCACACCGCCTGGGCCAGATGACTTCATTCCTGTTACTTCTTTACGCAAAGCAAGGAGAGGAAGAAAAGATTTGTGACCCCCTTACGGCCGGAGAGGTCGTTACTAAGACAGACCTGAGCATTGCATTACGGGCAGGGAATTCCCTTACCCCATTCATTCACCTTGGAGAACTTCTTCCAGGTTCGAAGGACAGTTTCATTCGAGTTTTCCTAGGCAGACTGCTTTGGTGATTGGCCAAAGCAGTTCTGGACTTAGAGAGAGAGTATGCAGAGAGATAAAAATAAATACCAGTTGAAAATACACGGAACCCCGGATTAAAGAAACCTACAAGCCTTCGTCTCCATTCATCAGAAGATCTGCCCCACGGGCCAGCCTGGACACACACGTGCTGGTCACTGGCTGGACCAGTGGGACTGCTGCCTCCAGATGAGGCTTCTACACTTGGCCACCTTCCTCCACGTCCAGTGTCACCAGCCCCACTTCACTCATGGGAGATCCCTGATTTTAAGCAGAAGGAAATAGGGATTCTCTGGCTTGGTCCATAAGTAAAAAGCAAGGTCTTCAGTCTGTATAATCTCTCATTCCCTGTATTGCCAGTAAAACAATGGGGGGAAGCGGAGCAGAAGCCAAGCGAGGGGGGGAGGAGGGAGAAGGGAGAAATAGCATCACTCGTGTCGGTGCCATACAATGGCCTTCACTCTGCACTTCACACGCACAGTGGGAGAAAAAAGACTTAGAACGCAGACTGTATTGGTTTTCTGGAGCTGCTGTAACAAAGTACCCCAAACTGGGGGCTTATGAAGGGAACCCTCCAGGGTTCTGGAGGCCAGAACCCGAGATCACGGTGTGGGCAGGGCTGCTTGCCTCTGAGGCTGCAGGAGAATCCACTCTGGCCTCCCCCCTGGTTTCTGGTCTCAGTGTCTTCACATCGTCTTCTTCTGTGTCTGCTGCCTCTGTGTCCACGTTCCCCCCTTTTACAAAGACACAGTCACCATGGATCAGGGCCATCCGATTTATATATATATAAATTTATTTATTTATTTTGGGCTGCGTTGGGTCTTCATTGCCGCGCACGGGTTTTTCTCTAGTTGCGGTGAGCGGGGGCTACTCTTCGTTGCGGTGCGTGGGCTTCTCACTGCAGTGGCTTCTCTTGTTGGGGATCACAGGCTCTAGGCACGCGGGCTTCAGTAGTTGTGGCACACGGGCTCAGTACTTGTGGCTCACGGGCCCTAGAGCGCAGGCTCAGTAGTTGTCGCACACGGACCCAGTTGCTCCGCGACATGTGGGATCTTCCCGGACCAGGGCTCGAACCCGTGTCCCCTGCATTGGCAGGGGGATTCTTAACCACTGCACTACCAGGGAAGTCCTGGGGTTTCTGCTTTGGTCAGTTGACAGCCAGTTACCTGCACTCCCTCTGGGAGGTGATCCCCACCTGGTACTGATAAGGGTGAATCTGCAGACCTTCAGAGAGAATACCCAGGTCCTGGGTCGCGACTCCCCAGCAAAGGTACCAGGAGGTCCACACTTCAGCGGGATCAAAGATAGCCATGGGAAGGGTCAGGACCAGGGGCCTGGGGACAAGCTACCAAAGACCTTTTCTGACATCTTGGGGGTGATAACTATTGTGACAAGTGAAGGAGTCAAACCTGCTCATAACAGAAAAGAGTGAAAAGTCAGCTTGGACTAAAATAAGAAAAAGCAGCCGTGCCATTAATCACGCTGGGAAGATATGGAAGAGCCGGCTGCCAAGTGAACAGCTCGTATTATTTCTCCCAAGGTCACTCTGGAAAATGCCACAGCGACCCCCTCCTTGATGGATCACTTTCTTACCAAAGACACCCTGGACTGGCCTTGTATTTTCCTGGCACAGGGGGACACGCAGCTGTGGCCCTCGCCTCATGACACACACAGCGATGTGTCTAATCCCCGCTTCTCCTGGTCCTGCCGAGAAACAGAAACCTCAGGAACACCAATCCCTCCTCCCTTGTCTTAGACACCCCCTCCCCCTTTCCCCCCAACCCCGGCCAGGATCTATAGCTATGTGGATCCTCTGGGTAAAAGGGGAGGATTGCTTCCCCAGGGCCTGCTCCCAAGGGAGCCATGTGCCTCTGAGAAATCCCCCGCCAAATGGATCAACAACAACTTCCGTCTGGAAAGCAGCTTACGGAGGAAGTCCAGCAACAGATCCCGGGGGGCTCCTGGCGGTGTTCGCTCATCAGGAGTTCCCTCCACCCTCCCCGGTGAGGGGGCCCCCTTCCATCTCCACTTCCACTTCAGCTGCTCCAGTGCTGTCCCCCTCTTCAGGGTGACTGACCGGGGACCAAGTCTGGGCGGGGAGGCACTGAGGACACCTGATGCCCCCCTCACCTCTCCCGCTCTCCGTCTCCCATCCAGGATTCCCGGTCCCCGACCTACTGCCTCCCAACAGCTACGGTCTCCCCTGCCACACCAGCACCAGCTAGTCTCAAAGAAAGGAAACCAATACACGCCGAGAATCGGGAACTCATATCAGGACCTTTAAAAAACAATTCTCATCCTGCTTCATGAGGGACTATGGTAGGAGAAGCGTTCTTCAATTTCGAGTGAGACAAAAGAGAGAAATACACAAAAACAGCCAAATTCACACTATGGGAGATGGCCTCGTACTAAAGCAGAGCTGGCCAGACGGCCCCAGGGACCAGCCTGTAGCCCAGGAGAGTCAGATTGATGGTGTGGTCGCAGTTGCGGGGAGCAGGGGGCTGCCCCAAGGACGAGAGGGACGCGGAAGCACCTTCAGTGAAGTCCGGTTCCCACTGGGGCTCCGGGGAGGGCGTCTGTCGGTCACGCTGCTGAGCGCGCCCTTGGGTCACAACTCGGAAGGGACTTCTACATCCTGGGGTCCGTTATTGTCACAGCAGGAAAACTGACATCTGTTTCAAGGGAGGACCCGTGGGCGGTATCATAGGCAGTGAAATGGAGCTTGCTTCTCGGTTCATGCTCAACCACTACCTACTACAAAGAAAGTAGCCAATAACCTTCAGGTCAGGGCGGGGGGACACGGAAGAGAGAGGTGCTGAAAAGAGAAGTAAGTATCTCCCAAGGGCAGAACCGAAAAGAACTAAAGTCTTTATCAGAAAAAGATTGGAATCTTGGTCAATTCCACTCCCACTCCTTTATTCAAATGTAGTTCATTTTTTAAAGTTACCTAACCGGGTTAACTGCCATAATGAGAAGATACCCTTGCCTGTCTCCCACCTCCCATCCCTTCCCCCAACCCCCCCGCAATGCTCCTTCCCTCCATAGACACAAATTCCGGTTTTCATCCTAAATCTGATGTGCTTTAAACAGTTCACAAGGCACTTCTGTACACGGCATCTCATCCTGCTTTTTCAACCGGTCATGGTGACCCGTCCCGCTACTCTATGCTGAACTCAGAGGGTTTGCGTGGCTTGCCCAAGGGGACAGACAGCCTGTAAACAGGAGGGCAGCATGTCCTATGGTGCATCGCAGCACTCCAGACTCTGACCCCTCCTCGCCACCACACGGCCTTGCCCATTAGAGGCACCTAGTGGACCTGTGGATTGGACGGCCATAGAACCCATGAGCATCACGGTCCAGAAAGAGTAAGTGGGAGGCTTAACGCACGGAGCTGGTTAGCAACAGCACGGAATTTGGAAGCAAGGCACCAGGGCTGGTGGGTGGATGGGCAGTGTCTCCATGCAGTTCTGTGTCCCAGGTCCTCCACGGAACAGTAAGGTCAGTTGTAGTCCTCCCCAGCACCCTCCCCTTTTAAAAAACTCTGCCATTAATAGATTCTCCGAATTCTTCCCTGCTTTCTAAAACCCACAGTGTCAGAGCGGAAGGAAAACAAGGCAGCTGGTCTTGGCCACCTTTCCCAAGAGATTAAAGGACACATGCTGCGCGAGGGAAGGTAATACAATTCTACTCGGCTTCTCGTAACCTTCTTCCTTCTCCACACCTTGCAAAAGCTCGCTCCATGCCCCCTTCCTCATCCAGCATGCTAAGCCAGCCTGTCTTAGCCTCCTGGGCCCACAAAGCTAGGCGAAAAGGAAATACAACAACCCTCCCAAAGTCAGCCACCTAGATCAAATAAACTTTCAAATTGTTATTCCTGATGGCGGTCCTGGCCACCAGACTAAGATTCTCTGCTGTGTGTTTCATGCTGGAAACCGTCTCTATTTGTCATTTACATCAGAGTGGCCTTTTACACACCAGGGCTGGTGCAACAGCAAGCTCTTAACATTTTTTTTTACTTTTTTTTTTTTTTTTTTTTTTGCGGTACGCGGGCCTCTCACTGCCGTGGCCTCTCCCGCTGCGGAGCACAGGCTCCGGACGTGCAGGCTCAGCGGCCATGGCTCACGGGCCCAGCCGCTCCGCGGCATGTGGGATCTTCCCGGACCGGGGCACGAACCCGTGTCCCCTGCATCGGCAGGCGGACTCCCAACCACTGCGCCACCAGGGAAGCCCCGCTCTTAATATTTTGTTAAAAAGGGTGACGTCACGGCTCTATTAGTAAAAAGTGGGCAGGTGATGGAGGGGATCCAAGTCTCTAGGAAACAATTTTTTTCTTAAAAATCAGCTGCAAATGATGAATGCTACTGGTTTTCTAAGCTTTACAGTGATTCATTAAACCCCATGAAGAGTTTTTATCTTAACTCAGAGGGAAGGGGAAGAGAGTGAAAGCAAACAGAAGGGGTCTGACCATCTCTTATTCCAAGCTGTTAAATATTAAAATATTTAATATTAATGATAGCCCACGCGCTGCAGCCTCTGATGGTCAACAGCTCAGTGGATCATTGTCTCTTACGTGTCTTTGGTTGTTGCCGTGAAACACTCAGGGTATAAGGAAATCTATTAACTACAGAGGACAAGTTCCGAGAGAGAGAGGAGAACAGCTTTGTATCTAACACACGCTGGGATACCAGAAATGGAGAAGCCGGGGAAGGCATGGGGGAGCTTTCCTCACTGCAGTGAGTGCCACAGCCAAACCCAGGATGCACTGCCTTGTCCTTCTCCTCCAGAGAGAAGCCCTCCCCCGCCTTCCCTCTTCAGGTCGCTTCTGCGTCTGCTCAGCCCAAGCCCCTGGAAGCTTTCATCGGGGGCAGTAGGCACACGGCACCGTGGGACGTCCCGAGATAGGATGTGCCTGGATGGATGTGCTTCTGAAGCTTTTGTGAAATTTGACGGCCTGCCCTCCATTTCACCCTGGGTGGGGAAATGCCAGTGGCTTGCATGGTTATGTTTCATTTGGAATCATTTAAAATAGTTTAATTAATTTATCATGTTGAAAAATCCACCTTGCTTTCTGAATCTGTTCCCCATCTTAATTTCCACCAGAGGCACATAGGCTACGGTGCCCTTAGAAGAGTATTGACTCGGCCTTGCTGTAACCTTGGTATGTCTTCACCATCTACCAAAAGCGAAATAGAGTACTCTTAGGAACTCTGGTCCTAAATCCTGTCTCTTATTTCTTGACTCCAAATGAGAAAGTCAGTGCTTAACCACCTCTTTGAGATTTAAATAGGGGTTACGACAGGGCAAATACACATGATTTCAAATTACTAACTGACAGATCTGGGAATCTCCATAGGTGTGTACAAATCATACAAGTGCAGGTTTTGATGAAATATGCAATCAGCATTGCTTTGTTAAATTTAAGTTTTCTTTAAATAGACACTTAAGTGTAGAAAGACACTTAAAATTATAAAGTAAATCTCAGGCTATTATCTCCTTCTCTTGATTATACAAACTCTTTTCTCCTCAAACAGCTACAATCCAGGTTCTGGCCATCTCCTACTGCTTCTGCCCTGTGCTGAAAGATTGTTTCCTTTTCTATACCATGGGAGATGTCTAAATACTAGAAACAATGTTATGGTAAAATTATGACAAAGAAATCTGCATTACCCACGATTGCGTTGAACGAGTGGCTGCACCCAATAGGCCATAGGTACATGGATTAAAGATACATTTTTTGTAACTGTGACTTTATGATCTCATGAACATTCTCAAGACATTTATGTAAAACACTACAATCCAAGACATAGTAGGTCTAGCACACAAACCACATCATAAACAGTATCAGACACATCTGCCAGTTCTGAGCTGGTGACAGAAATGACAAATAAGGACGTTTTTATCATTTGTTCCTCACAAGGTCGTACTTTGAAGTTTCAGAAACAACTCACTGAATCAGTAGTAATCCCTTTGGATAACGGTATGCAGCTTGTATTATTTTAATTCAAATTTAAATCTGATTGCTTCACTTTAAGGGTTTCAAAAGGATATCTATAATTTTGGACTCTTGGCGTAATCTAAGGTAGCTGAGGTTTTTAAATTGCTTAATTTGAAAGAGCTCATTTTCCAAAATGTATTCACACTCCTATATGTAATTGGTAATGATGTATACTGCATTCTGTGCTGTTGAGATTAGGTACAGATTTCTGGGCGATCAACACCAAACTCATCTCTAGACATCCCAATACTCAGATTCATCTTGTATCATTTTCATTTTTGAAATTCAGGCCAGTTGAATTAGTCATGTTTAAAACAGTCTAATATAATCACACACACACACACACACACACATGAATGTATATAAAACTGGAGAAATCTGAAAAAGGTTGGTGGATTATGTCAATGTCAGTTTTCTTATTGGGGTATAACACTGTAGCCATGCAAGAGGTCACCACTGGGGAAAACTGGCTGAAAGGTACATGGGATCTCTCTGTATTATTTCTTACAATTGCATGTATATCAATTATCTCAAAAATTTAAAGAAAAGAAGCAAGGAAGACAACAATACATTACATCACCATTTAGTTTTTTAAAATATGTATATGTCTTATGTATCTATACATATACAGACTTACCTGCATACATGTACAAACATAAGAGCCATGCATACATATGTCTCTGTATGTGTGTACATGTCTTTCTATATATGTGTGTATATATATGCTACTTCTGTAAGGATACCTAAGAAATCACTAATGCTGGTTGTTCCCAAGGAGGAAAACTAAAGCAACAGAATGCTTATTTGCTTTTCACAGGATACCCCTCTGTGCCTGTTGAATTTCGTGCTATTGGCATTACTCATTCAAAAATAATTCTTTAAGAGTGAGGACAAAATAGACATTTCAAACCTAAAACAAACAGAAACAAACCAAAGAATCTTAGCATACACTAAAAGCCTTAGTGAACCCATGTAAGAAGTCCTAACTGTGACACACACACACACACTGGCAGTGAAGATGCAAACAGAGAAACAGGAGAAAGTCTCTTACGGCTGGAGATGCAGTAGGACAGCCGGCAGTTGATCTTCCGGAAGAGCTGCTTGTTAATTGGCCAGAGGAGGAGAGTGAAGAGCTGAAGGGTGTTGATGATGAGCCCCGAGGCGATAAACACGTAACAGAAGATGAGATGGCACAGGAACTGAGACTTCAGCAACGCGATGAGGTCCATGCTGGGTGGGCGCTCCTCCGCCGAACCACAGACGCCCACCGTAGAACACGTCCAGAGGACAGGACGGCCGGGACTCAGGAAAACACCTGAAACACACACCGACGTCAAACGTGAGAGAAAATATTATCTGCTCTTATAGGCAGGGGAAAAAAACTCTTAGAAGAAAACTATACTCTCGAGATTAAACACATTCTACAAGGAATTCCCTGGTGGTCCCGTGGTTAGGATTCCGAGCTTTCACTGCAAGGGCCACGGGTTTGATCCCTGGTCAGGGAACTAAGGTTCCCCGCAAGCCAAGTGACCAAAAATTTAAAACACGTTGTACATTCGTTGATTTATTTTTATTTCAAAAACTTTTTTTTTTTGGCCGAGCCATGCAGCTTGTGGGATCTTAACTCCCCGACCAGGGACTGAAGCCAGGCCCTCAGCGCGAAGTCCTAACCACTGGACCACCAGGGAATTCCAGCAAGCATTTATAATAGCGCTTCCTTAAGGTCGGGCAGTTTCAGTCCTTTAAAAAGAATAGTTCCTTTAACTGCACTAATGCCTGCGAGGCGGGCACTGTCATTACAGAGGAGGGAATGAGGCCCACAGAGGTTAAGCAACTTGGTCAGGGTTCCACAGGCCTCACCGCTAAGGAGAGGCTGGTGGCCAGAGTCCGCATCTCTGGACCTTCCCTCCGGCCAGCCTACTGCCCCCAGCAACCCCTCCACACCTCCCTCCACTCGTCATCTCCAGATCTCAGTCCAAATGGCACTTCTTCTGGCAAGACCTCCCCGAATGCATGCCTGCCCGGGGGAGGCTGGGGGCCACCCCTGGGGTGGTGTTCGGAGGGGGTGGCCCAGGCGGCACCCTCTGCCGTTACTGTGTTACTGCTTCGCCTGTTCGCCTTCCTCCACTGGACCGTCACTCCTCCGGGGCACACGACTATTCTGAAGATCATCCCTGTCTCCCCCAGCCTTGAAGCAATCACTGGCACAGAGTTGGAACTTAATTAGAAATACATATATGGGACTTCCCTGGTGGCGCAATGGTTAAGAATCCGCCTGCCAATGCAGGGGACACGGGTTCGAGCCCTGGTCTGGGAAGATCCCACATGCGGCGGAGCAACGAAGCCCGTGCACCACAACTACTGAGCCTGCGCTCTAGAGCCCACAAACCACAACTACTGAGCCTGTGCCCCATAACTACTGAAGCCCGCGCACCTAGAGCCCGTGCTCCACAGTAAGAGAAGCCACCGCAGTGAGAAGCCCGCGCACCGCAACGAAGAGTAGCCCCCGCTCGCCGCAACTAGAGAAAACCCGCCAGCAGCAACAAAGACCCAACGCAGCCAAAAACTAAATAAATGAATGAATAAAAAATTTTAAAAAATACATATATATTTGTGGAACGATTTAATGAAGGGAAACAAGGGATGAACTTTGAGATATCAGTAAACACAAATAACCAACTATGAAGGCAAGAGGAACACGCCACCACACTCCTGACACACACACACAGACACACACACACACACACACGTGCGCGCACACATGCACCCTTAAGAGTTCTAAGATTGAACAGAAACTCAAAACATGCACAGCGGCCAGACTCACGGCCCTGTCATCAGTCTCCAACCCCAGAATGGAATAATGAAATAACTGTCCAGTTTGGCAAATTAAGCCTTTGAGGAACAGCCTGGAGGCAGGAGGTTCAAATACTCTGCTGGAGCGTGATGCGTAGCAGGCTAGCTTCTCCCAGAAGCAGAACGTCATCGCAAACGACCTCAGGAACAGCTCCAACGGCAGGACGAACTTTCTAACAGTAATAGTGAAGAGACCCTAGACGTCATTACAATCTTTATGGATAATACTGTCCCGCAAAAAATCTGTATGACAGTAGCACATATATGATCTCATTTTAAGCCTCAGATGAATCCCATGAGTATTATTATTATCCCATTTTTCGGAGTAAGAAACTGCGATGCCCCATAGGTTGGGCGATTTGCCTGAGGTTGCCACCATCAGTAACTGACCTTAAGATTCAGTCTGACGGGGCTTCCCTGGTGGCACTGTGGTTAAGAATCCGCCTGCCAATGCAGAGGACATGGGTTTGAGCCCTGGTCCGGGAAGATCCCACAGGCCGCGGAGCAACTAAGCCCGTGCGCCACAACTACTGAAGCCTGCACACCACAACCACTGGGGGCCACTCGCCTACAGTCCATGCTCCGCAACAAGAGAAGCCACGGTAGCAAGAAGCCCGCGCACCACAACAAAGAGCAGCCCCCGCTCGCCGCAACTAGAGAAAAGCCCGTGCGCAGCAACAGACCCAGCGCAGCCATAATTAATTAATTATTTTAAAAGTGCTTAAAAGGATTCAGTTCTGACGTCCGAGCTCTTTCTCCTCCAGCTCTCTGGGCGACTTGACCCCTGGGGTGTGAGGTGGGGCTTCTCCTGGGCTCAGAACTCCCCTCCACAGAGCAGCCCAGAAAGGAGCCCAGGGCAAAACCAGTGCAGCGTTCAGTGAGGTTCATAGTCCCAAACTAGGCGCAGAGTTGGGGACACGGGACTCGCTTCTGGGACTCCTAGGCTGGTTTTGAGGACAGTCTTGGGCATAAGGACAGTCACAAGGTGCATTCCTGTAAAACATGACCCTCGCTTAGACTAACTGGAAGGCACCTGTGATTCCTATGTGTTTCTGAGACGAGGGAAATAGAAAGTACCTTTGGCCTGATTTCTCTGAAGTCAGCTCAGCTCAGCTGAGACCATCTATCTCCCCAGAAGCCCTGCTCTCTGGCACAAAGCCAGGACGCTGCAGGGGCTGAAGCAGCCCTTCTTCAATGTTTTTCAGAAAGCACTGCCCTGGGACACCTCCAAGTTGTCAAACTCTTTACTTAGTTTCAACACACCCAGTCTCTCTCGAAGGCACAGACATTAAGCTGGTAGCTCACCTCAATGCACTTGGCTTTTAGGAGCTACATGAATAGAAGTGACGCACGTCAGCAGCAGCTATAGTCTGAGGTGGAATATTCACGTGCTGTATTCATTTGTCCTTGGATTAGCCTCTAAAAGCTTCCAGACACTCTAGGCCAGAAGAAGTGTGATTCTTCACTAGGTTTCTGGGACCTAGCGTTTGGAAAGTATTTGACAAATCCTTTGCTTTGCTGACTTAACACTAAGAAATGGAAGTCAGCTGGTACTGGAAACGCAGGGGATTGAATGCCGCCTTCCTCGGTTTCCTGTCAGAAGTAGGGCATGACGAAGAAAAAGTAAGCTTTTCTTTTTTTCCTTGTTTAAGTCCAGGGACCAGCATGCCCTTTAGTAAAACCCTTGCTAGTACTGCATGAACCAGGGGTCGAACACAACGTTGGTGAGCTTTAGGAGTCACGAGGGGGGTCACAGACAGGCGAGCCTTAGCTGGCTTTGTTCTGCCCCAGACCCCCTTCCTAGACTGGTGTGGGTTTGGAGTTCAACTGTCTGGGTTTGAAGCTCTGTTATACCCCTTACTGGTTGCGTATCCTCAGGTAAATTAACTTTTCTGAATCTCGGATTCTTTATCTACAAAAAGGGCTAATAGATTGCGATCAAAATTCCAAGGAGGCTACTGTTTTTTGCAAAACTTTAGTTGATTCTCAAATTGATATTCAAGAGCAAAAACGACAAGAATAGCAAAGGAAATGCATGATGAACAATAAGGTAAGAAGTGCTGCGAGTTTATGAAACAATTTAACTGATTATTAAAAGAGAGACAAGGCTAAACTTTTTTGGGGGGGGTGTGAATATGTGTTGCATGTCTTAAGTTTATTCCAGATAGAAGTTTGGGGGGACCATCCTCCCCTTCTTGACTAAAGGCAAGCTTTCTCTCTAATATGGTGATTTGCCAATTCGGTACCATACTGAGGAAAGATGGTGTAAAGATCTGACCAGTGACAAAAACAGGTAGAGAGAAAGCATTTTAAAATTCTTGCCTTTTCCTCTAATTTTTGGTGGAAGGATTACAGGTGGTTTCTCTTTTCTTGCCCGTGTTTTATTGTTCTTTTCTATAACGAGAATGAGATTCTCCCCCTTCCTGGGCACAGAGCTGGATGGACGCATCTCCCAGCATCCCTGCCATTGGTTAGATGTGGTCAGAGGATGGAGCACACGGGATGATGAAGGTGGTCCCTGAAGGCTGCTTGCAAACTTGATGAGGAAGAACCACGGGGTGGGCTCACCCTGTCAGGTGAGCGGAAAGGTGGAAATCCAGCCCATCAGCAACAGACCAGAGAAATTCTGGAATGTGAAGGCAACCTGAGACCACCTTGAATCCAAGCATAGCTGACGGTGGGGGTGACGCAGGCCAGATGCTAGAGGGTGAGGGACGTTGCAGGAACGTTCGAATCTGGCAGTCCTGGCTAGAAATCCAGGCTCGGCCGCTGCCTAGCTCCATCCCTTACTGAACTTCCACAGCCCCCAGCTTCCTCCTCTGCGAAACCAGAACGAGACCGCCAACACAAGGTTGCTGCAAGGCTCACGTATAATAAAGCGTCTGAAACACTTAACACGAGGCCTGGAACACAGGGAGCTCACAATAATGGGAGAATTTTTCTCTCATTTCAAGAAAAGAAAGAAGGAGCAGCTAAGATGTATTACTTTGGCATCCCTGGGAAAGCCAGTGAGATATAAATCAGTTTTCCTTCTCACTCCCTATCTACTGATAGGGCCTGATGTTTTCTTTAATTTACCTTGAAGTGTGTTAAAACATTGCCTCCTCCATTTGTTTTCATTCTAATCTGTCCTTTACTGCTAGTGACTCTGAGATGGGAAGTGATGCGTTCACCAAAACTCACATGGATGGTACCCTTTTAACCAGGTAATGACCTTGGCAAAGCATGGAGATGACAAAGGGACTTCGGAATAAGGGAAGGTGCCAGCCGGCAGGATGCTTTCATTACCCTTGTGTTTCCCACGCAGATTTCTACCCTGAAACTGGGCAGATGCAGAGAAGCTGGCGTGCACACACCGGTGGAGCTTTGCTACCTGGGACTCCTGCAGGGTGAGGGGTGGGAACGCAGATGGCATCAGCGGAAACATAAACATATAAAAGCAGCCCAGAATCTCCCCATGGGAGAATTCAAGGTGCATCCTTCCCTAAAGACGCGGCTTCAACGTAAAGCATCAAATTAGAGAACCAACGGGAGGACCTGAGTTACGACTTCGGTCTTCTGCCCTAGTCAATATTCTGCAACTATTAAATAAGCACGAGCTTCAGACACACTCAGGAAGAGACTAAACCTGAAACGGGATGAACTCTTCCACTAGGTTGTTTTTAAAGATTTTGGTGGGGTTTTGTTTTTTTTTTTTTTTTTGTCTTTTGTACATTTACATGACAGAATTAAACCAGGTCAGGGTTTTAGAGGAAGCCAAAGCTTCCTTCCAAAGAAATCACTCCAAGTGGAATTGCTAAGATAATGCCCGAGATCAATTTAATACCATCACTGAAATCTATACAACCCATTATTTAGGCTCTTTTAATCCCAAACACCAGAACAGGGTTCACAAAACAGAAGAGAGATCTAACAAATGCTAATTGAAACGATGCTACTTTTTATATTGCAAACTAAAACTGATAATACGCCATTTTAAAAGAGCTGGGGTAAGACGGACTCATTCTCACAATGAGAACCACCACACAATCTTTTTAGAAAGCAACGTGGCATACACAGAAAGACCTCAACATCTTCACACCACTTGATTCCGTAGGCCAACCTCTGACCATCTCTCTCAAGGATAAAACCAGCTTTTAGAAAATTCTCTCTGCACCAAGATATTCAACCAGTATTATTTGTAAGCACCCAAAGTTAGAAAACCATTTACCTTTCTGACATGAGGAAACAATCAAGTGAATTATGGGAAACTCACACAATCGAATGAAGAAAGTATCACTATAATAGGTTTGTAGTAAGATGGAAACATTTTCATTATGATATTGGGAGATGAAGGTCACCGAATTATAGAGAGAGAGAATAACCACAACTCAGAAAAACACTACCGGTAGTTATCTTTCTGTGTATGCGCACACAACTCAAGTAGGGCTGGCTGGTGGACTTTGTTTCTGGACGAATACTTTTGGCCTGTAAGGCAGAGAATGCCCAGGCACAAAGGTGCCTTGCGGGAAAGGGATGTGGATGCGGTCCCAGGTGAAATGAGTGGCGGGCTGTTCCAGTGGTCCATCTTCCAGATCTCGAAATCTACTTTAGGTTAAATAAATTTAGCAAAATCTCCAAGAGGGCAGCAACGAACTTGTGGCAGCCCGAGGCAGCCACTTAGCACTTCCTCCTGAGAAACATGGATAAATTTAGTTTTGGATTCCCGGGAGTTACACTGGCCCAAGGCCCAAAACAAAACACGAGAGAAAGTGTTCTAGACTGAATTTAACTGTCTCTTACTAAAATATTCCTCAATTAAAAAATTATCATTGTCTAATGGGTTGGCAGAAGCCTCTGTAAAATTAGCTTATTTTAAAATTTGATGGAACAGTCCTTTGTCTAATACCCCTGTACCATATATGAAGTCCATTAAAACAAAAACTCCAAAGAAGTCATAAATCATACTCAACTACTTCATTACATCCAATAATAAATAACCCTCAGTCTCTCTCCAAAATCTAATTTTAGGATAATAAAAATGTAAGTCTATAGAAAACTGAGGTTAAGTTTATGTTTAACAGTTGCTTCTGAGCAGCTTATAAGAGAAAAAGAAATTCCTAAAGAGTTTTAAATCTAATCCAAGGAAACCAGGATCAGGTAAACCCAGAGGGATAACCTAGGTAACTTTTCCTGTCATAAGAAAAAACAAAGATAAAGGAAATTAAATGAGGTATTCTCCGAGGCCTTTTGTAGCTCTGACAGCTACAAGATTAAAATATCTAGAGTTAAACATCAGGTCTTCTGAATGGTACCCAGTGAAGCAGAACAAGTCCGCTGAATGTTTTACACGCACAGTGTCTCATTAACTGTCACAAAAACCTACTATGGAAGGTACTGCTATCCCCATTTTACAGATGAGGAAACTGAGGTTTAGTGAGACCAGGGAACATGCAAAAGTCAAACAGAGAGTAAACTAAGCTCAGGTTAGGCTGCCTTTAAGACAGGAAGCCCAAGGCAGCTAGACTCCACAGGAACGTGGCCTTATTTCATGAACTTGGTTCCATATTTCACCTCCCGGTTCCCTGTCTGACTGTTGGGGTGATCGTGAGTTTTTGAGTCACTGCCCCACCAGTCAGTCCTGCAGAGACCCAGTCATGCCCTCCTTCCAGGTAGAAGGTCTGCCATCCCCAAACCCCAATCCAGCTCTCCCACGGTCCCTGGGATCGGAGGGCTCTGACCTCACAGAGTTGGTGCAGTCGGAGCGAGCTGCTGCCTAGCTGCATTTCCAACAACCAAGAGTGTGTGAACTATTTTATAAGATACTCAGTGGAAAATATATTTTTAAATTATGTTCGATCTCTGGAAGTTTCCAAAAAATTTTATGAAGGACTTTTATGAAGTCCTGATAAAACTCGAATATCATGAAATCGTGAAACCCAAAACTGAAATGAAATAAGGAAAATTAATCTTCCAAGTGGGGAAGCAGACACATTTCTGCTTTAAATGAGTCTACTCCAATTAATCTTGAAACCTTTTCAAAAATGGAAGACTGATGGAGGTTGCACGGAGATCGTTATAATCTTCACACCATTATTGCTGCCACGTGGCATGGCCATCAACTCAGTCACACACCTGTGAAGGCTGAAAATACATGGAGGCTGAGGAAGAGGAAGGGGCCGCTCTCGCCTCCCCTCCCATCCAAGCAGGGAGATGGCCTGCGACCAGCTCAGGGCCTCCAGGAGCAGGCGTGAGGTACATGCATCGCCAGCTGGCACCCGCAACAAAAAAGAGAGCTTTATTCAGTGTAGAATCCACCTCCTACTCCAGTCCTACCGTCACCAAGGCAACACGGTCAGGACAGCGGGTCTCATCACACTGCCCACCTCTCTCCTTCCCACGTGGGTCGTGACAAAGCCGTGTGGCCAAGGCACGCCACCTAAGGGGAACCTCGCCAGGTGGCCGCTGGTGTCAAGCCCATCTACCTACTGTGTGACCCTGGGCGAGGAACCTGTCTTCTCTGAGCCTCAGTTTCTGCATCTGTTTAATGGAGGCAATAATCCGGTCCCCAGGGGTGTTGTGCTGATGAGAGGCTGCAGCCAGCTCAGGCCTCAGGAGGGCACTCCTGGGTACCAGGGTCCACCGGGGCTCCCAGAGTGCCTGTGACATGCCCCTCCTTCAGCTGCTTCTCCCACGTGTCCGCGCCCCAAAACCAGCTACCATCATTTTTTACTAAACTTTCCGCCTGTGGGTCTCATGATCCATTTCTTTTGTTTGTTTTCGTAAGATTTTCCTCATTGGAACATGTTTTTTCGGACATCCGCACAATCCAGGACGCCTCTGAGCCCAAAGTGCCTTGTAAGGCTGCCCCAAAGTCCACTCACAAGTTTTAAAGAAGGGATCACGTCTCCATTCCCAACCTAAAGGAAGACAGTTCACAGTCACCTGTTCTGAGGCCCTCTTTATAATGATGGGTAATACCTGTTAGTTCCCATAGAAATTATATTAAAGAAACGAGTTGAAGAAAACAGTATGAAGGTGCCTCAAAACACCAAAAATAGAGTTGCCATATGATCCTGCAATCCCACTCCTGGGCATATGTTCGGAGAAAACTATAATTTGAAAATATACATGCACCCCTACGTTCACAGCAGCGCTATTTACAATAGCCAAGACATGGAAACTACCTAAATGTCCATCAACAGATGAATGAACAGAGAAGTTGTGGTATATGTACACAATGGAATACTATTCAGCCATAAAAAGGAATGAAATAGTGCCATTTGCAGCAAGATGGATGCGACTAGAGATTATCATACTAAGCGAAGTCAGTCAGAAAGAGAAAGACAAATACCATGTGATATCGCTTATGTGTAGAATCTAAAATATGACACAAATGAACTTATCTATGAAACAGAAACAGACTCACAGACATAGAGAACAGACTTGTGGTTGCCAAGGGGGAGAGGGGTGGGAGAGGGATGGACTGGGGGTTTGGGATTAGCAGATGCCAACTATTATATATAGAATGGATAAACAACAAGGTCCTACTGTAGAGCACAGGGAACTCTATTCAATATCCTGTGATAAACCATAATGGAGAAGAATGTGAAAAAGAATTTATGTATAACTGGATCATTTTGCTGCCACCCAGAAGAAATTAACACTTCATTGTAGATCAACTCTATTTCAACAAAATAAATTTTAAAAAAAGAGCTGAACATAGTACAATAAATATGAACCTTGTTCTGACTTCATGGAGGAGAAATAAAAACTGGCATTGACAAGACCCAGACTCTCAGCACTTTGGTGCCCTGTGAATATACCAGTATCTCCCTGACCTCACGGAGCCTTACGATAAGGAGCTGAGGACACATTTCTCGCCAAATGTTATATGTAAAGGATGAGCAGATAAAAGGTGTGTCTGCATCACCCAGGGGGCAGATTGGAGTGGGCAGACTTCCGAGCAGTGTGAAGCCGGGGCCAGTCACCAGTGCAGACAGACACGTGCTTGGGTCCCCAGCAAATCACGGCACCTAATTTTTTTTCATAAAAGCTGCTCTTTAATATTTCAAAATAAACCGAAAACCAATAATAATAAAAAGCCTTTAAAATTAAGACTTATGGGGCTTCCCTGGTGGCGCAGTGGTTGAGAGTCCGCCTGCCGATGCAGGGCACACGGGTTCGTGCCCAGGTCCGGGAAGATCCCACATGCCACAGAGCGGCTAGGCCCGTGAGCCATGGCCGCTGAGCCTGTGTGTCCGGAGCCTGTGCTCCGCAACGGGAGAGGCCACAACAGTGAGAGGCCCGCGTACCGCAAAAAAAAAAAAAAAAAAAAATTAAGACTTATGGCAAAATTCAAAACATTGTTTGAAATTTCCTTATTTTATAATTCAATATTTTCATTTTCAGTACCCATTGGGGGAAGGGGTACAACCCTAACGTTTTCAGTATTGAGGAGCTCTAACCTTTAAGCAGGCTCCCCTATGGACAAACAACAGCACGTGGTCTGTGAATGGCCAAGCCAGGACACCGTGGGGATACCACCGAACAGAGTCAGCCAAGCACATCCTCCGGCATCGTTTTCCAGTAAAGTTGAGAAGATCGCCCAAATCTCTCCACTCCTTCTGGCCTAGCCCACCTAGTCTGTCTGGGTCGCCAGCTCCATCAGGAGTGATGACTCTCACCATTATGCTGAGGACAACACACTGCCTGTGGCCACGTGAGCAGGGCACGTAACCAGCAGAGGTCACCAGCCTTGGACAAATGGCCAAACTGCTAGCTCTTGGGGGGGCTCCAAGCATCAGAGACAGGCCATCTCAGAAAGCCAAGCAGACGTGAAGTGACAGTAACCAAAGCTTGAAGAGCATATGTCACAAAACCACGTGGACGTGGGAAGCTCTACACAGCAGCTAACTGGTGCAAATACAAGTCAGGAGGCATCATGACTGGGAACTGATCTTGCACCGGGACGTGTCAACTGGACAACAGCCCTCCTTGGGAACCCAGAAATCATGACTCTACTAGTGGTTGAAGAAATAAATGTAGAAGCGGAGGCACCAGTATTGAGTCGGGGGCTGGGTTTGACTATTGATCATCCGTGTGTCCGTATCACCTTGGTTACTTGGCCTCCAGAAATCTCAGCTTCCTCATCTGTCAGTGCGAGGCTCTGCCAGATACACCGACCCCACAAGGGTGGTGGAAGAGGTCAGTGAGGTAAGAAAAGAATGTGCAAAGGCTCTGCTGGGCGGACGCTTAGGCACCTGTAACCACTCTCAATTCTATGGCTCAGAAAATGGAAAGTGGGGCCACTTGTCCAGATGTCCTCAACTAGAATGCTTCTGATTCATGGAAACTAACATGGCCTTAGTACCCTGGGGTACTTACCAGGGAGTAGGGTTTGGAGGAAGCACCCTGCTGGTTCTGTCATGATCAAGAGTTCACTGTAGGTGGGGTGGGTCCCTGAGGGTCTGCTCAGAGTAGCTAATTTGGGTGGGGACAGCAAGTGATCTTTTTTTTTTTAATTTATTATTTTTGGCGGCGTTGGGTCTTTGTTGCTGCGCATGGGCTTTCTGTAGTTGTGGAGAGTGGGGGCTACTCTTCACTGCTGTGTGCGGGCTTCTCATTGTGATGGCTTCTCTTGTTGCGGAGCACGGGCTCTAGGTGTGCGGGCTTCAGTAGTTGTGGCTCACAGGCTCTAGAGCACAAGGCTCAGTAGTTGTGGCACAGGGGCTCAGTAGCTGTGGCTCGCAGGCTCTAGAGCGCAGGCTCAGTAGTTGTGGCGCACGGGCTTAGTTGCTCCGCGGCATGTGGGATCTTCCCGGACCAGGGCTCGAACCTATCGAACCTATGTCCCCTGTGTTGGCAGGTGGATTCTTAACCACTGCGCCATCAGGGAAGCCCCAACAAGTGATCTTTCTTTTTCTTGTGCATCACAGACACCAGTAACCAGGCTCTTTTCTCTCCGGTGGGTCCCTCTCCATTGTCCTCACTGCTCGTTAAGCGCCCTTGACCCTCGAGTCCCTGGAGACCCTGCTGTTGCCCATCCTCATGTTCTGGTAAGGAGGGTAGGGGACAGTGGGAGATCGATAAGACTAGATTTCAAATCTTTCATTTCTTTGATTTTCATAAAGGGATGCCAATGAACCCAGGCAATTTCCCCGACTTGATTCATGCATAATGGACCCGAAGAGAGACTTACTAGAAAACAAATGCACTTAAATGCTTTCCTGACATGAATCATTTATTGAAGACAGAATTGCTGGCTGTGAGCGCCCAAAATAAGTTGACTTACAGTATCCTTGTTTCTAGAGAGATCTGAAATACGATCACAGAATATTGACGTACTCAGCTATGAACGATGCTTTTGGGGTCATTATGGACTGGCTATTCCTCGAAAAGTTTCATTAAGAACAGCAGTGATAAAACACAAAACAGGACCTTCTCTCTCTCTCTCCTTTTCTTTTTCTACTTTCCTGAGTCACAAAGCTCAGGAATACAGGATGCTTGGTGAAAGCAGTGATGTTCCTTCCAATTTCTGTTAAGTAGAATCTGGAACAGGCATTCTGGGATTCGTGCAAACATTCATTAATCCACTGACAACTTTCTTCATTCATTAGGTCGTCTGTCCACCAAGCTACCCATTCATCCATTAAGTCAAAAATTCACTGATTCATATTTATTGTTGCAGCTCTATTTATACCATTGCATTAGACTGCTGAAAGTAAGCACAGGGGATTCTTACAGAGTCCCTCTCTGTGTTTTATGTGGGTGAGTATCATGCCCAATAAACCAAAGTATTTATTGAGTAATTATTTCCAGGCCCAGGATGAACCCCCAACCCCTTCCACTTCTTACAGAATAAATAGATGCTCAATACATGTTGATTCAATCCAAATTTCTAGACGACCTAATTTAGTCTCCATACCAATAACCCTGAATTGTCAAAAACAACGTACAAAGGGATAATATGAACTGAGAAAGTCCTAGGTTTCTTTCCCATTATAATAAGGACAGAGCAGATGACCCAACAATTTACTCTCCCTACAGAAGCCATGCAGATAAACCCACACGATTTCTTTCTAAACCGTTATATCCTGTAACCAAGCAGAGAATCCTCTTCTACCTCATGAAATTGCATGAGGCAATATATCAAACTGACATGAAAATAACTAAAATGAAAGCAATTACCTACTTAAACCCCAGTAGGGGAGTTCAGATGTTGGTTGGGGAACAGAGTTGACTTTTCTTTAAACAAAGAATCTTCTATTAAAATAAAATCTGGTAAAAGTAAAGGAAATTACTCTCATAGAGTAAGTCACTTAGTGAACCAAAATCGTGAATTCTTTTAAAGGTAACTTCCCCCATTATAACAGTAATTCACATTCATTATAAAAATTTTGTAGTCTAAAATGTAGAAAGTTTACCACCTATATGGCCACTGACACTTTGGTTTATTTTCTTCTAGTCTTCAGTGAAGACACTGGCTTTTTTTTTTTTTTTTTCTTTGCTAGATAAAACCATTGCAGGGACTTCCCTGGTGGCACAGTGGTTAAGAATCCACCTGCCAATGCAGGGGACACGGGTTTGAGCCCTGGTCCAGGAAGATCCCACATGCTACAGAGCAACTAAGCCCGTGAGCCACAACTACTGGAGCCCGTGTGCGTAGCACCCATGCTCTTCAACAAGAGAAGCCACCACAATGAGAAGCCCGGGCACCGCAATGAAGAGTAGCCCCCGCTCGCCACAACCAGAGAAAGCCCACACACTGGTGGCTCAGTAGTTAAGAATCCACTTACCAATGCTGGGGACATGGGTTTGATCCCTGGTCTGGGAAGATCCCACATGTTGCAGAGCAACTAAGCGCATGTACCACAACTACTGAGCCTGCACTCTAGAGCCCGCGAGCCACAACTACTGAGCCCACACGCCACAACTACTGAGCCCATGAGCCTAGAGCCCATGCTCTGCCACAAGAGAAGCCACCGCAATGAGAAGCCCGCGCACAGCAATGAAGAGTAGCCCCCGCTCGCCGCAACTAGAGAAAGCCCACGCACAGCAACAAAGACCCAACACAGCCAAAAATAAATAAATAAAGTTACTTTTTTAAAATAATTAGTAATGCAACAATTAACAATTCAGGGTATAAAGCCCTTTTCTCCCCCTTAATTTTGGGTAATATCTTTAGAATAAATTCTCACATGCAGGATTTCTGGGTTCAAGGAACAAACATTTTAAGGCATCTAGTGAATTTTGCCAAATTGATTTCCAAAAAGTTTATAGCTATTTATGTTCTTACCAGCAATTTACAAAAATACACACTCCACCACGTTTGTCGGCAATAAGAATTCTCATCTAAAAGCGACAAAAACCCGATTAACGCTTCATACATTAAAAGTTATGTCTCTGTTTTAATCTGCATTTTGGGGGTTATAAGTGCAGTGGATTTTTTTTAACATTTATTAAACTACTGCTTTCTGTCACGACTTGTCTATTGTATCTACTGCCCGCTTATCTCTTGTATATTGATTTGCACGAGCTCTCCATATATTAAATAGAATAACATCTTAACTATTCCATTTAGAGTGACCAATTTTTCCAGTATTTTTTGCTCATTAAAGCCTTAAATTATTATGGAGTAAAAGCTGTGATTTCTTTCAGAAAGTTTAGGCTTAGAAAGTCCTTCCTGGGCTTCCCTGGTGGCGCAGTGGTTGGGAGTCTGCCTGCCGATGCAGGGGACATGGGTTCGTGCCCCAGTCCGGGAAGATCCCACATGCAGCGGAGAGGCTAGGCCTGTGAGCCATGGCCGCTCAGCCTGCACGTCCGGAGCCTGTGCTCCGCAACGGGAGAGGCCACAACAGTGAGAGGCCCGTGTACTGCAAAAAAAAAAAAAAAAAAAGAAAAAGAAAGGCCTTCCTTCTACCCTTAATTCTTGTCCTGCAGAAAACTGGTCCACATTCACTTATTTCATCTCCTTTTTCCATGATTAATTTTATATATTTTTAACTCTTAGATCTGACATTTATTTTTTGGCTATGGTGCTCCACGAGAATCTAAATGGGTTTATTTCCAAATATTTAACGAGCTGTATCCAAGGCGTTTATGGGAAGTTCTTTCCCTCCTCCATTAATTCATACTATAATCATACATTAAATACCAATAAACAGAGAAGAAATGAACTGTAGAGATCAATACACTAACCACTCATTTAACAGATGAAAAACTGGTACCTACAGAGTCAGCGAGCAGCTCGATCCCTCCGACAGGAGGGACAAAGCTCTGAGGATTCTTTCTTCCCCTTGTCCCTTGTGTTCCCGCCCACCTGACATTTACTCTCTTAGAGGGAGTCAAATATTACTGTGCATTACAGCCTTCCCCAATCACTGGTTAAAGATCTGCAGGAAATCAGGAAGCTGTACCTCAGAACTACATTCGAGCCAACGTAATCTCAGATGGGAATGAGGGAAACCAAGGTGGACACAGAAGCCACTTGCTGGGCCTTATTTTTCCCATTCAAAGACCAGAAGAAGGATTCTCTGATGTTGTACCAATCTACCTATGGGAGGGTTTCTGCAGGAGAAAAAAGAAAAGCAGACAGGAAAAGTACCTCATGTTTTTGAAAGGGATTCCTTACCGATGTGTGATTAGGGAATGGAAGCCACAGCAAGGCAGGGAGTTTTAGGCTGTCTTCGTCAACGGTGCATCTCAAGAACCCAGAACAAGAATCCTGCAGGGGGCTTCACCGGTGGCGCAGTGTTGAGAATCTGCCTGCTAATGCAGGGGACACGGGCTTGAGCCCTGGTCTGGGAAGATCCCACATGCCGCGGAGCAACTAGGCCCGTGAGCCACAACTACTGAACCTGCGCGTCTGGAGCCTGCGCCCCACAACAGGAGAGGCCGCAGTAGTGAAAGGCCCGCGCACCGTGATGAAGAGTGGCCCCCGCTTGCCGCAACTAGAAAAAGCCCTCGCACAGAAACGAAGACCCAACGCAGCCAAAAATAAATGCTTAAATAAAAGATTACTATTAATAAAAAAAACCAACCAAACAAAAAGAATTTCTCAGGAATAGAGAGGACGCCAAAGCCTCACGAGGCCCCTGGACCACTTTCTGCTAAGGGACCAACAGCCTAGAACACAGAGACACTGAGGGGAGGCCTGAGACACAGACACACTGAAGGGAAGCCCAGGACACAGGGAAAATGAAGGGAGGCCCGGGGCACGGGGAAAATGAAGGGAGGCCCGGGGCACGGGGAAAATGGAGGGAGTTGTGAGCAGTAGCCAATGTCTGAGGTCTGGAAACAGGGACGAGAGAATCCTTTCCAAGCCAGACATTTGCTTAATTGGTATTTTTCGTAATAGTATATAAAAGCTACAATGTGAATTCCCAAACTTTGAGGAGTTCCTAACTCCTAATGGATTCTTTGTGTGTTGACTAAACCAGACTTTAATTTTGCCTCTGCTTTTAGGTTATGAGCTCCTCCAGTGTCAGAGAACAAATATATCATAAACGAACTAGAAATAATTATGAACAATTACAAATGAATAAGTAAAAAATAATTATAAGATATTAACAGGAAGCCCCAGCATTTACTTCTTCTAAAAATTTCTCTGAGAAAATAATTAAATTGTAACAGAAAGTCTTGGGAGGGCCAGGAACAATGAGGAAATATATTTGGTGACAAAAAGAGGTTTACAATATACAAAGTCAACAAGAACATGCATCATAGGAGCCAAATCTTAAAGCCAAAAAAAACCAAAAAAACCCCAGTGCATCTCCATGCTTAGGAAGTAGTTGGTCGGTAAGTCAAACTTTTTTTCTAATATCAAAAATATTTAAAATACACAAAACATTTTACCACATTGATATCTAGTCACGTTTACTTCATTTTTTTAGGAAATAAAATATAGATATTGAAGCCACTTCTGCTATTTGAGCTTGAAATTGGTGTTTCCGTCAATGTTTTTGTTCTTTTACTGTATGTGTATTCACAAACAACATATACTTTTTATGTTGTAAAGATGTGTGTAAATAATATTCGAATTCTTCTGGGATTTCCTTTCTACATTCAACACTAAATTTTTGACATTTTATGCATCTAGTTTAGTCGCTTTAATTTTGGAAGAGTATTCTTTTGTACGGCTACACCAAAAATTCATCTATTGCCATACTGATGGACATTTAGAGTATTTCCACTTTTTTTCTCTATTGTAGATAGTGCACTAATGAGCGCTGGAATCGCTGCGTCATTCTGACGTGACATCCTCCAGCTTCACTAGATATTAACAAACTTCTTTTCAAAATTTAACACACTCGGAAGATGTTTGGGTTAGAGCAGTTATCCCCAACGCTTCTGGCACCAGGGACTGGTTTTGTGGAAGACAATTTTTCCATGGATTGTGGGGGGGGATAGTTTCGGGATGATTCAAGCACATTACATTTATTGTAATTTCTATTATTATATTGTATAACAGAAATATTGTATTGTAATATATGATGAAATAATTATACAACTCACTATAATGGTGACAGGAGATGGAGCTCAGGCGGTAATGCGCGCGATGGGGAGCGGCTGTAAATACAGATGAAGCTTCACTTGCCCGCCACTTGCCTCCTGCTGTGTGGCCCGGTTCCTAACAGGTTCCTAACAGGCCACGACCAATACTGGTCCGTGGCCCGGGGGTTGGGGACCCCTGGGTTAGAGAGATAATGGGCAATAATACTTTTCTTCTTTATGCTTCCCTGTATATTCTAATTATTCAACCAAGAGTATTTACCACTCTGGTAATATATTTAAGTTAAAAAAGAAAAGCTCAAATTTTTACACTACATTTTTCAGATTACTTATGTATGTTAACATATATTGCTTGATATCGCTCTCTGATTTATTAGTGTACCCATGTTACAGATAAGCAAATGGAGGCTTAGGGAAGTTCTATGACTTGTTTAGTTTGGTCACTAAACTGGTCCCGTACCTTCTCTGGGTCTCAGTCTCTTCTTTATTATTTCCATCAGCCTACCTCACAAAACTATTGAGGGTGAAAAATAAGACAACTGACTTGAAACACCAAAAAATTTTAAAGTGACTTATAAATATATAATCCACTGGTTATCTTTTTTCACGATTATGTTCTTTACATCTCTGTCCCTGCTCTGTACACAGTGAGAAATAACTAAGTATGGAGGAATATGGGAAAAGGTACAGTCTTACAAAACCTCGGGTACCATTTCAACTCTTCCTTCCCAAGGAAAGAAGTATTCGTTAGCCAATGGTTTACTGCCTGGAGATTTACTCCTTAGTCCTTGATCTAAGCTTCATTCTAACGGTAATTTAATTCTTAGAGATGAGTAAATACAGACTCAAATGACAGAACAAAAAAAAATGGATTCAGTACCTAAAGCAAGTGCTTTCTGGTTTCAGATAATTCTCTTCACACGACTTCCTTCCTGGTTTCTAAGAAAGCAAATCCTGGCAGAGTGGAGAGCTCTGGAAATACAACGCCTGGACTCAGAAAAGCTGGTGCCCGAAAACTGTTAAGGAAAAGCACAAATTTCCTCACACACGCAGCAAACCATTTGTACTGTTCCGAGGGCGGTACAGAGCCAGCTAACCTGCACTGCGCTTCCAGTCCAAGAACACCCTAGGTTGAAAGGGACATCGCCTTGGTTCCCTGATAAAACCCAATAAAATCGCCACTATTTGAGTTGAACCAACAACCCTTCTGACGGTCACTTCTTCATTCCTTTCCTGTGGTATCTCACAGATCAAATTCTCCTGCATTAATTCTATACCAACATTTTGATATAGGTCTGAATACCAAAGGGTATTGGACTTGAAAACCTGAGACATTTATGCAAAGTATTAGGCTTCCTTAGCCTCAGAGAAGACTTGGAGAAAGAAGTGAATGAAAAACACCTAGCTCTAGTTCCTCAGATATTAAACAGGTTTGCCATATGTATGACCCAGAAATTAACACTCTAGGTGTCTACCCAAAAGAAACGAAAACAATAAGCCCTCACAAAACCCTGTACACGAACGTTTACAGCAGCATTATTCATAATAGCTAAAAGATGGAAACAGCCCCAAAGTCTATCAACTGACACATGGATAAACAAAAAACTGACCCACGGATAGCCCCACAGTGGAATATCATCCAGCCACAAAAAAGAATGAATTACCGATACATGCTACAACATGGATGAACTTCAAAAACATTACACTAAGTGAAAGAAACCAGTTAAAGAAGACCACACATTGTATGATTCTGTTTATACAAAATGTCCAAAATAGGCAAATCTAGAGACAAAAAGTAGCCTAGTGACTGTCCAGGGCCAGAGGGCAGGGGGGATGGGAAATGCCCATGGGTAAGGCGTTTCTTTCTGAGGTGATGAAAATGTTCTAAAAGTAGACAGTGGTGGTGATGGTTGCACAACTCTGTATATATTACAATATATTACAAGCCACTGATTGTACACTTAAAATGGGTGAACTTTAGGGCACGTGAATTATATCTCATAGTTGTTTAAAAACAGAAAACAAACTCCTGGCCCTACGGAAGACAAAACCTAAGCATAGTCAGCTCTCAGGCCACATGTGATAGAACCACGTGTCCTGGCACTGTCTGAATGAAGGAGTGAATGAGGCCGAGGGGAGTTCCCGCCTGCAGGAAAAAGGGGCTCTCCCCTGACCCAGGGAACAGAGCAAGATGTTGGGGCCCAGGTCTGCTGATGCAACGTTGGTGCCAGCCTGAGCGCTGTCGGGGTGTAGAGCGGGTCTTCTGACACTGGCATGACTTCTGTGAGGCTGGGCCACAAATAAGGTAGGAGGGGACCTCACCTCTGATCCTGAGTATAGCCTGTGGGAAAGGCTGGAAGGATTTTCACCACCTCTGAGTTTTCCAGGCAGCCTCAAAGAGCAGAGGGAACTCACCCCCAGACACATGCCAACAGGAGCTCCTGCCACAATCTAGGCTTTGGCTTACGGTCCAGAGGAAATCTTCAGTGGATCAAAGGTGTTTTCCCCTTCGTGCAAGGCTGCTCTGAATACCTGAGACTGAATACTCTGCTCCTGGTCAAACCCACTCAAGTTGGAAGTAGACCGTGTTTGCTATAGCGGACTCACCATGATCAAATTCGGATGAAACTTCAAGGCTCAAATATGCGGAAGAAATGCTACTTAGAGCTATAAGGTCCGCTGCCCTTTAATGCCAAGCGGAGCAGATGCTGACAAAGCTTCCCCGGAGCAGAGCTCCATGAGGCAGCTGTGGTGTCTGGGGGCTCACACGGTCCCCCCAGGAGCCAGCACGCCGCCCCTCCCCCCGGCCACCACGGCAGACATTACGGGAAGAGTTCATGAATGAAACCTGGAGAGTTGCCAAGAGTGGGTTAATGAAATCAGTGGGGAGATAAGTAATTGAAGGGAAAGAAATGGATCCATCCGTCCGTCAACATCGAAATCTTCACATTTTCTGGATGGTGGAAGGTGAACGAAGCAACAAGACAGAAATCAAGAATTTACGTCCCTGGGCTCCAATTTTAGCTCCAGAGGACTTCCTCTTTTCCCAAAGTCAGAGTGGTGAATTTGATCAACGTCCTGCATCACATTCAAAACATTCGCTGTGCTTGTGTCACTGAGCCCCTGTGGCCAGGGAGGGGTCGGGGCAGCTGCCCCAGTTTTCCTCTAAACTCTTGCTATGGAAATTAGTGTCCCCAAACGGGATGCTGGGATAGGGATAAAGTGACGAGGAAAAGGGGACTTATTTCTAATCTGTGCTTTGGATCAGGAATAAAAGTAGTAAATTTAAATTCACATGAAAGCTGAAAAGGATCCAAATGTCCACGACCAGTTAAGCAAGTAAATAAGACGTGGTTTATCCGTACAACGTATCCCAGCTCAGCAAAACAATGGAACACACTACCAACCCACGTAACACAGTGACAGGGACTTCCCTGGAGGCACAGGGGTTAAGAATCCGCCTGCCAATGCAGGGGACACAGGTTCGAGCCCTGGTCCGGGAATATCCCACATGCCGCGGAGCAACTAAGCCCGTGCACCACAACTACTGAGCCTGCACTCTAGAGCCCGCGAGCCACAACTACTGAAGCCTGTGCGCCACAGCTACTGAGCCCACATGCTGCAACCACCAAAGCCCATGCGCCTAGAGCCCATGCTCTGCAACAAGAGAAGCCACCGCAATGAGAAGCCCGCGCACCGCAACGAAGAGTAGCCCCCGCTCGCAACTAGAGAAAGCCTGCACGCAGCAACGAAGACCCAATGCAGCCACAAATAAATAAATAAATAGAAAGAAAGGAAAGAAAAAAGAAGCACAGGGACGGACCTCAAAGCACTAAGCCTTGCGGATGGCAGCCACTCCCACCTAAGTGTCTATTTCTCTTAGCCCCCTTCTCAGAGGATGCCTTTCACTCCTTGCACAAATATTTCCTGAGGCACCATCCTGGGGAGTGGAGACACCGAATGGCCTCGGGAGATTTCTATGCTGTGGGACAGAGGATAAGAAAAGCCGAAGGCTAGGAGCTACTCTCCTGGAAGGCACAGCGTGCCTTCAGAATAAAAAGCGAGCTGAGGGTACCTGGTGAGGTCGCGACAGGCTTCGTGCAGGAGGGCACCACACCCAGCTCTTGGGATCTTCTGAACAGAGTTCACTTTCATGCTTCTGAGCCCCTATGTCTTCTGTCCCATCTGCCTGATGCCCTCCTCTCTCCCTCCCCCTCCCTCCCCTTGCTGACTTGCCCAATGTGTGCTCATCCTTCAAAACCTGCCCTAGCTGGACTTCCCTGGCGGTCCAGTGGTTAAGACTTGGCGCTTCCAGTGCAGGGGGTGCGGGTTCGATCCCTGGTCGGGGAGCTAAGATCCCACGTGGCATGCAGTGCGGCCCAAAACCAACCAACCAACAAAGCTGCCCTCGCCTGTACCATCCGGCGGCCTCCTCTGGAGCAGTTAGATGCATCCTTCCCAGCCTTGTCACAGTCCCTTCTATCCTCACTGCTACGTTCACCATTACAGAACTTAACCACGTGCAGTAGTGATTACTTACTGCCTGGGTTAACGGTGCGAAAGGCCCAGCACAGTACCAAGGCCACGTAACATCCGTAAACGAGGCTTCCCTTCCTGTGTATGTCTGCCTTCCCACAAGCCTGAACTCCTTAGGCACTAAAGTGTTTCTCATCTGGTATCCAGAGTCCAGCAGGGACCTGGCCATGACAGGCAGTTCATAAATATTCAGAATATGAACGACTTGAACAGTCAGTCACGTCCAGCACACAGCTGCGGAGAAATGCCCAGCTTGTGGTGTATTAGTAACATGACTACCATGTCAGTGGAACGTAGCTGCTGTCTTGTGCCCAGATCAGGGCATCATCATAAACAAAGCAAACAGGCAGGTGGGAAATTTTACTTTCCCTAAATCCAGCTAATAGTGTCATGTTCCAAGCCGTATTTGATGTGGGAAAACTCAGTAATTTAATTAACTCTACCTCTTTTCTAGAAATACATGTTGGTCAGAGATGATAGAAACTTCCAGACTCTTTCTACCCTAACACTCCACCACATCATTAAAATAAAATCCAAGAATGTCGGGAAAAATAAAACAAAATCAGAGAAGGGGGTTCCCTGCCACTGGTTTTATCCTCTTTATGTCTTTATCTTTAGTTATGAAGGAGGCCTGTAGCTTCCTGCTGCCTTCTTGTAACAGGGGACCTCGAATGCTGAGTATCTGAAGGGCTCCATAGTGTAAAAATAGCAACCTTCACGCCTGAGCAGGGGCTGAGGAACCAGCAGCTGGTTTGCCTTCATCAGCTACTTGACCCTGGGCAAATTACTTAACCTCAGTTTCTTCACTTGTAAACTGGAGACAGTAATAGTTCCTACTTCATGGGGTTGTGGTGAGGATTAGTTGTTTCTAGAGCCCTGCCTGGTACGTGGCAATCTTAAATGTGGCATCACCATCACCATCCTCATCACCATCACCATCGTCACCATCATCGTCACCATCACCATCACCACCGCCTTTGTCATGGCTCTGGCTTTCCTTTTGTCCCATCACTTTCCCGCTAGTCACCCTCCTTCCATCAGTGGTCCCAGTTCTCCCAGCCCCTTGGAAACACCTAGAAAACTTAAAAACAAAAACAAGGAACCAGTGAGTCGACTAGCCGGTCCAAGGCAGGTGATTCTAACGAACAGGCAAGGCTGAGCCCACAGCCGAGACTCTGCCAGTGAGACCTGAATTCAGGGAGTGAGATGCGGCCCCCTTCGCCACAGCAGCCGTTTCCTCCCTTCACAGGATCCGTGGCTGGTCCCCTGACTCTGCATCGAAGACCAAGTGTTCGTGCAGGTCACCAAGGCCTCCACCGGTAGCTCCACATCGGCTCACTCCTCTTGCCTCTGATTAAACCCCCTCCTCCTTCTGTTTTAATGTCAAAGACTCCATTTCGTGCTTAGAAGGCCAGCTCAGAGCACAGCTTCTGAAATGAGGGCCAAGCCAGGACCAGGCTGCAGGCCACCGTGACCCCCACTACAGCAATCTCCTCCCTCACCTGGGTCAGCCAGAGACATGTTCTGAATGAAGGAACTATCTGGAAAGCTAAAGTGTATAACTAAGTCGCCAAAAGGTAAAACTGACAGAACTTTTGTTTCGGTGGCGAGCTTTCCAATGTCACCTGGACTCTCCTGCCTTAGGAAATGAAGTCCGCTGGGGCCAACATGGACAGCTCAGGACCACGGCTCTGCTGTTCAGCAGTGAGTTGCAACCAGTCGTCATCTTTTTAGTTCCCCGTTCCTTCAATTGCTGCTTTTCTACCATTTACCCAGGAAAACGGAGAACCAAGCTTGTTAAGCCAGTCATTTCAGTGTTCTGCGTGCTAAGTAGGTTTCCGGAAAAATCAGATTAAGCCTGATGAAGAACACAGGCTTTTGACGATAATGTTTCTCACTTTATACTTAAGATCTGGGGCTGCGTTCCACATGGCTGGATATGTTACCATCTCTTAAATGGGATATGTTTCAGCAGACTTTTGGTTTAATCTGAATTAGATAAACTCCCTGTGGTCAGAGAGTACCTTTTCTCCACTTTCCCCCCAGAATGCCAATCCCACCACCTGGGTCACACAAATATTCTAACGTGAATTTCCCTGGAATAGATGGTAGTACTTCTAATGCACAGACCCCATAGCACCTGGATAATCTGACAGCACTATTTCCATTTTCAAATGATTACTATGGGGACTTCCCTGGCGGTCCAGTGGTTAAGACTCCACACTTCCAATGCAGGGAGCATGGATTCGATTCCTGGTTGGGGAGCTAAGATCCCACATGCTGAGGGGCGTGGCCAAAAAGTTTAAAAAAAGATTATTATGAAATGTTGGGTCAAGTGACACTTCATATATGCACTTAATAACATGATTTTAAAAAGAGCATGTACACACACACACACATACACACAAAAGAGGCCCACCCTTCTTCCTCATTACCCTCTAATACATTAAAAAAAAAACAGCTTGCTTGTGCCTGGGCAAAGTTCATAGCTCAGATTTTTTTTTCATCCAACGTCTTACTGTAAAGGAAAAAAAAAAAAGTGGTTTATTGGGGTAGTTAGGTATTGGGCTCTCTTTCCATCTCTTACAATGAGCTCTATCCAAGCTTTTCATTTCACGCAGGGTTTGGGTGAGGTTACTCTGGAGAATGTGAGACCCTTCGAGTGAGGGGTACCTTTATGATAGCTTGTTAATATCTGAATTGGCAAAGTTCACCTGCCTGACTGTTTCGTTCAGATTTCAAAAGATAACCCCATGCAGGAAGGTTTTATGAGAACAGGAAGATAACTCACCCCAAAACGATAAGATAACAGATACCAGCCAGCAATAAGAGTTGATTCCTTGTCCAAGAGATAGTCAAGGTATTGGGAGAGGAAGAGAGATCAGAAAGAAAAGAACAAGGGCTGGGCTCATCTAGAGAAGCTATTACTCCATTATCAAGGGAGGGAGGGCACAAAAGGTGGGTGATCAGAGACAGAAAGGGATCCAAGCAACCTTCCATCAGTTAGTTAGACCTTCAGGAGCAGATAGACACAGAGAAGAAAACAGTCAAGGTGGGTAAACTCTCAGGGATTACTCAGGCCCGGCCCCATCCCATCCCATCCCATCCCATCCCATCCCATTCCATCCCATCCCATCCCCAAGACTCACCACTGGAGAGAGTAGGAAGGAGGGGAAGGGAAAGGACTGTTCCTTCCCACAGCCAGCTACAAATTATCCAGCTCAGTCTTTTCTTCTCAAAAATGTCCACAGAAATATTGCCTTTTGCAGAGGAGACTAACTGTGAAGGGTCTGGAGCTATGGCCTAAAGCCATCCAAACAACCCAGCCTGAAAAGTCTTCTGTATTGTCTTAAAAGTTCGTGTAAATTTTGCGTTATGTCATGGCATGTCCATGTTTGTTTTCTTTTTAAAAATTCTTTTCCCTTGGATCTTCTGGCAAAATTGATGCTTGAGTGAGCTGGGCCCAGTTTACCCTGCGACTGGCACATGGCCCCAGATGGCCCCAGGATGAGGTGGTTGAAGAATTTGCATCCACCCTGGACCCTTCCTTAATGGGATCAGGAAACAAGGACCCAGGATGTGCCAGGCCACTTCCCAGTGCCAGGGGACAGAACAGACTAAGACAATCCCCGGTTTCAAGGAGCCCAAGGTCCCACAGAGAGTAAGCAGGTGGCCACAGCTGGGGCCGAACCCAGGCTCTGTGGCACAGCCCTGCTCCCCCTTATGCCACGCTACTCCCTGTGGACCTAAAGGCTGCCAGTCTACTAGGCCCAGCAGAGAGCAGCTAGAGAAGGGGGCCTGGTAGTCTCCGGACTCTCATTAATGAAACGCTCCTGTGGCCTTTGACAAGGGCAGGACACCTTGACCGCCAGGAGAATCCTCTCCCTGCCCAGAGAAGCAGGCAAGGTTATGTCATGTGCTCATTAGCTAATTGCAGCTCAGGGCCCGCCCAGCACCCACAGGACACAGCGAGCTCCCAGCCTTGCAAAGCACAGACAGTATGTCTTCTCTGGGGAGTCAGGCCAGAGGGAAGCTTTTTAAACCAGACTGTCTTAAAGACAAATCACAGTTCAGCCGTTTCAGAAGACAGAAGCAGTGGGAGAAAGGAGGAATTGCCAATCTGGCTAAAATTGGAACCCACATAAATAATTAAAATAACCAGGCACATCTAAAATATCTCTGTGGTCCTCTCTCTCTGCTCCCCTTAAATGTTAACTCTATTATTCCTCTAGGAATGGAGGTCAAATGAGGATTTTACAGACACCATGAAACTTTATTTATTGCTTGGTCTTAAGTAACTTCTTAAACTTCCGCATGATTTGGGAGCTTAAGATGAATTTCTGCACATTTTGAAGCTATGGAAATCCCTTCCCCCTAAAAGAAGATCCAGGGAAATTGTGGGAAAGAATACATCATACAAGCAAATAAGATGCCTTTATAATTCTTTATAGGTCAAAAGTCACAGTCTTTGCTCCACTAACAGGTATTGCTAGCTCTGTGGCTCAGGAAAGCTAGCTAACCACTCTGTGTCTCAGTTTCAAGTCAGACTAGAGAAAAGAATTCACAACCCACAAGGCTGGATAAGGACAAAATGGGATGGGACGGCAGAGCACACAGCACAGTAGTAAATGCTGAAGAAAGGGGGTTGATATTATTAAAGTGCATAAATGACTACCTTACAAAGCATACTAGAGGTGACCCTTTGGGAAGAGTATTACAGGAAAGGTTTCTTTCTGTATTTACTATCCCAGAGCATCAAAGAGGCCCTCTGCACAACCCATCACAAAATCCTGGGGCTCCATCTCCCGGAGTTCTCAGCCCGGCTCTTTCTGCATCATCCTTCCAGGCCTGGCCTCCACCTTGGTCTCCTGCACCGAGGCACCAGCCTGACGGGGCTCTCCCTGCCTACGGTGACAGCCAGATCAGTTCACAGGGTCCGGGGGACGGGGTGTCCCCCACCTCGCTGTCCCTGCTGTCCAGGCCCCTTCACCACCTGGCACACTCTCATCTCTGATCACTTCCTGATTCACATTCTGGCCCTCTGTAAACAGAGCACCCCAGCGTTAGCACCCGGCTTCTAGGAAGCATTTCTGAAGCCCCAGACTGGATGGGGGATCAGAGGCTCCCCTTTCTATGCTCCCACAGCGCTCTGCACTCTCCCGCCAGTGTGTTAAAATGACCCACTTAGGTTTCTGTCCTGTCCTCCAGGCAGTGACCCTGTCTGGCTCATCCGTGTACCCTCAGTGCCCAGCCAATAATAGGCTGGACACAAGGATTCAGAAACGCTGTAAGATTCTGGAATTGTGTGGGGTGTGGGAATAACAGACTCATTCCACTCACTCCCATCTTTCAGGTCCTGGAAGGGAGAAGGGCAGACAAAAGGAAGGGACAGCGCAGAGACTAGACCCCTCGTGAGCCCCAGGCATGGGGCTGGGGAGCGGCCTTACCTGAAGCAGGGCGGTCCAGGACGAACAGGGAAGGTGGCCTCCAACCCAGTGGGAAGCGCTGGAGACCAGAGACCAGAGACCAGGAGGGAGAGGCTGAAAACACCCACCACAGCTGGAGGTCTGTGCTCAGAGACAAGTGATTACTAGTGAGACTTCGGCATGTAAAACGTGGTTCCCGGTGTAGACCCAGGAAATGGGGTGAATCAGCAAATCCCAGCAAAGGTGAGGTCAGTTATGCCAAGCAGCTCGCAATCTTTCTATAGGTATGTTAATCCACCCCACCCAGAGTTTAGGCCACCCTGCCGGCCAAGCCCAAGGGCAGGATCTCCCTAAACAGAGTTCTGAGTCCTGTCCGCCCACCCAGCCCCGCCCAGCCCCGCCCAGCCCCCGCCCAGCCCCGCCCAGCCCCACCCAGCCCCGCCCAGCTCCCTCCCTGCAGCCTCGGGTTACAAGGTGACTGCTGCAGGTTTGCCAGAGAAAGGGCACTAAAATTCGAATACATTCCAGTTACAGGTCTGCCTTTCACTTATTTTATTATTATTTTCCAATTCCTGTCTATTTATTAATTTCAGTGAATGAATTGCACCTTTGGTTTGGACTCATGTCTGTAAACCTGGGGAGTACAGGTTAATCCCGAGGGATGCGTTTGCTTGGATGGGGGAGCCGACCACGTGAGCTCAGACGTGGCAATTCCCTAAAGCAGTGGTTCTCAAGTGCAGGTGACTTCGCCCTTCCAGGGGACATTTGACAGAGTCTGGGGCATTTTTGGCTGTCACAGTTGGGACGGCGGTGGCATCTAGACGACGGAGGCCAGGAACGCACAGGACGGCTCCACAACAAAGACTTATCTGGCCCAAAATGTCAACAGTGCTGAGATTAAGAACTTGCCCTACGGGGGGCGGGGGAGGGGGGTGATGAATTGGGCCGTTGGGATTGACGTGTATACACTGATGTGTATAAAACTGATGACTAATAAGAACCTGCTGTATAAAAAAATAAATTAAATTAAATTAAAAAAAAAAAAGAACTTGCCCTAAAAGCAATGTCAACCTTGGAGGACCTGGCTGGAAGGAAGCAGATCAGGCACATCTGACCCTGGATCTCTTGTGCCCACTTTTTGTCTAGGCTACAGCACCCATTCAGTGCCAGGCGTGCTGCTCTGTGCTAGAAACTTTCATGAGAAGCCCCCAGTGCGGTCACGAGGCTAGAACTGTAAAGGATTGTCTATAATGCAATAGCATCTGGAAAGAGTGACTTTTAGGAAGAATGAACGGAATTGAGGAAGAATATCAAGCCAGCAGGGGCCAGAGATTCGGGAGATAGAGGCCCAGAGGGCGACACACATTTGGGAAGGAAGCTACTCCCCACGTCTCCTTTCAACCTACCCTTCCCCACAGCAAAGGAGAGGGGAAAGGGGAGGTTTTAGATGATGGCATTGATTGTGTGTTGACGGCTGCAGCATCCTGGGAAGAAGTGCCAGGTATGGACAGACTCTTTAAAATTTCATCAGCCTGGGTTAACCTCTGCCCCAAGAGAGGTGACAGCTCAGGAGGGAGCTGACAGAGATGGGAAGAAGACCAAACTTCACTCAATTCATTTCTCCCATTCTCATTTCAAAGTCTGTCTAAGATAAGCACTGGTGGTATCTTTTCAGATGACGCTCTGCCTTTAAACTTGCTGACTGATCTGCTGACAACCAACAACAGACGAGAAACGCTATAACTCCATCTACCCATGGCCTGGGAAACCACTGAGATCCGCCACAGCAGATATCCTCAAGAGCAACTTCTTGGCAAAGTTCAATCCTTCGTTATAAGTTGGTTTTGCGAACGGTTCGTATTTAATTTGATGTATGAACTGCACTGTCACTCAGATGTTTCAATCACAGGACCTGTTCCCTTCCCCCACCGTAACACCTTTCTGGCTAAACCACAACAAAATAACAAAGCCCCCTGAAAACTACTGAGTAGTTTGTTTAGAAGTACGGCTATTAGTCCCCCCACCCACCTCTCCAAGTTCTAAAATACTACTCTCTCTTCCAAAATTTCTGAAGCTCCTAAAATGTAGGGTGGAAGGCATGCAAGGGAAGGTCCATACGGTAGAGAGCTGTTCACAACTGCAGAAATACTGTGTGTCTATGTCCCAGGCACTGGGCTGGCCCGGGCATAGATGCATAAATACGATACCATGGAAATAGGGGGTCAGCAGTGGGGTACCATGGTCTTGGGTCCAGTCTCAGCTCTGTTACTTATTACGGTATTAGGGGAGTAACTTACTCGCTCTCAACTTTACTTTCTCTATCTAAAATGCAAATTGATAACAGTTTAACTTGCTCATTTGTTATGAGGATAAAAGGAATGAATAAATGTGAGGTCTGTGTAAAAGACTTGCCCATAGGGTGCCCTCAGCACAGGTGGGCTGCTATCATTATCATATATATCCTACAGGTTGGCCAGTCACCTCAGCATCCCTGATGGCTTCTACAGGTTACCTGTCATCCCCCAGGCTGAGGAATAATCTCCTGCAGGAATTTCAGTGTCCGGTTTCAAACTACCATGAGGTACACAAGGTGCCTCTTCTCTTGTAGGATCCTACATAGAAATGACCATGAAATAGCCATCGTGTGTGACCCAAGGTCAGAGGGGAGAGATTGGAACAACTTCCTGCTGAAGGGAGAAGCTGATCTCACCCACAATCAAAATAACAAAGAAGAGGGGGAATTTGCTAAACGTTTTTTCTTTGAAGGTCAGGCGGGCACTGGAGGGGGGGCATTCCAGATGAACTCGATTAGGTTGCCCATATCATTTCTGGCTGAAGGTAGAAATCACGTGCGGTCAGACAATCCTGCCGAGAGGAGCTGCGTGACAGCAGGAAATACAAACAGGAAGTGTTGCAACAAGGTTTTAACATTATTTATTTGGGGTATTTAGATTTAAAGTGTTGAAACCCACTTGCTTTTGTCGAACAAGACATAGACTTGCAACATCTTATGGGAAATCTAATGGCAAGAGGATTATCTAGCAAACCAATGGGCATATAATTTGGATGCAGTTGGGAGTCTGTCTTTTTAAAATGTTTTATTTTGCGTCCATCTGGAGGGACCTATAGTCCCACGGAGTCTACAGGGAACTCACTCTGAGGGAACTTTGAGAGATGATCTCACTCAGTTTGTATTTTTCAGAAAGAGAATTTACAAGTCTTCTGCCCTCTGTGCCTCTGTGACCCCAGGGTCAAATCCTCACTTCTTCCATATCGTTAACCAACAAACGTTTACTGACATCAAACATAAGCCAATCAATGAAGGAAGAGACAAGAAAGTTATGAGATGAACAGTCAACTGCTAAGCATTCTCTCCCTCTCTGCCCAGAACATCTATGTGTGAAATTGTTCCGTGAAAGAAGCAGCTGGCGCCATTAGCCAACAGACGCTGCAATCAAAAACAATTACCCCTGTATATTACACAACGGAATACTACTCAGCCATTCAAAAGAGTGAAATATTGCCATTTGCAGCAAAACAGACGGACCTAGAGATTATCATACTAAGTGAAGTAAGTCAGGCAGAGAAAGACATGCATTATATGACATCACTTTTTTGTGGAATCTAAAAAACTAATAAAAATTAACTTATTTACAAAACAGATTCACAGACATAGAAAACAAATTTATGGTTACCAAAAGGGAAAGGGGAGGGGGAGGAAAAAATTTTAAACATGGGATTAATAGATACACACAACTATATATAAAACAGATAAACAAGGACTTCCTGCATAGTACATGGAACTAACTATAATCAATACCTTGTATAACCTATAATGGAAAAGAATCTGAAGGTGTACACCTGAAACGAACACGATATTGTAAATCAACTATAGTTTAATTAAAAAAAAAGAACAATCCGCCCTGGTTTAAGGGGCTGTTTCTACATCTGTCTCTCTGCTAGTTCCTGAGCTTTTTTAGGGAAGAAATAGTTTCCCATTTATTGCTAGATCCATAATATATAGTGCCCGACACATGGTACTGATATCAGTTGTTGAGTGAATGAGTAAATGGTTGGGTCGATGGATGATTGATATATATATGAATGAATGAATGAATGAATGGTGACTGAAAGGTAGGACTAAAGGTGAAAGGAAGAAGTAAAGCAAACCAGACTGGAGGAACAAACACAAGTAGAAAATCTTTGTGGAACAAGTCTTGAAAAATAAAGAAAGACAGGTTAGATAGATTGTTCCATGATAACGTTCACCAAAAATTGCTCTTGTTTTAAGATATTTCCTCTTATTCAGTCATTAGAAGAGAATGGAGATCACCCAGTCACAGTATCTCCCTTAAAAACCCTTCGGATATTTGAAAACTAGCTATTTACACCGTAGGCGGTTTTGTTCACAGTGTGTCCACAGCACTCGGCACACAATAAATGCACAAGAAATACTGTTAAAAGAACAAGTTCATGATTTAAGCTTCCTCTTTCCCAGAACCTTAGCAGTGATTCTCCCCGGTCCACACGTGAAGCCAAATTTCCGAGTTCCAAAACTTTCCAAATGGATTCTGTCCTGGGACAAAGATTATTGCCTTAGAGTTGCCCAGGTTCTGGGTGATGTGAGATCGTTTTTAAGCCCGGCGTGATTACATATTATCATTTAGGCGTCAAAAACCTTTCAGAACTGTGAACACAGTGTCTTCCCATACCCATTAGACCTCCTTTTCAGAATACAGCAGATTGCACAAAGTATAGTAAGTTTGCCAAATGTTCATCTGAGCATCCCACAATTTAAAGCAACAGCAATGGTCGGTATTATTAGAATGATGTTGTGGGTGCATGTGGAGTTCCCGCATTCAAATTTCTGACTTGTTTAAAGTCTGATTTAAGTCTGATTGCAGTTCTTAGAGCTTCAACTCAAGAATAACTGAATTACGAAGGATTCTGCCTCCTACTTACATGGTCTTTCTTTTCTACCAGTCTCGTTCTGGGTTAAACAAAATTCTGTCCCCGAATCCCTACTAGTTCTTTCCACCAGCACAGACCGCTCCTGGGCTATTTCCATGCTAAAGATGGACTTCTCCCTGCTTTGGACAAGAACCTTGAACCAGGACCCATCTCTCACCATCCGTCCCTGTTACCTGAGACACCTCTGCCTCTTCGCCTTGAATCATCTGTCCCCTTCCCTTCAAATCTTCAATGTCACCATCCTCTACTTCTTCCCAGACTCACGGCATCTCACTTCTCATATCCCTCTTGCCCTGCCTCCTTCTCTCCAGCTCTGTGCCCATCTACACACTTTTGTCACCCCTATTTGGAGGATTTTAAACTTGAGAGCACAGCCCACCACTTCTGTTTTCTTCACAAACTTGACAGCACACGGTTCAGAGCCATGAAATCCCAACACGCTGCTGACTGACTCCAGCTTCACCAGTTATTTCCTCAGCATCACCTCCATCCAGCCTCTTTCACTGGACCCAGAATTTGCTTTGCATCTATAGCTCCACTGACCCTCTCCGGGCCAAGACTGTTAATTATGGGGTTTTTTTGTTTTTTGTGTGTGTGGTACGCGGGCCTCTCACTGCTGTGGCCTCTCCCGTTGCAGAGCACAGGTTCCGGACGCGCAGGCTCAGCGGCCGCGGCTCACGGGCCCAGCCGCTCCGCGGCATGTGGGATCTTCCCGGACCGGGGCACGAACCCGTGTCCCCTGCATCGGCAGGCCAACTCCCAACCACCGCGCCACCAGGGAAGCCCCTGTTAATTATGTTTTTAACTTCTACTCGGGGTCTGATCATAGGACAGTGATTTCCCTTTTTTTTTTTGGCTGAAATTCCAAACAATTCTTGCTACTTTTCCTTTGAACTCCATCTTACAAGGATTTTTGCTGTGAAACTCCTATGTTTGGAAACTCAAGAGTACGTGCACCACACACTTGACTTACACACTTTCCATCTGCTCCGCAGGGTCATGTAGTAAAGTCTACATCCTTGAGGACCATCTCAGGCCGGAAAAACAGTAACTTAGTCTGACTAGTTTCCACACTTTGCAAACATCGCAAACCTATAAACCTACAACTGTTCATATGTACTAACATGTGCTTTTCAAAACAATAGTCATTTTTTAATGACACTTTTCTGTGTTTTATGACTTTTTAACTAGTTCTCTTGTCTTTACTTAGTTCCCGTTAGTTTCGTGCCACGCTATTTAGCCCCTTTTTTAGATAACTTTTGTATCTGAAATACTTAAGACCTCTTGCACTATAAAAAGTTTTATAAGTCATAGACAACCGCATGTTGAGATAAGGATCTTGGCAAGCAGAACCTCATTAAACCACCCCTTCTTCCTGCTTCCCTGAGGAGGGGTTACTCTGAGCTTTCTAAGTGATGCTTTTGGCTTCATAGTGGAAAGGCATTGTGAAGGCTAAGCCAGCTTCACAAATCTTTATCCAAAACTACAGATAATGTTAAGAATCAAGGGTGAGATTACTATCGATCCGTCTTATAAAGCCTAATTTGGTAATTCAGGATGCCCATTAGAAGAATGGTGTCTGTTATCAAACATCTCCTCAGATGCACTGAATAAAAGCATCAATTTGACTCCTACCTGTTAATAAGCCCATTTGGACTATGTCTGTTCAACAGCTGTGTCACTTGATTTTAATTATATTTAACTTTGCTTAATACTATGTAGATGATACTTTTTTCTCTCATGTTTTATATTTTTCCTGAAAATCAACTCTTTTTCTCTCCATAGAGGATACTTAGAAGATTCAGTAGTTTCCCTGCCCAACTACACACACACACACACCACATATCACACACATCAGATACACATACACACCACAGACACACACTTTCTTCCTTATGATATCTTTTTTTTTTCCCAACTGAGGATTCTTGACTAACAATCACAGCTGGGTTAATCTCTTCCCAGTTTTAAAAAAGAGAAGGTCTATGGACCATGAGCTTAAGGAGAGTGGACAGCTGATCCACATTAGGACGACGCCCGAAAAACTGAGAATCCTGCTGGTGGTTTAACATTTGTTACTCATTTACACTTGTTGAACTTGGATTGTGTGCTGAGTAAGTTCAGACTAGAGCAAAGACCCCTCTTTTAAACATTCACACTTTTAGGCAGACCTGGGCAGACAATAACGTCAGTGTGAATTCTCAAACACCCTCTACAACTTTTTCCAAGGATCTCACCTCCTCTAAAGAAGTGCTCTTCCCCGCCCCCCGCCACTTAGTCTGATCACAGGATTAATATCACGTCTTGAGAACAGTTTAGGTTTTCAAAAAAGACCAGAAACTGAAGACTTACATAAACATCAGATCATTCCTTTTTCTAATTCCCAGATATGATGAGGAAATTCATAGGCTGAAAATTCAGTCAATAAAGAGGTAATTACAAATGCCCGTTTCCTTGACAACTCCCCTCCCCCAGCCCTCCGGTGATAGGGAAAAACCAAAACGGGGGTGAGGAGGGGTAGCCGCGAAGCCAGGTTGCCTCCGAGCAGCCTGGGCGAGAACCAGCGCGGAAAGCAGCCGACGCGCAGCAAACACAAATAAAGCAGTGGATATAGGGGCTGCACTTGGGTGTAGTATTTTTGTGGTTGCCATAGAAACGGCAGAGACGGAAGAACATGTTGCATGACACAAAAGAGACCGATCGGTAACAGGAACCTTCTCCCCGGCTTCGTCTATTGCAGAGAAAATTATTTCACCCGAGGCGGGCGGGGGGCTGGGCAGGGGAAAATGAACCCCAGCACGGCAGCTCGAAATCACAGCGCGAACGGCCACGCTCCCCCAGCTGAGCACAAAGAAACGGTCCTTGTGCGGCAGCAAAGCCCCCGCTGCCTTCCAGGGCTGCCCCTCCACGTTCCCACTGTCTCCTCACTTCCTTCTCCGCCTTCCTCTCCTCCTCTTTCTTACCTACCCCTTCCAGAGGTTTTAATGAAATCCAGCCCAGGAGAGAATAAGGGTGATAGAGAGAGGGGTGCAAACATCCACCACGCCCAGAGGTGAAGTCGCCTGGAAATAGCACGAACGGCACATACCTCCTTTCTGGCAGCCCTGGACACATGGACTTAGAAATCAGAAACTGAAAGGGAGCAGGCTGGGGTGCAGAAATTGCCACTAGTTTATAGGAGCTGTAAGTCAGCCAACACTGGAAAGAAAAAGCGAGACTCCACCCATGGGGTGGACTCTTCGGAAAAAAAAAAAAAGTGGTCCTCAGCTGACGTCTCTCCCCACCCCATGTCACTTCCTTTTAAAGCTACAATTTAGCAGTTATGGGGAGGGAGATACGAGCTGGTGTAACATGAGTCCCTCCCCCTCCCCTTCCAATTAGTGTAAGGAAGTGCTTCAGCTGGCTTCACGTCTGAAATCTCTGGCCGGAGAACCTGCCAGAATCGGAAACAAAGCCCGCTAGGTGGCCTTTCTTTTTCGGCCGCGCCTCCCGAATCCTGTTGCATCCCTATGCCGACATGGCTCCTCCAACCTCAGCTCGGACGGATCCAGCCCCGTCTGTGCTGAGACCTGGAAATTGCCCTAAACTGGCTCATATTTTGTTTGGTAAAATACCCGCACTCTGCAATCCCCCCTCACCTCTCACTGGTACGCGGTGCGAGAAGGAGATTGCATTCCACTCGGAAGAGCCCCAAAGCACCTTCGACAAAATACTACTGAAAATTCCAGCGATCTGAGATGATAAGAACTGGGAAACAGAGGCTTGGAGGTCGATGGATTTTTCTCCCCGCAAAGCAGCTACCGGGTGGATTCCCCGTGCGCGCGCGCGCGCGCGCACGCAAGCACATGCACGTGGCATTCACGCGCAGTGTTAGAGAGGGTCTGGGCAGATCTTTATAATAAAATAGAGTCCTCATAATTTTAAAAGAGGGCGGGCTGTTGAACCTCCAGAAATGCCAGGTCTCCAACATTTCTAAAAAACACTTTCAACCTCCGAACAGTTAAGATGTATGCCCTTCAAATGTTCTTTATTAGAGCCATTGCCACAAATAATATTTGAGTATTAACATATGACTCCTGTGCTCACCGCCGTTCTTTAGATGTTTACAATCCACAGGGGAAAAAAATTAATGTTCACAAATAACTAGACCATATTGCAGAATTACTAAGAGCTACAAAAGTGCTAAAAACAGCGTGCCATGAGAAAATAGAAGGATGGAAAGAGCTCTACTGGGTTATGATGAGCGAAAAAAAGGCATTCAGAATTCAGCAAACATGGTTTGGACTGGGTCCTATAGGGTGTGCGGCGTTTTGATAGTCTGTGATGGAGAGAGGGAAAAGCATGAATGGGGTTGAAGGACATCTAAAGCATAAAAAAGGACCAGAACAGAAAACCCATTTGTGGCAATGGTTTATTTTAATATTCATGGGAAAATAAATTTGACCATGTAAACATGTTTATAAATGATGTTTGTAAGAAGTTCTTGCAGCCAATGCAATTTTTGAGTTCTCGTAACTTTTCAAATTATGTTTTAAAATTCATTTGTTTCCAGTTTTTCAAAGCACTTCTAAAGTAGAGTTAGACTGATGCTTTTTCATAGTTGAATTTTGAATGGGGATTAATTTCAAAATCTACAAATTGCATAAATTTGTGCTACATTTACTACAAGTAGAGCCACTGATTTCAACAGAAACAATATGAAATAAAAATTTCTAACATTTGCAAGTCTTATTCTGATCATAATACTATTATATGTCTATTCCATTAAGATTGTCATTATTATTTTCTAATTTAATTTAATTATTTTATACATCAGTTTCTTTTTTTGAATTTTATTTATTTTTTTATACAGCAGTTTCTTATTAGTTATGCATTTTATGCACATCAGTATATACATGTCAATCCCAATCTCCCAATTCATCCCACCTCCACCACCCCCCACTCGGCTTTCCCCCTTTGGTATCCATAAGTTTGTTCTCTACATCTGTGTCTATTTCTGCCTTGCAAACCAGTTCATCTGTATCATTTTTCTAGATTCCACATATATGTGTTAATATATGTATTTGTTTTTCTCTTTCTGACTTACCTCACTCGGTATGACAGTCTCTAGGTCCATCCACGTCTCTACAAATGACCCAATTTCGTTCCTTTTTATGGCTGAGTAGTATTCCATTGTATACATGTACCACATCTTCTTTATCCATTCGTCTGTCAGTGGGCATTTAGGTTGCTTCCATGTCCTGGCTATTGTAAATAGTGCTGCAATGAACAATGGGGTGTGTGTGTCCTCTTGAATTCTGGTTTTCTCAGGGTATACGCCCAGTAGTGGGATTGCTGGGTCGTGTGGTAGTTCTACTGTTAGTTCTTTAAGGAACCTCCTTACTGTCCTCCATGGTGGCTGCGTCCATTTACATTCCCACCAGCGGTGCCAGAGGCTTCCCTTTTGAGATTATTATTATTATGCTTATTTTTGCTACAGTAACACTTTGCCTATTTAGATGATGTTACTCACAGTCTCAATTACCTTAGAAATATAGCTGAGAAATATGGGAGGAAAAAACACTACTTCTAAAAATTTAAAGTGGAAATACAACCTTCGAGAATTAAACCCTATGCACTTTACTCAGTCCCATATAGAATCTCTCCTTTATTTTAGATATCCTGATTTAGCTCTTTCTATCTAAACAAGGAACTGTGAAAATTTCCAGATCAAAATCTAACCATTCAGTTCAACAAATAGGTATTGAGTATCTGTGCTGGTTGCTGAAGATACAAAAACACAAGTAAGACACGGACCTTGCCCCAAAGGCCTCAGAGTCTTAGGAAAGAAAGAGGCCTGTAAGCAATTAAGATATGAAGGCAGTAATTGAAGTCTGTACAAGGTTCAGAGATGAGCCAAAGAATGGGAAAAGGGAAGTAGGGGTGTATGTCTACATAGTTTCTTTCTTTCTTCTTTGTAAATAAATTTAATTAATTAATTTTTGTCTGCGTTGTGCCTTCGTTGCTGTGCACGGGCTTTCTCTACTTGCAGTGAGCAGGGGCTACTCTTCGTTGCAGTGCGTGGGCTTCTCATTGCGGTGGCTTCTCTTGTTGCAGAGCACAGGCTCTAAGTGCACGGGCTTCAGTAGTTGTGGCGCATGGGCTCAGCAGTTGTGGCTCGCGGGCTCTAGAGCACAGGCTCAGTAGTTACAGTGCAGGGGCTTAGTTATTCTGCGGCATGTGGGATCTTCCCAGACCAGGGATCGAACCCTTGTCCCCTGCATTGGCAGGCGGATTCTTAACCACTGCGCCACCAGGGAAGCCCCTCTACATAGCTCCTTAATTCACAGCAAACTATAAAAGGGATGAGAATGATCAGTATATTCACCGGTGAGACAGCAAGAAATAAACGCTGACAGCTGGAGCTAAGAGGCGTAAAGTGGTAACTCATCAAAAGGATACACAAATAGCCACTAAACAGCAACAACAAAAAGGATGCAACCTCACGTAAAATAAAAGCAGAAAGGAAGAGATGTTCTTTCTTTGCCTGTCTGCTTGTCAAACATTCAGAAAACTATAGTGTACAATGTGAAGAGGATGCTGTACGATGGGCTGGCTCCTCTCTTCCTGGTGACAGTGAATTGGTACCTTCTTTCTGGAATTTAAACAAGGTATATCACAAGCTTTTAAAATGTTCATACTCTTTTTTTTTTTTTTTTTTGCGGTACGCGGACATCTCACTGTTGTGGCCTCTCCCGTTGTGGAGCACAGGCTCCGGACGCACAGGCTCAGCGGCCATGGCTCACGGGCCCAGCCACTCCACGGCATGTGGGATCCTCCCGGACCGGGGCACGAACCCGTGTCCCCTGCATCGGCAGGCGGACTCTCAACCACTGTGCCACCAGGGAAGCCCTATTTGTAACTTTTATAAAAGAAAATGACCATGATTAAAAAACAAAAGACTCAAGGTTTCTAAAGTCTTAGGTGATTTAGGACAGAAGCAAAGAATAATCGATGGAGATTATAACATGTTCAATCCCAAAGACTGAAATATTTTCAGAATCCTCTATTAAAGGTAAAATTCTATGTGTTTCAGAAGAGTTTCTTTTAACCTAAATTCTGGTACTTAGAATGGTAAGTATCATTTATCTAAAATGTTAACTTACATACTGTGTTTTTCGCTGCCATGCTAGATGGTTGAGTTATTAGGGACATTATTTCCAACAGCCTTTTCTCTTAACACATTGTTAGCTACACAATGACAATAGTTTTGCTTTCTTTTCATTTGGCTTATTTTATGAACATGAATATAGATACATCTATATAAATCTATATACACAGTTTGAAATTTTCCTCGTTATAAAATATAAACATGTCACAGACTTGTAATTATAATAACCTCATTGTATGCTAAATTTGGAATTGTTACTGCTTTGAGGTGACAAAGAAAAAGTGTAAATAATAAATTCAATTTGATATTTGGAGTGTTTCATCTTATGTTTAATAGTTGTATATTTCAATCATTTCTAACAGAGCCTTACAAATGTGTCACATACATGTTTTTAACGACCAGTAATCTCTTATGGCTATTATTGTTATTATTGCAATCATTTTAAGTACTTTCAAATAGCTTTAACATTACCTGTCATTGAGGAAAATACAGAGGAATCAGGCAAGATTCCTCCTTGATCAATAATGATTACAATAAGTCATTCCCCAAACATTAATGTCCCTTGATCAGCTCTCAACACATCTTAACTCAGAATTTTTCTTTAAACCTCTTACAAATTGTTCTCAGTGTTCACTCAGCTCCTTTCTCTTCTAGACCACTCCAGGTTCATTCAGACTGGCAAAGATGACCCTGGAAAGTCATTCATTCCCTCCTCTTGCATCCAGGCACTGAGCAACTGGAAATCATATAATGCAGGAGGAAATCTACCCCAACAGGAGGAACTGAATTCAAATCAATTAATGCCCGACTGATGGGCAACAAATGGAAAAAGTTTCCAGCTTCACTATCTGGTTTTAAAAGACAAGGTCATACAAAAGATTACTGAGACTTAGCCCTCGCATTCTTTGCAACCAAGTAAGAAGAAAGCACACCACTTCAGGTGGTGTTTCACTCTGGATGACTTTCAGCCCTTGTACTTTATATGTTGGGTAATTTTTTTTAAGTTTTGATAAGATGGATTACCCTTATAAACAGAAATGTGAAACATTGTTTTTTAAATAAATCTTTATTGTTCTCAATTGTTGACATAATGCTTGTCTTTATTTGGCAAGCTTATAGCCTAGTGGCACCTTGGAGGCTGATCTACTTAAAGTGTCATCATGGACCGTGAGGATGGGATATTGTTAGAAATGCAGAGGGGACTTCCCTGGCGGTCCAGTGGTTAAGACTCCATGCTTCCACCGCAGGGGGTGCAGGTTCAATCCCTGGTCGAGGAACTAAGAACCCAATTGCTGTGCAACGACCAAAAAAATTTTTAAATTAAAGAAAAAAGAAATGCAGAGTCTTGGGCCCCACCCCAGACCTAGTGAATCAAACTATTTTCACAACATCCCCAGGAAATTCACACGCGCATGAAAGTTTGAGAAGTACTTGCTTGAGTCCACATCTCTCATTTTACAGAGGACACTTCAGAGTCCAGGAAGGGTGAGTCTGCTTGTCCTGGGTTACACAACAAACAGGAAATAGAGCTGAAGCAAAACCACAGTTTTTAATGATTCCTACTATGGAATTCTTTCCACTGTATTCCTCCAGTTTTCAGATGCAAAGCAAGTCTGAAAGAAAATCTATTGGCATAAAAATGTTAAAAAGAGAATTTCTACTTAAACTCATGTTTATTATTCTAAGTGTAGATTTCTACTTAAACTTGTTTATTATTCTAAGTGTAGATTTCTACTTAAACTCATGTTTATTATTCTAAGTGTAGTTATTAAAAGTCTACACTCTGTGCATTTGAGTTTATACATAGTCAGCTTTACCCAAAGAAAATGAATCTTGGAATTTGGCAACTTTCAGACCAAAATTGGCAAAAAGCAGGTGACATCTTTTCTCCATGATCACTCATTTTATTTCGGTTTCAAGCCAAAGCCAAGTCTCGTTGAATAAAACTTAGCTTCAGGGGCTTCCCTGGTGGCGCAGTGGTTGAGAGTCCGCCTGCCGATATGCAGGGGACACGTGTTTGTGCCCCGGTCCGGGAAGATCCCACATGCTGCGGAGTGGCTGGGCCCGTGAGCCATGGCCGCTGAGCCTGCACATCCGGAGCCCACTTAGCTTCATGACTGATTTGCAAGAGGCGACAGAAAGGAAAATGTGCTCCACAGGTCCCCTTGTTTCTGCTCTTGCCACTTTCAAATCTGCTTATTCCTCACCTGGCAGCCTTTGCAAAACGGAGCTTTGCAAAATAAAAAACAAGAGAATGTGATTCTCCCCTCTCTCATCTCTGCCCTTGAGTGCATGAGAGTCCCCTGTATCCTGACAACAGATCTTTCATTGAGCTGTCTTTGTTACTTGCAATAGAGTCCTAATTCTTCATGTAAAGTTTTGGAGTTTCAGCTTCCTCCTACATAAAATTCATGGGGTGGTTGTGAAATTTAAATGAGACAGCGTATGTGAAGCTCCTTAATAGTGTAGAACCTCCAAAAAAAATGATCATTCTTTTCTCCTGCCCTCACCCCATTCATTAAAATACAGATGACTTTCAGATATTTTTGGTTGACATCCTTCTCCTAAACCTCAGATCCGTTTACCTAATTACCTGATGAATATCTCCAGGGAGACATCCTAAAGGCTTCTCAAATTGAACAAGCCCAAAAAGTTTTGGCCCCAACCTAGCCAACGTTCTGCAATCCTATCCTGCAAGTTTCTGGTTCCCTGTTTTGGTGAGAGTTGACATCAAAGTTATCTTTGATTTTTCCCTGTTCCTCTTGCAGCTCTTTCTCCCCACACCAGCCTGTTAATACTCTTCTCAAAGATATTTATAAAGAGCCCTCTCCTCTGATTGCCACTGCTGCTGTTCCGGGCCTCATGACTTTTCTCTTGGTTGTCTGCAAAAAACGCTCTTCAACTTTTTGTTGCAGTATGAAACTTCAACTCCTTTGGGTTACATGCAATGCCCTTTATGATCTGGCCCTACCTCTCCCTCCAGTCTCATCTCTTGCCTCTTTCCTTTTTTCACCTCTCATCAGCTGACTTACCTCTCCCAGCCTCTAAGACTTGCTGACCACCTCCTCCAGGAAGCCCTCAATTCTTTAAAAGGAAGAATGGTCTGAGCGTATTTGTGTTAATGCACTTGCCACAATGGCACCTAATTGGTTGTTGTTTTTATAGGTTTATTCCCGACTAGCTTGTGAGGACAGGATCTTTGTTTTCAAAGATCTGACATGCCACAGGGCTCCGTAAATACCAACTGAATCAGTGGACATCATCTCTGTGTTACCTTTTCCCACGGGGCAGGTGGGACTCTCAGTTTCCACTCTTATAACTCAAGAAGTTTCTTTTCAGGAAACATTTTCATCCTTGGTTTTCCTATATTGCAGATACATTTAAGAAAACATTTTAACTCTCCATGAAATCACCTCTCTCACTTTCCCTTATCCTGTTCCTTTCCACTCTTTGCTCATAGGCAGGCATAGTATATGCCTATAATCCTAGTAGCGTAGAAAATTCCATCGTCTTTTTATTTCACACATCCTAAGCAGATTTCCTTAACAGAATTTTCATAGCTGTCTTTTTAATGGATTGCAAGTAGTCTATCTACTTAGTATAGGATCATTTTCCTAACTGTCCTCCTGTTGAATGTGGCCTGCCTCCTGCTTTCACCTACTGTGGGTCAGTCCTCAATTTCACCTGCTTCCACTTACTGAGCACTTAGCACTTTGTATCAGATACTATTAGCTTCCATTTGTTAATCGAAGAGCCTGAAGCTTAGCTGGGTTAAGTCACTGCCTCAAGGTTACGTAGCCGGTAAGTAGCACAGAGCCAGGAATCTCCACTGAGGTGCCCAGCTCCGCAGAGCACACTGTTCTCCTCTGAGGTCCACTGGCCACTAGGACAACAAGCAGGGCTTGCCCCTTATGGGTGATGCCCTAAGATAACGTCCCGGAAGAAGAGGATTTTGTGACTCATTCCTGCACTGCACGGGCGACTTTGTTGCTGCTTTTCACTGTCATTAATTAATACCTTAAAGTTTTGGTGAGTTTCACAATCTTAAATAATACCAATTTTAATTTTTGTAAGTTACGTGTAAAGTTCAATCTCTTTCAGAGTTTGCTTTTATTTACTCTTATCACTTGTATGTATTCTCGTGTGAGATCTCTTCTTATGCATCGACTGTTTATGCTTTCGTCTTGGTATTTATCATTTGCAGGTACATTTTTTTGGGGCCATACCGTGTGGCTTGTGGCATCGTAGTTCCCCGACCAGGGATGGAACCCGGACCCTCGGCAGTGAAAGCGGAGTCCTAACCACTGGTCACCAGGGAATCCCCTGCAGGTACATTTTAATGTGTCAATTGTTTCTTCTAGATCTCAACTGCTTCAACACTCAATTCTGTTTTCCGTGCATTGTCCTGTCATTCTACCTTTAACTGCTTATCTCGAGTTCACCTATCGTGTATGGTGTCAGGTGTTTAAGATATTAGCCAACTGCCATTCTCTCCTGCCGTGTAGTAAATAAATCTTCCGCTGTTTTGAGTGTGCTGACATGGAAGGAGTGTGGGCTTTTGGAGAAAACAGATCTGGGTCAGGACCCTGGCTGAGGAGATCAATCTTGTGGTAGCGGGGGTGCAGCCTTTCCCGGGAAGGATTGCCCACCCTCTCCTCTGCTCCACCTGCAGGGCTCAGGGGTGTGGGACCCAAGCAAGACAATTGGGAAGACGGAAGGACCCCCTGCCCTGCCCTCATCCCACACCAGGGCGCGCCCTTCTGGAAGACATGAGCCTTTCTCCAAGTTGAAGCTGCAGGACACATGCGTGCCAGCCAGACATCTCCCAAAGGAGCTGGTGGCCTAGGGCAATGGACATGGCCAGTGACCAGAGGCAGATCTGGAGCAGCTGGCTGAGCAGGGACCTTTGCCAGAGGAGAAAGGCAAGCAGGTAGCTCTTGACGCAGCCGTAGCAGAAGAGAAACAAACATGCCTCCGGGAAGGGCGATGAGGGCGTGGGGCTGCCCCCTTGGCGTGTCTGTCCCGCTGCGGCTGACATCGCCCTGCCGCTCGCTGAGCAGCATTCGTCCCACCGCGCGGGCACGGTGCTGTGGCCGGGCCGTTCCCACACTGACACGGGTCCTGGCAGCATCTGACCCTGCACTGGATGTTGCTGTTTCTCTCCCTGGTAGCCTTGGTTACGCTGCCACCAAATGTGTTTTCCTGGCCTGTCCACTGAGAAGCGGGCCTGTGGGATGTTTTCTCTAGCTGCCGTGCTTCGCCCCGGCATTTTCCAAATCCTACTCAGAAGGTTGTTCTCTTGACTCGGGGGGGCACGGCTTTACCCCTCATTCCGGATCCTCCACTGTCTGCCCCCTGGGCACCTGCACCTCAAGCCCTGGAGTTCTCGGGACTGACTTAGTGGTGCTCTGTCGTCCCACTTTGCAGTCATAGAACTTGGTCCTTGCCCTCAGAGGGCTGGGTTTCACCTTTGAATGGCATATGATACATTGGGAGGGCTGGTCTCTACATGCTCACGTCCCTTTCCTAAAATCTGTGGCTGTGGTTTACTCACATCATATTTTCCATGAGCTGGTGTTCAGTTACCTTCGTACATTTCTTCCGGGTTGATCTCCAGACTTCAAGTGCTCACTACATAGGAGGTGGCTCTTCCCGTGACCCCAACTGAGCTGGCCCAACAACAAGGTGGAGGGAAATATCCCACAGGCTTTGAAAATCAATTATTTGCTGAGATGAAAAGGAGGATCTGGGGCTTCCCTGGTGGCGCAGTGGTTGGGAGTCCTCCTGCCGATGCAGGGGACACGTGTTTGTGCCCCGGTCCGGGAAGATCCCACATGCCGCGGAGCGGCTGGGCCCGTGAGCCATGGCCGCTGAGCCTGCACGTCCGGAGCCTGTGCTCCGCAACGGGAGAGGCCACAGCAGTGAGAGGCCCACATATCGCAATAAATAAATAAATAAACAAAAATAAATAAAATAAAAATATTTACAATAGCATCCAAAAACTCAAATACTTAATTAAGGATGGATCTAATGAAAGATGTGTAAGACCTTTACACAGGAAACTATAAAACTCTACTAAGAGAAATCAGAGAAGGTTTAAATGAATCAAGGAATATACCACAGACACAAATTCAAATATTCATATAAAGGTGTAAATTTTCTATAACCTGATCTGTAGTTTTGATGCAATCCATTCAGAGTCAGCAGATGTGAGGGTGTTTCTAACACGTGTATGGAAATGCAGAGCCATAAAGAACAGGAGGGAGGACCCACTGTGCAGATCCTAGAGCTTGGGGCGCATATGATAAAGCTACATTGATGAAAGCAGGGCAAGAACAGAAAACAGACCAATGAAACCGAACGGGAAGTCCAGAAACAGACCTCTGTATTTATGGGCACTTGATTTATGATGATGGTGGCACTACAGGGCAGTTAGGAAAGAATAGTGAGTAAGAAAATTGATAAAAAAGTGCTGAGTCAATTAGGTATTAGCCACACAGAAAAAAAAAAAAACTTCACTCTTCCTCACACCACACACAGAAGTCATTACCAGGTGCGCTGTAGATTTAAATGTGAAAGGCAAAACACTAAGGCGTGTTGAAGACAAAATAGGAAACTATCTTCTGGACTTTGGGATAGGGTAAGTTTTCTTTCTCTCTCTCTCTCTTTTTTTTTAAATTAATCTTTATTGGAGTATGGTTGCTTTACAATGTCGTGTTAGCCTCCACTGCACTACAAAATAAATCAGCCATACACATACAGGTAGGGGATAGGGTAAGTTTTCTTAAACAGGGTTCAAAAAGTACCATAAAGGAAAAGACTGAGAAACCGGATGATGACCAAATAAAGTTCCGTTCATCAAAAGTTAGGAGTAAAAGAGTCAAAAGACAAGCTACAGGACTTGCCTGGTGGCGCAGTGGTTAAGAATCCGCCTGCCAATGCAGGGGACACGCGTTCGAGCCCTGGTCTGGGAAGATCCCACGTGCTGCGGAACAACTAAGCCCCTGCACCACAACTACTGAGCCTGCACTCTGGAGCCCGTGAGCCACAACTACTGAGCCCTCATGCCACAACTACTGAAGCCCGCGTGCCTAGAGCCCCAGCTCCGCAACAAAAAGAAGCCACCGCAATGAGAAGCCCGCGCACCGCAGCAAAGAGTAGCCCCCGCTGGCCACTACTAGAGAAAAGCCCGCGCACAGCAATGAAGACCCAACGCAGCCAATAAATAAACAAATAAATTTATTAAAAAAAAAAAAAAAAAAGACAAGCTACAGAGAGTGAGAAGATATTATTACATGAATGACTGACAAAGAGCCCTTATTTGGAATGTGTTAAAACAGCCTTCAAATCAGTAAGAAAAAGTCAACCTCATAGAAAATGGGAAGAATTTGAACAGGCACTTCACAAGAGAGAATGTTCAAATCAACACACATTTGAAAAGATGTTTAACTTTGTTAGTACACACCCATCAGAATGACTACCATACAAAGGATGAAATATACCTAGAGGGAGGTAAAGAGATGCAGCCGCTCTGGCAAGCGGTGTCATGTGTTCTGAAAAAGTCAAAGGTGTGCATACCCCACGATCCAGCAATTCTACCCTTAGGCATACGCCCAACAGACATGCACGCACACGTTCAACAGTCTTCATAGCGGCTTTATGTGTAACAGTAAACAACAACAACCTGATCCACAGTGAAAGAGCGTGTATAGCACATATAACGAACATACGTAGAAAGGGTGGTATATTTAGACTCTAAGATACTATCCAGCAAAGGAAATGACTGGAACTCAACTAAATGCAACAAATGTGGAAAGATATCTCAAGGGCAATTTTGACCAAAGAAGCTAGACACCAAAGGTTACCTACTCCGTGATTCCATCAGTAAGTTCACAACCGGGGAAAACCAGTCTACACACCGTAAGTTAAGATGGGTTACCTTTGGAGGCGCAGGAGGGTAGGGGGCTTTTGGGGTACTGGAAATATTCTGTTTCTTGTTCTGTAGTCATTATATGGGTGGGTTCACTTCGGACAAATTCACTGATGCGTGTACACTTAGGTTCGGTGCCCTTCTCCACATGCATGTTGTTTCAATTTTTAAAAAAGCCAAAAAGAAAATCTATTTACACCAATTTCTCCATCTGTTATCTAAGAGAAAACTCAAGATCTCCTCTCAAAAACAACAGGTTTTATGCTCTCCCAGCCCAATATTAATCTACTCAAGGTACCCGGGAATGGAACTGATTCTTAATTTGGTTTATGAAAAGGGCTTCAGCAAGAATATCATAGGTAAGCGTGGCCAAAGATGATCTGTATAAACTCCAATAGTTTGTATTTGTTGGGATATGCTTTGTAATCATTCTGTGTTGTTGTTGGTTGTTTTTCCACGTGGATCTGTTTTGATTCCTTCCTTTATTGTAAGGACGTGCCCTATAGTTTAGCATTCTTTATAACAACTATATATATATATATATCATGCCTCTACTACTTAATACCAACTCTTTGAAGACAGGTTTGATAAATATTGCCAAGAACCAATTACAGAATCTAGTTTGGTTCTGGAAAGAGTTTGTGTTTTTCATGCACATAATTTGGACTAAAAAGTACATTGGCCAGAGTGTTGCTTTAAGATTACAGGCTGTTCCTACATTGTCATTGTGGGAACAGCCAAGTATCTGGCCAGGGCAAAGATGTTTCACATGTAGACTCCTGTCTGATTTCTAAATATTCATCGAAGCAAAACTGCACCCTTCAGGCAAATGAGTTTCACCTTGCTTGGGAAATTTTGTTTTAAATTGTTTTCTTAGGACCCAGCAGCCAGCATCTGTCACTTTCTTCCCGAAGAATGAAAGTACCTACAATGGATTGTGTACTCACTATACTCAAGGCGCCATGCTAAGTACATTACACTCATATTTCACGTGTGTTTCCCAGCACGCCTTTGGCATAGCACCCCTATTTTACAGAAAAGGAGACTGAGGCTCAGGGAGGCTGAGAATTTCCCACAGGGAAGTCGAGCTGGACCTTCATCCAAGTCAGTTAGCGTGAAGTGTGGACTCGGCACCCTGTCACCCTGCCCAGGATCAAGGTCCCTGAGGCTGTCGTGGGAGGCGGTCAGGGACCAGTTCCAACCTGGTTCCCTTGCATGTGATTTTTGTCAAGATGAATAAGTCACTTCAGCAAGCAACACCCATGATTTCTTCCCTTATCTCATCCCCTGAAACGTGGCATTCACAGGATCCTCTTGAACTAAAATTGACAACCTCACCCAGGAAAATAACTATTAGTAACCAAGTGGCACGGCTTATGGTCCCATTTGCAGTGAGACTCATTTCAACACATCACGTCGACATCACGGGGCTCCCTGTGGGTCGTTCGTCTCTTAGACATGAACGTGGGGCAGCAGAGCCCCGAGAACAAGTAGCTGTTTGCCAGCCAGGAAGTTAATGATTGGCCTCGAGAAGGTTTGTCTTAGGAAACTGCTGGGGTGGTTTCCCTGGGCCTCTGCCCACCTGGAGGTATAGGGCAACTGCGTCTTATTTGCATTTAACCTGCCCGCATCTAACTGCGAGGGACAGAGAGGGAGTGGGGAGGAAGGAGTCGAAGGGCGATTTAAGTTCTGCAAGTGATTTCTCTTCTGTTCCATCCAGTGAATTGTGCTCTGGAAGGAACATGGGCTTACCTGGATCTGTGCTTCCTGCAATCACCTCTGTGATTCATTCATTCATCCATTTATTCAACACTATGTCTACCTGTGGCTGTGAGGCCAGCCCTCCGCCAGGTGCCAGGTACACGAGGGAACCAAACAAGGATTCCTGCGGTTGTGGAACTTTCTAAGGGGAAGAGTCTGAAAACAAGTGATAATTGTAATAAATGTTTATGATATGCTAGAATTGGATATTTATGGAAAAATGAAAAGTCAGGCAAGGAGTGTCTGCAGTGTGAGGGGTGGTGAGTGGTGGGAATGTGAAGCAGGGGGTCAGTGCAAGCTTCACCGGGAAGGTGGGACTGAGCAAAGATTGGGGGATCTAGGGGTGGTCGCCAGGACCAGGGTCCGTGGCAGGACATGCTGGCTTGTTAGAGGAACAAGGAGGGCCGCAGACGAGATAATGTCAGAGGGGCATGGGGTGCTGGGCCGTGGGGCTCTGCAGGACGGTGTAAAGACCTCTGGGTTTTATGCTGAGTGGTTTGGGGAGCCTTGCGGTGGGCTGGAAAGTGACATGACATGACTGAGGTTTTAAACAATCACTCTTGCTGGTGTGTTGAGGAGAAGCCGTATGGGGCACGGACCAAGCAGACGCGTGAGCAGGAGGTGTTTGTAGTGATCCAGCAAGAGATGCTGGTGGCAGACCAGCCAGAGCCAGTGGACTTCCTGAGGGATTGGACGTGGGGCCTGAAGAGAGAGTGGAATCAAGGTTTGTGCTTGAGGTTTCGGCTGAGCAAATTCGGGGACGAAATTACCTGTGAGTAGAGCAGGTATTTTGGTAAAGATTAGCATCGTTTGTGACATGTTGAGGTAGAGACATCTGTTAATTATCCTTGTGGAAGTGGGGCGTTGGCAGTGGGAGTGTAAAGTTCTGGAGAGAAGATCCAGGCTGGAGATAAACGTCTGGGAGTAGTCAGCGTATAGGTGGCATCGGAAGCCACGAGACTGGATGAGATCATCTGAGGGTTGGCAGATGAAACACGGGAGGCTGAATTAAACTTGAATGCGGATGAAGAGTTTCCAGCGGCATGTTTCATGCGACACTTACTTGCTAGCCATGTAAATATCGGGCACCACGCAATATTGGGGACATACCTGCACTACAGAATTAGTAGTTTATCTGAGCTTCTGGCTTGCTGATCGTGGCCGTGCTCAGTGCGGAGTGACAGCAGGGAGGTTAGAGGGGTGGGAACTGAGCCCTGGGCCCCCAGCAGTAAGAGGCTGGGGGGAGGGAAGGAACAGGGAAGAGGACAGAGAGATGAACGAGGCAGGAAGAAAACCGCCCGAGGGTACGGTGTCCTGGAGCCTGGAGGGGGGCGCCATCAGCGGTCCTCCAGGAAGACGGGGTCGGGAGTTGAGCACTGGATTTGGCAGTGAGGAAGCTGAAGGTGGCCTGGCAGAGCAGCCACATCTCCAAGGGCAGGAGCACTTTGCGAGGCTGCTGTGACCACTCTTTCCGGGTTGGGGCTGTTCCTCCAGCGCCTGAATGAACGCAGGCGGATAGTTCAGGGTGCTGGTCTGATGAAAGCGTCGCGATGACATTGACCTTGTGCTCAGTACACTCCGTCTACCTGAAGACGCCCTTGAGAACCACGAAGCAGGGTTTTCAGCAGGTTCCCTGGACGCCTCCCTCAGATGGGGACTCAGTCCCTCTGTGCGGACGCAGAACCGCAGGGATGCTTCTGCTGAGAGCTGGGAGGCTGCCTGCCCGGCGGGGGGCGGGGAGGTGGGGTAGGGCGGGGACCGCAGGGCTTGCAGAGCCACGCAGCCTGCCTCGTGTGGGAGGAGCTCGGGGAAGCAGGACGCCGACTCAGCAGGGAACCGTGAGGATCCAAGGGCGAAGGTAGCCCGGGGCCCACTGCACACGTAGCCACTTTCCAAAGCTCCAAGTTCAAACGCTTATTTTCCTCCGGAAAAAGAAAGCAACAGTGGTACCACTTGAATCCTTTAATTCTTTTACAGTGGGGCTGCTCCCACATTTGCTAAGTCCCTTCATTCAACTAAAAACCAACATTTTTTCTTCACTCGAAAGCAATGAAGTGTAGGCCCTGGGTCACATCCCCGGAGCAGGACTTATTCCTTAGAGTTAAAAACCAAAATGAACAAACAAAACCAAACTTTCAATATATAGCTTGACTATCACTACTATCACTGAAATATAAAAAATGGCCCTGAAAGTGGGAGGTGAGGTGATTTTCACCCAGACACAAGGCATTCTCCTGCCTTGATATAACCCAGGGCCACCGCTCAAAAGGACATCCTGCCTCACATTTCATAGCCCAGGGCTCATCTTTGTCCAAATAACATAACGACTGGAAACCTTAGTCAGCTTTTTGTATTACAAAATGAGCTACAGAATATGATTGCACATAACTGCAAACTGTTAGGGGTGTTCAGCTTGCCTTTTAAGAAAAAAGATAATATTTATTCAGCCATAAAAAAGAATGAAACACTATATATAAAATAGATAACCAACAAGAACCTACTGTATAGCACAGGGACCTATACTCAATACCTTGTAATAACCTATAATGGAAAAGAATCTGAAAAAAACAGAATATATATGTATACGTATATATGTATAACCGAATCACTTTGCTGTACACCTGAAACGTACACAACATTGTAAATCAGCTACATTTCAATAAAAAAATTTTTAAGAAGAGTGAAATAATGCCATTTGCAGCAACATGGATGGACCTACAGATGACCCTAGTAAGTGATGTCAGACAGAGAAGGACAAATATCGTATGATATCACTTATATGTGGAATCTAAAAACATGATACAAAGGAAATTATTTACAAAACAGAAATAGACTCACAGACATAGGAAACAAATTTATGGTTACCAAAGGGCAAAGCGTTGGGGGAAATTAGGGATTTGAGATTCACACTACCATATATGAAATAAACAACAAGGACCTACTGTACAGCACAGGGAACTCTACTCAGTGTCTTGTAATAACCTATAATGGAAAAGAATCTGAAAAAACAGAATCTATCTCTGTATATCTATATAGATAGATATAGGTATGTAGATATACCTGAATCACTTTGCTGTACACCTGAAACACCGTAAATCAGCTATACTTCAAGTAAAAAATGAAGTTACAAAGGAGACAATATTTATTCTCACAACACTGTGACTGAGTATATAGTCTAGCGACTTAAATCTAAAGTCATTTTGTTTTTACAAGTCACCACCCACCCCGAGAAACTCCATGACATGGCTCTGAAAAATAATTTGCACAGATCTCTGTAAGTTAATTATTGAATGACCATCTCTGAAAGCTTTTTGTGTATTGTACATTTAATCAGAGAGAGAGGCCTGGTTAACTACACTGCTGTTCTTTTAAAAAATCAAGATTATTTAACCACAGTAAAATAAATGGAAGACACGACATGTTTTTAAATTGTCTGTGAAAATGTACTTGCTCTAATGATTTTTGAAGAAGTCCTGGTCCCTGTTTATCGTCTTCCCCGTAGTGAAGTGATGAGGCCCGATTCCCACACAGCCTGCCAACTCGGTCCTTTATTTATATTAGAGCAGCGGTTCTCAGACTTTCAGCATACACCAGAATTATCCGTAGGGCTGGTAACGTCACAGAGTTCTGGGCCGCACCCACCCCCAGAGTTTCTGATCCAGTAGGTTTGGGCGGGGCCTGAGAACTTACCTTTCTACCCAGTTCCCAGGTGATGCCGATTCTGCTGGGTTGGAGCACCGTCTATAGCTAAAGAAGTTCTCCGTGCTGAACCGTGCAGGTGCCATTGGGAGCATCTGAGCCCAGCTCCCTGTTTACAGCTGAGGAAGCACGATGCAGGTGGAGGAATGTCAGGTCAGTCCAGGCCCAGGGAGCCTGGGTGGGGAGGTGGCATTCATTCGACGTAGGAACGGGGTGAGCACAGAGGCCTGGGGCAGCACCACCCTCCCCTCGGCCCTTCCTGAAGCCACAACCAGCAGAAAAAGACGTCAGCCCCGATATGCTCAGGACAGCATGTAGCCAACTGCTTTCCAGTTTTGTCCATCACTAGAAGACTTCACGATCTCTATGTCGGGCAAGTCACTGGTCTCAAGAGCTTTGGTTTTCTCACCACAAAATGAAGGCATTGGTCCAGCTTATTTTTTAAAATTCCTTGGAACTCCAACTTTCTATGACTCTACCTAAACATAATAAACCTCTGATGAACGTTTGTTGAATGAGTAATGGGAAACAGAAGTATTTGTGCTCTGCTGAGAGAAAACAGAGGAAGGGTCAGAGGCTTCCCTTTTTGGGTGAGTGGGACCTGGATTGACTCCCAGCATTGCCTCGGTCAGCAGGATGTCCGAGGGTGTCTCCTTACTGCAGGAAATCCCAGAGAAAAGCAGAGGTTCAAGGTTCCAGACTGAGAGAATTATTCTTTTCCTTTAAGTGAGAATATTCATCATGGAATGAAAAGGAACCAACAAAACACGAAACTGGAACCAATAAAACGTAGGAAAGAAGAGCCTGGGGTCCGCAGCAGTGATGGGAAGTGAGGTGTAAGTGGATGGAAGTCCCTAGAGAAGGGGATGTTTCTTCACTCGGGACCAGCTCCCTCCCATCCTGGGGTCTGTCCTGCACCCTGCAGGGCAGATGGAGCTGGTGGTCTCTGCAGACATTGAGAAGTCACTTTTATAAATATTTAAACAAGAAGTAAATGTGTCTGTAGCTAAGAGAAAATGGACAGGGATACAATCTTCAACTCCCTTTGTTTTAGCTTTGAAGTAACTATAATTTTAAAATAAATGTAAGATGGATGTATAAGACTATAGATTCTCGATATTTGGAAACCACTGACTTCTTAGGAAGGGAGATGCTAACTGCCTTATAAATACCCAGTTTTTGTTTTCTTGGATAACCCTACTTCTGAAAGAAAACTGGAATTATGTGTGGCAGGTCAACTTTAAGTACTATTAAACAGACTAATATAAAAACATGCTGTTTCAGACAGTGGAACTGTCCGACCCGGGAAATGCGCCACACACAATCTCCTTGTGCCAAGAGGGTCCTGAAGAAGTATTGTTAGAAAGACAGGCACGGCTAGTCCCCAGTTAGAATTGCCGAGGATGAGAAGCTCCACTAAAATTCCTCCACGTTTACATCTTTAAACGACAAAATGGCTTTCAAATTCAAATAACTGTGATGGAGACATTTATACAATAGAGTTCACGCCTGCCTGTTTTCTTAACTAGAATATTCAGAACATAATTTAGCCTTTTTCTTGTTGACTCACTAAGAATCATTATGAGTCAAAACCATAGAATTTTAGTACAAAAGCGTCCTTAGAGACCAGCTAGCTCCATTTCTTCCTTTTCGAGATGCTCAAGCAGAGGTGTGACAGGAGTTAAGTGGAAAGCAGAACCGTGCTGCCAGTTTGAAGGGAGCTGATCCAGAAGCCACGGCTTCGATTCTTGGTCCAAGGCTGTGACCGCCACACCTGCCGAGGCCTCGTGCCTTCCAGACTGGGGAGTGAGGTGACGCTCATGAGACCCTGTAGATGCGGCAAAAGCCAGCTTCCCCTTTGCAAGATGGGCTCAGACTCAATGCATTTTGCATTTTGAAGTCCACTTTTTATATTTTTTCCCCTCTTTGCATTCACCTATCGTCTGTAGTGCTGTGGGTGTGTAAATGTGGTTCTGCCTCTAAACGTTACCCTACTCTCTTAAGCTGGGGTTCCACTCGGCCGTAAAATATTGCAGGTGGGATCTCACAGGGGTCTTTCTGCTGTGAGCCCCAGTCACTTTCCTGGGGACGGGGCCTCTCCCTTTCCTCTTGGCCTGTCCCCCACTCCTCCCCTCCTCTTCCCGCTCCTATAAGATGAGGGCGAAAAGCCTTCTGTTTTCCCCTGCATGTGGGTATTCAGTCCCTGTGCTTGTTTGCTAGGGCTACCATCATAAAGCACCACAGACCTGGCGGTGGTACTTAAAACAATCGAAAGCTGGAAGTCTGAGATCAAGGTGTCAGCAGAGCTGGCTTCTCCTTGGTTTGTGGATGGCCCTCTGCTTCCTGCGTCTTCACATGCTTGTCCCTCTGTGTCTGTGTCCTTATCGCCTCTTCTAAAAAGGTCACCAATCATATCAGATCAGGGCCCACCCTGGTGATCCATTTTAACTTAATTACCTCTTTAAAGTATCTATCTTCAAATATAGTCACATTCTGCGGCATTGGGGCTTAGGACTTTATCATATGAATTTGAGGTTGGGACATGATTTAGCCCATGACAGGCCCTTTTCACTTTTAAAGTTACCATGAATCACTCTAGGGAAACAGACAGTTGTAATGGCTCCAGAATTTTATAAAATTCTTATGGCCAAGGTCCCTGAGTAATAGTTCCAGAATTACTTCTAAGATGGTAATTGAAATGAAGAATGACTGATAGATTCACTCATTCCAGAAGGATCCCTTCATGTTCCAACAAAGGCAGTGACTGACACCACAAACTTGGACCCTGGGGATTGTTTCCCAGGCCCTGCAGGTGCGGGAGGAATGGGAAAGGCCAGATGGCAGCCTCTGGGCGGCAAAGTAGGGAGAACACAGAGAGGGCGGGAGAGGACAGAGCCCAGGCCAAACAGAAATGATGGCTCCAGAGGCTAGGATGGGGGTGGGGCTTCCTGGGGCTGGCGGTTAGCACCACTGGTTCAAACTCCTTTTCAGTCTGTGCCTTTCCCCTTCACTGACAACCGGCTGAGAAAAGGCCACAGGAGAAACATGGGTCATCTGGGTGCTGGGGAGCAATTAAAAACCAACTGGGTAAGAGATACATTCTTTGATGGGAACAGAAGTTCTTTGTAGGTACAGCGGACTCACACTTGAAATCTGGCCATAAGAGTCTATGCAATGTTGAGCACCTGCAGTGCTTTTCCAGTCTGGCCCGGAAACACTGAGTGCTGTCTGTCCACGTTCTACCTTCATACAGAGCCCAGCCCTCAGCCTGCCTGCCTGCTTGTCCTCTTTACTGCCAGGGGAACTCTCTGTCCCCACATCCCATCTCCCACCCTCACCTCACCCCAAAACTGGCTGTTGAGGGAAACATGCATCCAGTACTCCAACCAACATCTACCCGACATCCATTCACTCCAACCAACACCCATCCAACATCCATCCCCTCCCCCACCCAGTATCCACCCAACATCCGTCCCCTCCCCCACCCAGTATCCACCCAACATCCGTCCCCTCCCCCACCCAACATCCACCCAACATCCATCCCCTCCCCCACCCAACATCCACCCAACATCCATCCCCTCCCCCACCCAACATCCACCCAACATCCATCCCCTCCCCCACCCAACATCCACCCAACATCCATCCCCTCCCCCACCCAACATCCACCCAACATCCATCCCCTCCCCCACCCAACATCCATCTACTCCATCCAATGTCTACCCAAAATGCATCTACTCCCCCACCCAACATCCACTCAACATCCATGCCCTCCCCCACCCAGTATCCACCCATCCATCCACTCTTCTATCCAACATCCATCTATTCCTTTGAACCCTGAACACGAGCAGAGCACCAAGGGCCACTCTTATTCCTTTAAAAACCTTTTATTTTCTGAAGATGACTACTTAAGAAGCCTGATGACCAAGCTTGTCAGCGTAAACTGAGGCCTAAGAAGTGCTTGCCCAACTCAGTGTGACTAACCCACATGAATTTCAGAGAATGTGCCTGTGACTGTGTTGGCTTCTCTATGATTTCCTTCTCTCAGGTCTTGTATAGGTGAAGTGTTGCTTAAGAAGGGTGTTACTTAAAAAGAAAAAAGCTGGGAAGGGGGGTGGAGAATCAGTTGATACATTTTTAGAAATCACAGTAGGAAGAAATACCAAGGAAAACATGAACTAAGAAATCAGAATGACCTCTTAGGCCCTGGTCACATATGGGTTAGGAAGAGGTTTGCAAAGTTAGAAAGATCTTTTAGTCCACGTTAAAATACCTTTTACAAGGATCCCTGAATCTGAATTTTCACACTGGCCATTTCCTGGTGAATTGGTCTTTCTTTCCACACCCAGGAACAAAGTTCCCTCTAGGAGTCAGACATTGACGCTTCCCTGGGGGAACACGGGGGCCTAAGCCGATTTTCCTAAATTAATTTTACTCTTATCTTACACTTTTTTCTTTCTTTTTTTCTATATATATATATATATATTTTTAAACATCTTTATTGGAGTATAATTGCTTTACAGTGGTGTGTTAGTTTCTGCTGTATAACAAAGTGAATCAGCTATATGTATACATATATCCACATACCCCTTCCTCTTGCGTCTCCCTCCCACCCTCCCTATCCCACCCCTCTAGGTGGTCACAAAGCACTGAGCTGATCTCCCTTATCTTGCACTTTTAATCTGCATAAATTCATCAGTCCTTGTTCATCTTATGGCCTGTCTCTGGAGAAAATCCCATTCAGAAGAAATACAGTAATTCAAAGTAACTTAAGGCTTGACTGTTGTCTCTCTAAAGGGGCACATTCAAAACACACTCAAATTCTTCTTAATGTCCTCTTTCCCATTCTCTTTACTCTCAAAATCTCAACAGCTCACATGGGAATTGCTTCTAATTCCCTCTCCCCCACCCCAAACCCCCAGACTCTCCAAGACTTCAGCTTGTATGGGGGTTCGTCTATCTCACCCCACCTTCCTCTGCTCTCCTCTTTCTAGATCTTTTTTTCTCCCATAAGAAGTTACGGGAGAGAAAAAGATCTCTGCCCTTAAGGTCAATCCAGTTCACTTTGCTTTTCCAGTTGGCTGTTCTTTTGTGTCCTTGACCCATGTATCCAATCGCTTCAGCCAACAACACCCAAGCTCCCCCGTTACGAGCTGCTCAGCCAAGGGGGAAGGACGCTCATAGGTTATTCATTGTGTTTTTGTTCCTGTCATGCAATGTTGGTCATCTGCTCATCATCCACAGTCCGAGAGGAAAAGGATAAACAAATTTAAAAATCTTTTGGAAATAACCTAATAGCTTTGCACTTATCATTTTTGGAAAACCATTGTTGGTATTCAGTGTTGAAAATGTCTAAATCATAGGACTTCCCTGGTGGTCCAGTGGCAAAGACTCCGCACTCCCAATGCAGAGGGCCCGCCGGGTTTGATCCCTGGTCAGGGAACTAGATCCCACATGCCACAGCTGAAGACCCCACACACTGCAATGAAGACACGGCACAGATAAATAAATAAATAAATAAATAAGTAAGTAAGTAAATAATAAATAAATAAGTGCTGGAAAAAGTCTAAATCATAAAAAGGTTCCATTGCCTTCAGAAAGCTAGCACATAGTATGAAAAATCGAGTAAAAAAGGAAAAATAATTGATTTTATTTTTGTCATTTACTATGATTACATATGTATTAGAATTCTGTTCCAGCCAATCAGACTATCCTTTTGTACTTGTGTGAAGGTACATCCGAAGGCATAAATACCAAAGGGATAAACTCAGACAAAGGGTGTGAAGGATGGAAGTTGAAGAGAGCGGGCTCTTACTGAACGAGCTCTGGCTCTGGTGCAGGCTGTCCAGGTTCTGTTCTCAGATGTGTCTCCCATCGGCTTATTCTCTTTAAACGCAAGAGCCCTGCTGGGACATCAGGGCCATTTCCTCTGTCTTCCTTTAGGAACGCTGGGCTGTGTTTGCCAAGAGCTTTGATCACCCCATCTGGCTCCATAGAATAGAGCAGGCAGTTTTCTAGAACAGGGTAGGGTAGGAGAGAGGCTCTTGCCTGTAGCTCCAGCAGGAAGATAGTGAGACAGAAGAGGTACATGTCCGCTGCCTGCTCTCACTCTGGACAGTAAGCCGTAAGTTGGGGAACCAAACTGAGTAACCCCTAAGTGCTTTATTTTTAGAATATATACATTACATATATAACATATATGTGTATATACTTTGAAGTATAGTTGATTTACAACGTTGTGTTAGTTTCAGGTGTATAGCACAGTGATTCAGTGATGCATACATATGTATCTTTTTTTTTTTCAGATTCTTTTCCCTTGTAGGTTATTACAGAGTATTGAGTAGAGTTCCCTGTGCTATACAGTAGGTCCTTATCGGTTATCTATTTTATATATAGTAGTGTGTATTGCCCTAAATGTTTTAAAATCACAAAACAGTACTTCCCTGAGCCAAGAATTAGCACTGTGAGAAGGCCTAACGGCTGCTTTCTAAGAATCAGATAGGAGAGATACAGGGGGAAGGGGGCTGGTGCACGAGTCCAGAAAGTCCAGTTAGAAGCCTCACGGTAGTGACAGTGAGCCTGGGAAGGTGGCGACCAATTCCAGAGACACTGTTGAAGTTGAAACGGGAGTGTAAATAACCCATTAGAGAGGAAGGACGTGGGGAAGATATGAGTGGTGGTACTGTTCAGAAAAACTCAGAGGAGAAAGGAGGCTGCCTCGTGGCCACTCTTCTCTCCTCCCCATCTTGTGTTGACTTCATTAACATTTTAAGAAGCTCAGGCCTCTCCTAGCCCCGCAGGGGGGCTGAGCCTTGTATAGCAGCGGGGAAGAGCCCCTGGGACTGGAGTCCGGTCAGGCCTGGCTGCCCGCTGTATCCCTGTGTCTTTTTCCATCACCTTCTGTAAAGTCCTTCTGAAGAAGGACAACGCCAAGGTGTTTGTTCCATCTTCTTTCTGATTTATGTTCATAAACATCCTCTTTGCTTTCCTCAGTACTAAAGACCCTTTCAGGTGTTGTTCAGCCATCATTTCTGCAGTGACTGGAGACATCTGTGGCATGAAGGTCGGGCTGATAGGATAGATGAGACGCTGGACTGCTGTCGTCTTCTCTGAGGAACTCGTCTACAGCAGGGGCCCGTCTCCAGGTGCTGGGGGTCTCCATGGAGCCCTGCAGTGTTTGCTTCCCTGAGGGCACCCACTGGGGGTGGGAACCCGGCTGGACCCCCGGGTAAAGGCTGGGGCTCAGCTGGACCCAACATCGTCTGCCATGGGGCTTCCTTCTTTATGCTTAAGTCTCTGGGTATGGCTGGCACGGGCCCCCAAGACCTCCTCACCAAAGATTCCCAACCTTGACTTAATAGTTTCAACATCCTTCAAGTGACCTGTGACCCTATGTTTTAAATCTAATCTTCCCCTCTTTTCCCTTTTATTAGAAAAAAAAAAATTGATCTCCAGATTGTAAGCTCCTTAAAGCTAGACATGATGAATTTTCCTCTAAATATTTATTGTGAAAAATTTAAAAACCATAGAAAAAGTGCAAGATAAATATAATGAACACCCCCTAGATTCACCAATCGTTACTATTTTGCAACAGTTTCTCTATGAAGATACATACACACACATAGTATATATCATACATAATATATATACACTGTAGATACATTGTACGTATACACACGCACATATATACTTTTTGCCAAAACTATCTGATAGTTGTACACATCATAATACTTTAGCCCTGAATATACACCTCTTATGAACAATGGCATTCTCCTACATAACTGCAATATAGTGACAACATTCAGGAATTTAACATTGCTTCGATGTTATGATCTAATGCAATGTTTCTGTAGATCTTTTTTTCAGAGATTATGTAATTTTCCCCCGGATACACTTTTATCTCTTGCTGCTTAACCAACTCAACTCAGGACCTAGCACAACATGACACACACAGAAGTCCCTAAGTAAACATTAGTTGAATGAATGAAGAGATGGGTGGAAGAATGAAAAGTTCTCTCGATGTGTCTTCAGACTTCAAAAGGTGCTTGACTGAGCACAGTCCATGAACTCCATGTGGGAATCACACGACCTTCAAGCTCTTCTCATTGATCTTGGCAGAAACCCTACACCCAACAGGTTATGTATTTTGCAACCGTGGCTTTTTGTCCTCAGCTGGGTGATATTTAAGTTACTGGTGCTTAGAGGCACCATCCGGAACTTGGCAAACCTGTTCAAAGTGAAACATGTCAGAATCTCTGTTAAGCATCCCTCATACATCCTACAAGCACCCAGGCTCCACCATCACTTCCAACTACTGGGAATGCAAACGAGCATTGTAAAAAGAAAGCAGGAGGAGGACGGAGCTCTGCATTGTAGGATTTCACGTCCGACAACAAAGAAGGGCACAGCTTCTGCTGTGATGGCATTCATGGTGTCAGAGGTGATCTGTCACAAAGAGGCTTTTGTGGAAACCGACAGCACATTCATTGCCACGGGGCACAGCATTCAGTGAGGCAGACTTTCCCCCCTCATATTTGACGGAAGTTGTCTACTCATATCTGGTATCAAAGAGCCCCAGCAGAAAACTCTACTTAAAGAGCGCTCTTTCCACCAGAGGACGGGTCCCAGGCGTGAGGCTGTGCACACGGCAGGTGCCCCAGCCCTGGTTGTCTCCTCTCTTGCTGGCATCTGTGGCAGGGGCATCCTAACTATGGTGGTAGGCAGATAGAGTTCATGATCATGCCTACTTTTCATTGGAACTTAAGGTAGCTGAACTTCAATCTCTCCATTCGGACAGTTTATCATTTTGCTTTTCCCCCCATATGTCCTAGGCATCCTTTTAAGACTGTAGGCATCCCAAGTTCTACATAAAATCTCAGCAGTGAGTTATTATTAATATGTTTTATGGGCACATCAAAGCAATTATCCTAAAGCATGCTCGAGACAAGGATAGCTGGGTTCTAATTGTATCTAACAGACTTCAGATGAATGGCACTGCACTTCAGAAGCACACAGTTATGAAGAAAATTCTCTTTTTCATTTTGGTTTCCTTCTCTCCTGATTTGTTTGAAAGACTGAAATTTGACTCTTGAGGGTGGAGGATGAGTTTTGGAATCCTTCCCCACCTCCCAGGACTCTTCCATCCTGCGCCCAGTTTCCCCGTTCTTTGCTATCTGCCCAGCGCCGCCCACGTGATGTCATGAAAGCTGCACTGTTTCACATCTGGAGCATCTCTTGGTCCACGATTCAGGGACCCAAGTCCCCCTGGTCTCTTCCAGGAACGAACTGGCTCCCGGACAATTGCCTAGTGTCCAGGCAGGGGCCACTTTCTTTTCAGAGGACATTTGATGTGAAGAGATCACTGTTCATTACATCAGGGGAGGCAACCTGGCAGCTCTGCGCCGGTGCTCCAATTCTATTTGGTTTGTAAACTATAGATTTTCTTTACTGCGTGTTTCCTTTACACAGCTTGTCTTTGTCTAGATTCACAGTATTTCCTCTGACACAATCATCCTTCAAATATTACCCCAAACAGCAGTGGTGGTGGTGGGGTCACAGAGAAATACCCAAACAGTTCTATCTTATTATACTAGTGAACTCTTTCCTACAGGATACAAAAGACACGGATAAGAATATTAGCGTCTGTTGTCTTGGCAGCAGGGTTACTGTTAAAATAGTGGAATTTAGGGACATATTTTGGTTATTTTATAAACTGCATTACTCGCCTTTATCTATGAAACCCAATGATAGATTTCTTCAAGGAAGTGATAAAACATTAGTTAGAACAATCACAATCTTGGATAAATAAAAAGGCAACCAATAAAACCGCCGACTACTTGGATGAAAAGAGTACTGTGTTACCCCGCTGTGAAGGGACAACACGGAGCTTGGATAAAAGCTGGGGAAGGGAAGCTGCTGACAGCATCAGCTGGTGTCTTTCTGAAACTCAGTCTTCAGTCACACTGCACTTGCTCACCAATGTCTTCCATGTATTTGCTTTCGTGCACCTATGGGGATTTGGGGAGTCACAATGTTGGATTCTGATACATTTTTAAAAATCTGGCTTAGAGCCAGTTGACTGAACTTGGTTAACTGGGTGAGTAAATAATCCTGCAGCATAAACTGTTCACCTGGAATGATGCACTCGTTTTGAGGTTAAGGATGCAGCTGAAACAAATCTTTGCATCCCTGTCCCTGAAGGAAGGGCTTTTCAGTGAGGGGGTCCAGAACCCTGAGCTCAGCCTCCAAGGAGGCGGGTGAGGCCACTGGGCGACCTTGAGCAAATCAGTCTCTTCAAGGGTCTCTTTCTTCCTGGGTCAGATGAAGTCAACCGGTTCAGAGGGGTGGAAGAGAAAAGCAAATGAGATTGTGTCTGTGAAGTTCTTAGCGCAGTGGCTGGGACACACGTGCTTGATACATGATTGCTATGAGTACTACTACCTCTAACCAGATGTTGCTGTTGTTTTAAAAGAAGAGATACATTCACAAAGGTATGTTTAGGGCTTCCCTGGTGGCGCAGCGGTTAAGAATCTGCCTGCCAACGCAAGGGACATAGGTTCGAGCCCTGGTCTGGGAAGATCCCACATGCCGCGGAGCAACTAAGCCTGTGCGCCACAACTACTGAGCCTGCGCTCTAGAGCCTGCAAGCCACAACTACTGAGCCCACACGCCACAACCACTGAAGCCTGCATGCCTAGAGCCCATGCTCCGCAACAAGAGAAGCCACCGCAATGAGAAGCCCACGCACCGCAACCAAGAGTAGCCCCCGCTCGCCACAACTAGAGAAAGCCTGCACGCAGCAACGAAGACCCAACACAGCCAAAAAATAAATGAATAAATTTATTTAAAAAAAGAAAGAAGGTATGTTTAGATTATCCGTTTTAAGAAAAGCACAAAAGAACCAGGGAAGGTCTCAATGCCTCCTTCCTCAAAGTGAAGATACATTTCCTTGTTCTGTGATCTCTGTGCAGTTAGAATGCAGGACAAGACTTAAGATACACAGGTATTTATTTTCCTATTCAGGGAAAAATGTACTCATTTACCCAAGTAAGTTTACCCGTTCATTCAAGACACATTTATTAACTCCTAGTAGGTGACAGGTATGAACATACTATTAATGAGATAATTTTTTTTTCTCAGAAAGATATTTCTTATATTTCTAATCAAGGGATTTTCTTTTAACATTTATTTGTGTCTTGCAAATTCCCAGGATACCTTCTGCTGGAAAAACCTACCTCGTATTTGAAAGCAAAGGCTATGTCGCTGTACTAATTTTATGTCAAGTCCAAATTATAGCAAACCTGGTGTCTGTGAATGCCCTTGAAAGGTTTATATGGTGGCCAATGTTATGCCAGCACTCATTCAGTTGCGAGCAATTGTCTTTTTCAAGGTGGAGAATTCTAGAATGTTTACCTTTGACCTTGGCCTTCTGTGGATTTGTGCATCTTTGTCTGCTACCCTTGGGCTTGTGTTCCTGGGCTCTGGGCTGCAAAGTGTCCTCCTTTGCATCCGAGGCTCCTGCAAAGTGCCAGGTAGACAGTGGGTTGAAGCAAAGCTGAATTAAGGAAATAAAGAAGAAGGAAAAGTGAGAAGGGAACAGAGAGATGGTGTATAAGAGGAGGAGGGTGGGCGGAGAGAACTTTACCCACGTGGTTGGCTATTGAACAAGTTGATACGTTAGAGACAATACAAAATGTAGTGCATATAAAGGATATTTCTCCTTTCATGGATTCCAGAGGGAGAAGAAGTCAAAAGGAACAGGTCAGAGATGCCCAAGTCAGAAGGGGGATGGGGCGAAAGTGCATTTGTCCAGCAAGAAACTGGCAGGGCCCCTTCTAAGGGGCCCTTAGAAGGTGACATTGTCCAACTGGAAATAGGGGAGCGACCGAGGCATCACTGCTCACACCTGGTTCAATCTCCAGTCCAGAGAATACGGCAAAGGGGACTGAGTCACTGATGTAACCCTTAAAGTTTCCTTACGAGGGGATGGCCATTCTGGAGACCAATGGACTTCTCAATAAGTCCAATAAATCAGTTTTTCTTCCAGGGCTAAAACAAATGACTGTTTCTCAGGCTGAGGGCCAGCTGAAGTAGCTGGTTGGGGTTATTTGGGCTGTGCTGTTTAAAAACAATACAGTATACTCACACTCATGTGGGGGCCGGAAATCAGAAGAGAAAGGGTCAGATTCACTGCTGCTCTCCTACACACCCACACCTTCTGAGCGCAGGGGCAGATGTAACTGTCTGCACTGTGTATCCTTTTGTCCTGTCTTTTCATGCTTCTTAGCCAAGTGTAAAGAGTCAATTTGGTGTCAGTTAAAAGCACACATGGTATTAAACTGATAAGAACAGATACTACACTTGATCTTAGCCAAAAGGCCGAAAGAGAAAAAAAAAAAGCACACGCGGTAGAACTCCATGGTACTAGTCATCTGCTGATGACCCACCAGGAGAAGCTTGGGAGCCAAGTTTGGACTTACGTCCAAAGAAGAACCCTCGCTCACCCCAGCTAACTGAGGTTTTATATCAACATTTCAAATGGAATGGGAGACACAGCTCTTTAAGAAGGGGTACTGACAACAGGAAATTAAATTCTGTAGGTATTTGCCAAGGATGTAAAATGTGATGCACGTTTACATAACAGAAACTGCAATTCAGTTGGCACCAGGAAGATAATGTAGAAAAATGGTCACGTGGCTGAATTTTGTGCCTGAGACATCATTTTGTACCTGGAATCGTGATTTGCCGTAAAAATTCTGAAGTATCTGACAGGATCATTTTAATTACACAAGTAATATACATTGTCTTCTCGTTTGCAGAAAACCTTAATAGCAATTAGAGACTTCCCAGATGAGCTGTGACGGGGTTGAGAATCGAAAAGCTTGGGTGGGAAAGCAGAAACCCAGATTTGGTTGTTTTGTTTTGGAGAAATCGAGCTTCAGTTTTAGGTGAATTCGAGGCTTCTTGACGGGTTACCAGACAGTACAGCCCCTATTCATCCGATGGTGCGGGGCAAGCTTTTCCTGAATTGCCTTAAGTGTATATTTGCCATCTCTCCTGCCGCTAAGAGCCGTTCAAATTCACTCCCAGAATACCCTGGGACTTTCTCCAAAAATGGTCACTCCAGAGCACATCTTCGCACAGGAATCACACCGCTGTCAACGAGGTGATGTCAACCAGACAGGAAAACAGTCTGTAGCCGTGGATCTCGGCAAAAACCTCTCCTGTGTGGACACATGGGGAATTTGAAAGGAAGATGTGTCGGTGAAATGACATCACCTCAGCACACAATACTGCAGGGACGCGGTGGGCCAGTGGTCCTCAGTGGGGAGTGGTTTGGTCTCCGGGGACATTGGCAAT